>NC_134101.1:148963583-149274083 GCF_000715075.1 Nicotiana tabacum
GCTACGGGGCATTGAGGATATACTTCCCATCTTTCTTTCCTTATCGTGCAGCATTGATTCAGCTTTAAGCATAATCCTTTGAATTCTTTCCATGTACTCGTATGCGCACATGAGCGCTCGGTATCAACTATGCATCGATGGCTTGTGATTCCATGGATGAGGTGTGAGATATGATTTCAGTGCGTTGATGATGGGCTAGTCTGGAGGACTTGAGGTCGGGTTTTGACTACAGCTTGAGCTTAGAGATGTTGATTGTGTGAGCACGTGCTTTTGGACTTATACGTCCGGTAGTGTCCCTATTAGTGGAATTTGTGGCTCGATGAGTGGTAAGATGGCTATATGATGAGTATAATGTGACTGCGGGATATGTACAGATGGATTTAGTGTGACGAGAAGAGTTTGCTTGAGATGTAAAAAGGACTATCGGATGCTTGATTTCAGTCTTGATGGGACACATAGTTTCGAGTTATGAGTATATTGGAAGGTCTTTCATGTTGTTCAATTATGGGACGAATAGGATTCTCATGTCTTGTTAATGAGTTCAGAATCAAGAAGATTAAGTGATTGCATAATGGTTACGACTGTAGAAGGGTATAGAGAGATGTCAGCTTGAGGCAAAGCATGTGGGTTATCTCCTATAGAGTGTCCTGAGGGTTGTGTGATCCCTATGTTATTTTGTAGCGAGTTCTCTTTTACCAGTGAATTATATGTGTTGCAATTTGAGTTTGGATCGCTTATGAGAGTGGGCTTGAGTGTTACAAGGGTGAATGTGAGATTTGCAGATGATTTGAAATATTGGATGGTTTGTGTTGCATGAGCTTATGAAGGATTTAGTTGAATCTCACTATGGTATTATGGCAGTAATAGAGTATGGGCATTGTGAGCTATTATATGTTTTAATCTATGGCTTTGATCCAAGTGGGGGAGTCTGCTATTGATAAGTTGATTACTGTGAGTACGTGATTTTTGCCTCACAAGAATTACTCCAAAAAGAAATCACAAATAATTTTTTCTTTGTGTGCAAGTTTGAATTTTTCGTGGCATTTTATCTATGCATATTTATTTTATTCTAATTAAAGAAAAATACAAAAAAAAATAATATGTAGGTGCATGTGCATTTAGGAATTAATGTTGCATTTTTACAATTAATTAATCATTGGTTTATATAAAAGGATAAAATACAAAAATACATTTAGGAATTAATTAACCATAATTTGGTTAAAAGAAAATCACAAAAATATGCATATGTGTTTCTTGTCATTGTGTTGATTTTATTTAATGTTTAATTTGTGTGTAATTTTATTTTTGATTTTACAATTTATTTAGGATTTTTTGTTTAATTTTTGTAATTAAAGAAAAAGGGGAAATGGGTAAAGTAGTAAGGAAATTCGGATTGGGCCAGGTGAAAAATTCAGGCCCAAACCTCATCCCTAACCCAATCCAGACCAGCTGGTCTCAGAGACGGACGAAACGACGTAGTATGATGATGAAACTACCTCGTTTCGTCACCCGTCAATCTCAGCCGTTCAATCACCCAATCCAACAGTCCAAGATCCCTTTCAATAACCCGTCTCCAACCCGACCCATTTGTCTCCGGTTCGAACCGACCCCCAACCAAAATCAAACGACACCATTCCTTTTAAGTGAATTGATCTGGGCCATTGATCTCAGTAGATCGAATGGCCCAGGATCAATTCCCTCCCCCGTATATAAGCCTAACCCATCACCCCCACGCCCCCTAGGCCATACCCCTCATTCCACCTTTGTCTCTGATCTTCAGAGACCAGATGATCCACCACCGCTTACCACCATCAACCACCGTTAACCACCCACCGGAAATCGCCTCACGACAGTTCTGGTGGTCCAAACGACCCCAGTTTAACACCCTCGACTCCTCTTGACCTCCCCATTCCAAATCCATAACCCATATCCTTCGAATCAGGCCCCAACTCTTCGAATATTAAATCGAAGGTTGGCCTGAAAAACCTCATCTTCTCCGATGGCTACCAAATTAACACCACAGCTTCTCCTGACCACTCTCGTCATAAATCTGGTAATAGTTCAGTTTGAATATTCCTGGAACTTCTCAAATCTTCATTTGAAGATTCGAGCAAAACCTAAAACTGCCCCAACCTACCCCAAAATCATACCAGTTACTCTCCTGACCTCACTCGTAACCAAACCAAGCTTGGTTTGGTTCGAATCTGCTTAGAAATGATCAAACCCTAAATCTGAGAAAAACGGAACCCTAAATTCCAAATCATGGAATCTGTCAAAAAATTAAAGGAAGGGTTGGGGTCTAATTGACCTTAATCGAAGTGTTCTCAGTTGAGAACACTTCGACTAAGGTCTGTTCGATCTCAAAGTGTCTGAATCCGAGTTTCGAGCCTAGGTCCGTATAGTTCTGGTATTATGAGGTATTTCTTCTTCTTTCCTTTGTATTTGTTCATTTTTTTAAACCTTTGTGTATCTGTTTATTTGTTGTATCGTTTTTAAAATTCTTTTGGTCAATTGACTCTGTTCATATCCAATTGACCTTTTATTTGGCCTGATTCTGTCATTTGTTTGCATTTGCTTTAATTGTTATGTGTTATAAATTGTGTAATCAATTCATAAGTTGCATCGATTAATTAACTTCTTGTTAGTCTATGATTTCGCCAATAACACTGTTTGCCTATTGCTTTGTTACTGACTTGATTAGTGTCAATTGTAATACGTAATCGATTAATTAAGCTTCGTCGATTAGGTCGTTCGTATAGTTTGAATCATTCGGCATTCTGTTATTTATAGTTTTCAAATTGTCCCCTTTATGTTGTGTTTGGTCCTTTTTCTCTTCGTTTTTCATCATCTTTCTGCATATGAATGCCTTTTATTCTTGTTCAATGTGTTTACAATATTCATATGTTTTCTTGATTAGGTTTTGTGTTAGTTTATTCCTGTATATATGCCAAGTGTTACCTTAGTTAGTTCAATATGGTTATTTCCTGATTCAATGGTCTTTATTCTGATGCTACTCGATATGATTTGAGTCCTGGCTTGAAATGTTGTTTGAATTTGATAATTTGAAATGGTTATAGCTGTTAGTCAGAGGTAGTTTTAGATAAGTATTAGATTAAACAGATTTTATAATTAAAAGTTGTAGTACAGTTGAAATTGTGTTAAGAAGTCAGTAATATCAAAGGGTTTTCAAGGGTGATTTAGAAGTGAAATAGTTAGGATTATACTTTATTGTTAGTGATTTGCTAATTGGGGTATTATTTAATGCACTAATGGGAAACAAAAGGGAATGGGGGCTGAAATTAAGGAAAAACCTTCCTTAGTGGGATTTTAAGTGGAAAATTCAGACTTAGTGGGATTTTAGTGGAAAATTCTGATTTCAATAAGAAAAGGGGGTCGGGCAGTAAGTTGAAAAGGGGGCAGATTTGTATAAAAGGGTTGGGGGACTGATTTTAAAAGAAAAAGAGGAATCAGTAGAGAAAAAAAAAGAATTCTGGAACAAAGAACTCTAATATTCAGAAAAATCAAAATTTGTGCATTAAGAGCTAGAGTTAAAGTATTAAGGCTGAACTTTTGCATTCAAAGTTTCAGGCTGTTTTCCTTGAAGTGTTTGATAAAAACAGAAAACTGCTGTTTCATTGGATCTGTTTGTGTTTAGCTTTGGTATTGCTGGGCTTTTCAGTTTAGTATTTCCTGGGTTTATTGGTTGTTGCTGCTGCTGTGTTGCTGTATATGCTACTGATGTGTTTCTGCACTGATCTTCCCCTTTTCTTCTTTTGTCCATACCAGGTACACTTCTACAAATCATTTTGATATACACTTTGAAGATGAAAATGAGATGCAGAATTTTAGCATGTTTTAGATAGACTTTAATTATGTTGTTAAATGAATGTTAGACATTTGTATAAGTATGACTATTTCTTCTATAAGATCATGTTATTAGCAATAAGTGATAAGTAACTTTAGATTGTGGAATTGAATTCTTTGAAAAATATGAGCATTAATTAGTATAATATGTGTGTTTAATTTGAGTAAGATGTAGGTATTTTGAACTCTTTAGTCTCGCGTGAGTTTCATAGTTAAATAATATCATTTTGTTAATGTGTGTCATCAAATACCTTAGTTCGGAATCATTTGGGCAAATAATCCATGTAGGATATCAATTTTATATTGGTTGGTTAACAAAAATCTAGTTTTGAAATCGTAATTTTGTAATTGTTGAATCTTTAAATAACAAAGACCCGCAAATTTAGGCAAACATAGGGACTCTTAACTTGTATAATTAGCAGGTTTAGTATATTTGAAGAAGTGAATCAATATAGCAAGGCTAAGAGCATTAATCCAATAGACATGAGTCGAGTTCAAAAAATGAGTTAATATTGAAGTTCAAAAGAGCATTAGCGATTAAAGTTAATTCTAGTTGCCAATATTTGTAAGTAATTAATACCCATGGTTTGTTCATTTAACAAAATGGGTTTAGGATAGTTATAAGACGTTTAGCTTTTTTACTGCTTGTCAATTTTGTACTTTATTTATAATTTCAGCTTTGGTGATATTTACTTTTCAACAATGGTCGTAAGTTGGTAAATAATAAACAACGGACCGATTAAGCATGTAATTAATTAGGATTTTTATTTTATTTTTATAGACTAATTTAAATAGAAATGTAGTCACTTTAGGTCCTTAAAATAAAGGAGGCGTGTCTTGCCACAGTAAATCACAAATTGCAGGGCCCTCAATAAAAGGACTCAATAACCGGATAGACTTTGGAGTTGGCCGTCTAATGAATTTTCATGGCCTCCTCCGAAAACAACAATACGCTAGTCACTCTAGGCGCGTCTTTAATAAATTATTTTTTTAAATACGGGTGCGCATTCATGTGGCCCAAAATCCAAATTCCGACGGAGTCGAAATGTGTCGATAACCACTGGTGCATTGACTGTGACGTGGTTCGAGATACGTTTTCACAACGTTGCAATTCTTCGTAAAATAATAACAATAATAAAATTGATAAAGGCGGTTCAAAGTTAAAATTTGCATATAAG
Organism: Nicotiana tabacum; assembly: GCF_000715075.1. NCBI lineage: Eukaryota > Viridiplantae > Streptophyta > Magnoliopsida > Solanales > Solanaceae > Nicotiana > Nicotiana tabacum. Next base: position 148,968,626 of record NC_134101.1, read on the forward strand.
TTCTTAATTGTTAAAATCAGATAAAATAAGCCAAATATAACAGTTGAGCGACCGTGCTAGAACCACGGAACTCGGGAATGCCTAACACCTTCTCCCGGGTTAACAGAATTCCTTATCCGGATTTCTGGTTCACGGACTTTTCAACAGAGTCAATCTTTTCCTCGATTCAGGATTCAACCAGTGACTTGGGACACCACAAATCTCCCAAGAGGCGACTCTGAATTACATAAACAAATCCCGTTTCTATTGTCCTTTAATTGAAAAAACTCCCTTATACCCTATGGGGTGTAGGAAAAAAATGAGGTGTGACAGCTTTGGCGACTCTACTGAGGAGATAAAGTCTTACCCAGAACTACCGGTTCAGGGTTAGAAATTCGAGCTTGATAAATTGTTGTATTTTGGCTTTATTATCTGATTTCTCATATGATCTGTGCTTAATATGCAAAATGTTGCTTACTACTGCTTTGATATTATTTGAACTGTACATATAAACTGTGTCGAAACCCTTCTCTTCTTACCTCAGGGGATGTGCTTACTGGTTGAGGCTCCCTATTCTGTTAGTGTCATACCCTAAATAAAAGAGGCTCGGAAAGTTTCTAAGTCGGCTGGCCTTTTGATTCCCGGAAAAGAGCTACTTCCTCAACTCGAGTTGTCCGCTCGGGTGCACTGTCTAGAACATATACCCCGGTTGAACCTAGAATAACTTGACTTCATGCCGGATCCCTAGTAGGAACGTTTATTTGCATCATGCTGCATTTGGCTTAGGGGACTCAACACAGGGGTTGGGTCCGTCTAGCACAAGCAACCTAAAGTGAAAAAGACCATCGTGCTGCATCTTGTTTGTTTTGCATATTTATTTGCTTCAGATCTGCATGCTGACCGGCTTCTGAAATAGGGAATTTTTTTCAAAAAAAAATTTTGTGAAAAAAAAAAGAGAAGTGAAAAAAGAAAAGAAAAAAGGAGTATATAGCAGTATAGGGAGATAACTACTTATTTTTTTTAAGGAAAAAAAAAACAATAGCCAAGTAGTGTCAAAACCCTGCCAAAATTTTGAATTTTTTTTAGTTTGATTTATTGGGAAAGAAAGGAATATTGTTTACAAAGTTCAGTTTATGGGCGAACTACGCTGGTTTGATTCTCACAGGGAGTGAGATACGTAGGCAACCCTCGTCGGGTCCAACCGCCCATTTTGCAAAAATAGCCAAAGAAAAAAAAAAGAGGTGTCAAAATTTTAATTTTTTGTCATAGAATCGGGTGATGCCGTTTTTATTAAAAAATAGCCGAATGTTCCCAAAAGGAATGCCGGAAGGCTGACTTTGTATAAATGGCCCCTTCTGTCATTTTTTTTATTGGTTAACTCGCACAACCTTAAAATCTTCGTCCCTGAAGTGCTGAAAGGTCGTGTTCGGAAGATCTATTTTTTTTTTAGGAAAAATGATCAAATCGTTTTGAGTCAAATAAATTTTCTTTTGTTTAATCATATTAATAAATGTGCAGAATGAGCACGACTCAAAATGAACCTTTTTCAATCATGAATAAAATCCCCCTCTAGTTGCGGCTATGGTGGAATGATTTAGGCAAAGAAGGGCATGACGAAAACAAGAAACATCTGAAAGGTCTCACGAGTTTGTTGGATATCAGGCCTCGAGGAGATATTATAAGGGCACTGGTCCCTTACTGGGACCCTGCGCACAATGTCTTCCACTTCTCGGACTTTGAACTCACCCCAACTTTAGAGGAAATAGCAGGGTACATCGGCAGTGTTGAGGTTCCGTTGAAGCATAAATAACTGGTTTCTCCAAGAGCCGTAGCAGTGCACCGGTTTTTGGACTCGTTAAAGATAGTCAGAACAATCCATAACCCTGATTTGGCAAAAGGTTTTTGCACTTTGAGCTTCATATACCAAAGATACGGCCACATAGGAGGATTCGACAAGCCAGAAAACAAGTTGTGCAGCAAAAGTAACCGTCGAAAGTGGGATGAACATAGACGGGTTGCTTTCATGATAACCTTCTTGGGGCTTTTACTGTTCCTAAGAAAAGACAGGAATATTGACATAAAGATAGCTGGGGTCGTCAGTACTTTGCTCACTCAAAAGGATAGCACGCTTGCGCCCATGATTGTATCTGATATATTCCGAGCTCTCACGGCCTGCAAAGCCGGAGGAAACTTTTTCGAAGGGTGTAACTTGTTATTGCAAATATGGATGACCGAACACCTATGTCACCGAGCCCAGTTCCTGAGCCATGGATCTTCTGAAAAGACCTGCATAGAGGAGTTCTACACCAGAATTAATGAGGTCCGCCTACCTGAAGGAGTCTCGGCATGGACCTCATATTTCCGGACCCTCAACGCCAGTCAAATACAGTGGACACTGGGATGGTTACCGATCGACGAAGTCATATACATGCCAGCAGCTAGGCCCCATTTTCTCTTGATGGGACTTAAGAGCATTCAACCTTATGCGCCGTATCGGGTTTTGAGGCAACTTGGGAGGTGTCAGATAGTGCCGAAAGATGAGGATCTAAGCACCCAAGTGATTGAGATCAGTCCCGATGGCCAGTTTCCTGAAGCAAGGGTCCGCCAGATTTGGAGCCAATGTCAACACTTAGAGGCAAATACTTGTGTACTGAATCAGGCAAGAGGGGAAGTTTCACCCGGATATCAGGCTTGGTACAAAGGGAAAATGTTGTCTGGAAGGCCGGCTAAAAGACCTCACCTTCAAGAATTTGCCAAGTCCTCACAAGAGCATTGGGACTGGTTAACCAAAGAACAAGACTATCTTGCCGAAATAGGCAAGCTGAAACAACAGATTAAGGATCTAAAATTTGAAAACAATGTGCAGGTTGCTGCCGACGAAGGAGAAAAGAACAAATTAGCCAAAGAAAGCGAGATCCTCAAAGCTCAAATCCGAAAGATGAAAATGGATGCCGACAACCAATGGAGAAGTCGGGCCGATAAAAGGTTGATAGCAGGGTTAAGGAATCAGGTCGCTAAAAGCTGAAAAAACATGGAAAGATCCGAGGCTAGCATAGCAAGAATACGGGCCAGATGGGAAAAAGGCACAGCAGCACGGAAAAAGCACCTATGGAAAGTGAGAAGGGATTATGAAGGGAGCGTTGCAATATTAAGAGAAATAAATTCCACTCTCAGTGATCGGGTCTTAAAACAAGCCCGAGATGCTAGAACGGACAGGGAACGCTGCTATGATTCAATAGCCCGAATGGAAGAACAAATGGAGAGGTTCCAAGATCAGCTCATTGACAACACTCGAGTATTGGGACTAAAGAATCAACGAATAGAACAGTTGTGCATAGAAAGGGATAGAATCAGGGGTAGGATCAATGAGATTGGGCGCTACATCACCACGAAGTGCCTAGTATGTGAAGAAATGCCCCGTGATACCCTTTTTGCCTCAGTCATGGGTTATGTCCACCGGATCATGGAGGAATTAAAAAGCTTGCAAAGAGGCCTGACACCAAAACCCGCAGAAAGGCCGAACGATGCCTCGCGGGCACCAAAATTCAAGGCTTTAATATATCCCTAATTCAAGCCTGCACGTGTTTGTTTTAAGAGTGTTGTCTACCCCTTTTGTTCTCTTTTCATATCAAACAATGTTAACAGTGTGGATTCTGTATTTCGTTTGTTTTTCTTTCAAATGATAGTTTGTAATAGCATATTTTGGTAATAGAATGCAAAATTGTGTCTTACTTATGGCAGAACTACGCCCGGTCTGATTCATGCGGGGACATGATACGTAGGCAATCTATATAAGATTCGACCACCACTAAAAGATAAAAAGAAAGGGCAAAGTGAATAAATAAAGGACATAAGCCGGAATGACGCATGCAATCGAAGCAAAAACATGTTAGAAATGGTTAAACTGCCTAGGAACATTGCATTCCCCAATTGCACTATGTGTTAAGCTCTAACGCTAACAAGTTTGTTGTTTATATCAGAGAAAGAGATTTCAAAACAGTTAGCTCGTTAGAACGTTCTGGCAGATTACCATTACCACACAAGATCAAAAGGGCCCATTCCGGAAAGTATGTCTGGTTCGGACAAAAGTGTTGAGGAGGAAAAGACGGAGATGCAAATGATGAAGGAGGAAATGGACAGGTTGAGACAAGAGATTGCCGGGATGCACCTAGCCTGGGCTACGGGACAAACACCACCAATACTTCCCCCTACTCCTACCCTTTCACCAGCTCGAACTCCGGAACACCCTTCCACTGGTCCATCAGCGAGCTTCCCCATTACCCAATACTATCAAGGGGAAACTTCCTATAATCCCCAAGCTTCACCACCTAAACAAAACCCTCCTCCACCAACTGTTCCTATTTTTGTGGCACCTCCACCCGCCACGTTGCAAAAATCACCTGATGAACCAGTGTTTCAGGTTCAAGACAATAAATACTATCCTCCTGAACTCACCTTCAAAGCACCCGAGCCATACACTTACACTCCTCACCTTCAGTTCCCTACAGAAGCTGAGAGGCCAGCTAAGAACCCGGAGTAGGATGAAGTGCTCCGTAAAGTGAAAAGCCTGGAGCAATCCTTCAGGAATATGCATGGATTGGGCAGCCAAGTTAGTGTGGCCTACAAAGATCTGTGTCCCTTCCCCGATGTTCAATTGCCGGCAGGTTTTAAGATGCCAAAGTTTGACTTATATGAGGGACATGGTGATCCCATGGCACATCTACGAGGTTTCTGCAGTAAGATGAGAGGAGCAGGTGGAAAGGATGAGTTGCTGATTGCTTATTTCGGTCAAAGTTTAAGCGGGTCCGCATTAGAATGGTACACGAGGTAGGATCCCAGTAGGTGGTATACTTGGGATGATCTAGCACAAGCATTTGCAGGTCATTTCCAGTATAACCTTGAGATTGTCCCTGACCGTCTCACACTGTTAAAACTTGAGAAAAAGCCCGGAGAAAGCTTTAGGGAATTTGGATTCCGTTGGAGAGAACAAGCAGCAAGAGTCGATCCACCAATGAGGGAAGGTGAAACGGTGGACTACTTCTTGCAAACGTTGGAGCCAACCTACTTTGGTCACCTGGTGACGTCAGTTGGTAAATCTTTCAATGAAGTAGTAAAAATGGGCGGCATGGTTGAAGAGGGACTCAGGTCCAACAAGATAATGAGTTATTCGGCGATCAAGGCCACAACTCAGGCTATCCAAAGCGGCACGGGAGGTGCGCTCGGGAAAAAGAAGAGAGAGGAGGTCGCAACAGTTGAAGCAGGTACTTGTCTAGGTCGAGAGGTCCAGCCCCTCGCTATCAAACCAGACCCTATTACCAAAACTATCCACACAATCCATACAACCCTCCACAACTATATTATCCACCACAAGAGCCCCATTTCTCCGTCCATCACGCCTAAACTTACACCTAGCCTCTGGCTCGTCCGCAATGGCGTGCACCGGCTCCCCAACATACATATCCACCTCCAAAAAACACATATCCACCTCCACAAAACACATATCCACCACCGAGAGCATACAGGAATCCTTCAGGGCCAAGCTTCCGCGGAAATCAGGCTTTCAAGAATGAAAGGATGCAGAAGCCGAGAACATTCACTCCGTTGGGAGAAACCTATACTACTCTGTTTCACAAGTTGAGGCAGATAGGCTTATTAAGTCCTGTTGAACCCAAATTGCCAAATCCTCTTCCCAGAAATTTGGACCATTCAGTAAGCTGTGAATATTGTTCAAGAGCTCTGGGGCATGATACTGAGAAGTGTTAGAAATTGAAGACTGCCATACAAGATCTTATTGATACAAATAGGATCGAGGTTCAGGCACCAGAGGCACCCAACATCAATGAAAACCCATTACCGGTGCACCATGAGGCCCACATGATCGAGATAGTGCATGAAGGAGGGAAACTTAAAACACCCTCACAAACGGTAATGATGATTCGTGCCAATTCGAACGAAAATTCGACCAATGGAAAGGCAGTGGTATGGTTGGAAAAGGCAGATGATAAGCCATTTGTGGTAATAGGGAAAGATTCGTCTGTTGCTGCGAAGAAGCCAGAGCCAGCCAAGGCAGTGCTGCAGGGAGTATCAAGCACACCAGTGTTGGTGGTGAAGGGGTACACGTGGAACCAGTTGTTATCAGGCCAGTCATGCAGTTGCCGATAACAAGTGAGAAAATTGTGTCGTGGAGCTACAGTCAAGTGACAGTGATGCATAAGGGAAAGGAGGTGGTGGAAGAAGTATGCGAAACTCAGGGACTAACTCGCTCGGGAAGGTGTTTTGTTCCCGCAGAATTGAGAATGGTCAATCCTGTAACAATAAAGAAGCCAGTAATGGAGGAAGAAGCAGAGGAGTTTTTAAAGAAGATGAAGGCACAGGACTACTCAATTATAGAACAGTTGAGGAAGACCCCAACCCAGATTTCGTTGCTTCTTTGTTAATCCATTCAAACGATCATTGTCAGGCTTTAATGAAGATTCTGAACAAAGCCTATGTCCTGGACAAGCTCTCAGTGAACCATTTGGAGAAAATAGCGCACAAGATCTTTGAAGTAAACCGAGTAACATTCTCTGACGATGAGTTACCGGTAAAGGGTACTGAACACAACAGAGCACTCTACCTGATGGTAAAATGCGAAGAATCGGTGGTCACTCGAGCACTAATTGATAATGGGTTAAGTGCCAATATCTGTCCTTTGGCCACTCTGAACAAACTAAAGGTTGCTGATGATAGGATCCACAAGAACAGTGTCTGCGTCCGAGGTTTTGATGGGGGCGGTACTGACACAGTGGGTGATATCGTACTAGAATTAACCATTGGTCCAGTCGAGTTCACCATGGAATTTCAAGTGATAGACGTGGCAGTGTCTTACAATCTTTTGTTAGGATGACCCTGGATCCACGCAGCTAAAGCAGTGCCTTCTACACTGCATCAAATGGTCAAATTTGAATGTGATAGACAAGAGATTGTGGTACACGGGGATGACAGCACACATGCCGTCAGTGATACTATTGTGCCCTTCATAGAAACCGACGATGATAAGGGCCCATGGGTTTATCAGGTTTTCGACTCAGTCTCAGTAGACAAAATTCCTGAGGGTGGGGGCCTTCCACTTCCCAGAATCACAGCTGCAACCCTCATGATAGCCTCAGAAATGTTGAATAGTGGGTTTGTACCAGGGAAAGGTCTGGGGATTGATCTGTAGGGAATGATCCAGCCAGTTTCCTTGCCTAAGAACTTGGATACTTTTGGGTTGGGATTCAAACCTACCACAGCGGATGTAAAACGGGCCCGCAAATTGAAGAAAAGAGTCTGGGTCCTTCCTAAGCCAATCCCACGCCTGTCTAGATCATTTGTCAAAGCAGGGTGCAGAAAGTTGCCAGTCTCGGAAGTCCTTGGACCCTTGATAGGGCCAGATGGAGATTTGAATGAGGGCTTTGAAAGAATGTTCGCAGATGTCAACATGATAGAAGCTGGAGAGGGTTCCAGTAAGGCAGACATATAGTTTGTGGGTCCTAAGTCCAAGGTCAACAATTGGATAGCTACTCCTCTTCCTACTCGGAGGGAGTCCTGGTAGTTGGCTCTGATTTTCCTTTTTGTTTTCTGGATTATTCCAGGGTTGTAATCCATATTCCTTTTTATTGTGTTCAATAAAGTGTAAAACCTTGTTATCCCATAATTCAATAAAACGAAAAATTTCCTCTTTATTTCTTATTATATGTTATTTTTAATTTTGTTTCCTTTATTTCTTTTTCTGAACAGTTCTTTTCATACTGGTTCTAACGACATGGCATGCACAACGGATCTTCAACCTAGTCTAAAAGATCAATCTGATTCCGAAATAACTATACAAGAGATCGATTATGATAATGAATCGGAATACGATGAGGATGAAGCATTCGAGGAGATAAACAGGGAGTTAAGCCAGTTTGAAGAAAAATCCAAGCCCAACTTAAATGACACAGAAGCCATCAATTTAGGGGATGTCGGCAATATCAGAGAAACTAAAATAAGCATCCACATTGCACCAAATATCAGGGAGGAATTGATAAAAACACTTATTGAGTTCAAAGATGTTTTTGCTTGGTCATACGACGACATGCTGGGGTTAAGCACAGATTTAGTGGTTCATAAATTGCCCACTAACCCGGCATGCCCTCCCGTCAAGCAGAAATTGAGGAAGTTCAAAACAGATATGAGTGTGAAGATTAAAGAGGAAGTAACCAAGTAGTTGCAAGCAAAGGTTATTCGTATCACTAGATCCTGATTGGTTGGTTAATGTGGTGCCGGTGCCAAAGAAAGATGGGAAGATCAGGGTGTGTGGCGATTACCGCAATCTGAACAGGGCAAGCCCAAAGGACAACTTTCCTTTACCCAACATTCATATCTTGATCGACAATTGTGCCGGACGTGAGATCGGATATTTTGTAGATTGCTATGCTGGGTATCATCAGATTCTGATGGATGAGGAAGATGCGGAAAAGACAGCCTTCATTACACCGTGGGGAACTTATTGCTACCGGGTAATGCCATTCGGTTTGAAAAATGCTGGAGCAACGTACATGAGAGCGATGACCACTGTGTTTCATGACATGATCCACAAAGAAATTGAGGTGTATGTGGACGATGTGATCATAAAATCCAAGCATCAGGGAGACCACGTAGCAGACTTAAGGAAGTTTTTTCAAAGACTTCGAAGGTATGATATTAAGCTCAACCCGGCCAAATGTGCATTTGGAGTTCCATCTGGAAAGTTGTTGGGATTCATCGTCAGTCGGCGAGGTATTGAACTGGACCCGTCAAAGATCAAATCTATCTAAGTTTTGCCCCCGCCGAAGAACAAGACAGAAGTAATGAGTCTATTGGGAAGGTTGAATTACATCGGCAGATTTATTGCACAACTCACAGCAACCTGTGAACCCATATTTCGGCTTTTGAAGAAGGATGCCGCGGTAGAATGGACGGCGGAATGCCAGGAGGCATTTGACCAGATCAAAGGATATTTATCAAATCCACCTATATTGGTTCCACCTGAGCCAGGGAGACCGTTAATTCTTTATCTAACGGTCTTAGCGAATTAGTTTGGCTGCGTGTTGGGGCAACACGACATTACAGGAAGAAAGGAGCAGCCATCTATTATCTCAGCAAGAAGTTTACAGTATATGAGGTTAAGTACACTCAATTCGACAAGACATGTTGCGCCCTAACTTGGGTGGCTCAGAAATTGAAGCATTATTTGTCCTCATATACTACTTATCTCATTTCACGCCTGGATCCATTAAAGTATATTTTCCAAAAGCCTATGCCCACAGGGAGGTTAGCAAAATGGCAAATATTACTCACGGAGTTTGACATTGTCTATGTGACGAGGACGGCCATGAAAGCCCAAGCGCTGGCCGATCACTTGGCTGAGAATCCTGTTGATGAAAAATACGAGCCGTTGAGGACGTATTTTCCTGACGAGGAAGTAATGCATATAAATGAGTTGGAATTACTTGAGGAACCAGGTTGGAAGCTTTTCTTTTATGGAGCCGCAAATGCAAAGGGTGTTGGAATAAGAGCGGTACTTATTTCTAAAACAGGACGTCATTATCCTGTTACAGCTCAGCTGCGTTTCTATTGTACCAACAACATGGCTGAGTATGAGGCATGCATTTTGGGTCTGCGACTGGCTGCAGACATGGATGTCCAGGACATTTTGGTCATGGGAGACTCGGACCTCCTGGTGCATCAGATTCAGGGTGAATGGGAAACACGGGATTTGAAACTCATACCATATCGACAATGTTTGCACGATCTGAGCAAGAGATTTCGATTAGTGGAGTTCAAACACATCCCGAGAGTTCACAATGAGGTTGCCGATGCATTGGCCACTTTAGCATCGATGTTGCACCACCCAGACAAAATTCATGTTGACCCGTTGTACATCCAGGTTCGTGATCAGCATGCCTATTGCAACATGATAGAAGAAGAAGTGGATGGCAAGCCATGGTTTTATGACGTCAAAGAGTACCTCATGATGGGGATATACCCGGAGCAGGCCACCAGAAATCAGAAAAGAGCCATTCAGTGATTGTCAAATGGATTCTTCCTCAGTGGAGGAGTGTTGTACAAAAGAACCCCAGATTTGGGATTGCTGAGATGTATAGATACCAGTCAAGCCACGACAGTTATGACAGAGGTACATGCTGGAGTTTGTGGGCCACATATGAGCGGATATGTATTGGCGAAGAAGATTCTTCGAGCATGGTATTATTGGCTCACTATGGAGCGTGATTGTATCAGTTTCGTGCGGAAATGCCATCAATGTCAGATACACGGAGATTTGATTCATTCTCCGCCGACAGAATTGCATACAATGTCAGCGCCATGGCCATTTGTTGCATAGGGCATAGATGTCATTGGACCTATTGAGCCGATAGCCACCAACGGTCATAGGTTCATTCTGGTGACCATCGACTATTTCACAAAGTGGGTTGAAGCTAAAACTTTCAAGGCGGTAACCAAGAAGGCAGTGGTGGACTTTGTTCACTCCCATATAATCTGTAGATTTGGGGTGCCAAAAGTGATCATCACGGATAATGGTGCTAATCTTAACAACAATTTGATGAAAGAAGTATGTCAACAGTTTAAGATTACACACCGTAATTCCACGCCATATCGTCCCAAGGCGAATGGAGCAGTTGAAGCAGCCAACAAGAACAGCAAGAAGATACTAAGGAAGATGGTAGAAAGATCCAGACAATGGCATGAAAAATTACCATTTGCATTGTTGGGTTATCGCACTACCATCCGGACTTCAATAGGTGCAACCCCTTATTTGTTGGTATATGGAACTGAAGCAGTAATACCGGCGGAAGTTGAAATTTCGTCCCTTCGGATTGTGGCTGAAGCTGAGATTGATGATGATGAGTGGGTCAAAGCCCGGTTGGAGCACTTGAACCTAATTGATGAAAAGAGATTGGCAGCTGTGTGTCATGGCCAGTTATATCAAAAGAGAATGGCGAGAGCCTACAACAAGAAAGTGCGCCTCAAAAAATTTGAGGTAGGGCAGCAGGTGTTGAAACAAATCCTGCCACATCAGGCCGAGGCAAAAGGCAAGTTCGCCCCAAATTGGCAAGGACCTTTCATTATAACCAGAGTATTGTCCAATGGCGCTTTATGTTTAACAGATATCGACGGGAAATGCGTCGACATGGCCATAAATTCTGACGCAGTTAAGAGATATTATGTATGATTTCTTTTGATTATAATTGTTGTTTGTTTGTGGTCGGCATTTATCGGAGAATGAAATGACGGAGGCAATTCTTTCATATATCCAAACACTTTATCCTTTGCTTCCCTTTTTGAGCTTTATTCATTCTTTCATATCCCTCTCTTGGAATCAGTAATTAAAAAAAAAGAAAAAGAAAAAAAAATAATGATAATAAAGACAAAAGAAAAATCACAAGAAAAACAAAGGAATTGGGAACTACGTTTGACCTGATTCCTCAAAGAAGGATACGTAGGCGCCTCACGGCTCGGTCATAGTGTAACAAAAAATAAAAATTCCACAAGCAAGAAAACTGGGGCAAAAGTTATGTTTTAAAGTTTCAAAAAAGGTTTGATTCCAAGAGTTGTAATGCTCCACCCATCAAAGTTATTTTTGAATTTTTTATAGCCTTTTCTTTTAGCCAGACGCGAAAACCCATATTGATGTCCAAAAAAGACCTCCCGATTAGTATCTGAGAAGTGCCAAGTCATGCAAACAGAAGACGGGAACAACACTCTGATCCCCAGCAAAGAAGAGGATCATAAATCGGAAATGAATTAATAGCCGAAAGAATCCCCATCAAAGAAAGTCATATCGACAACACTCCAATCGCCAGCTGAAAAAAAAATAAAAAAAAATGAGAGAGTCTTATCGGTGAAAACCTTCACAGGCACCATGAGGCGACGGGAGTTGAGAGAAATGAGAGAGTCTTATTAGTGAAAACCCCTCGAAGGGCACTATGAGGCGACTAGACAAGATTGGTGGAAAGGATCCGCATTTGGCAAAGAGTTGAGTGCATGTTTATCCCCAGCAACATGAGGTCGTCTGAAGGGTTGATTGATACAAATAGACTGGGTTGATTAATCCGGAATGCACGACATAATCGTTGGGATCAGTTATATCATCTAGATAAGTTCTTTTCTTTCCTTTTCTCCAGCATTTGTTCAGAAAGACTTCTTCTTTTTCTATTTCTTGAAATCATCACTTTTTCAGTTCTTGGGTTAAAGACTTTACATTCCCAGCAGTTTGATTTTGAAAAGGATTTTCAGAGCTTACTACCAGTTGCCAAAATGGCGCAAAGCAAAATACGAATAGGACAGGCCAAAGATAAGGCGACAAAGCAAAAAGAAGTTGGTCGCAAGACCCAATGATGAATGAGTCTAGATCCCAAGAGGACCAAATTTCCAGGGGACGTTGGAGAAAAAACGGAAAAAGCAACAGTTAAAAGGTTATGAGGATCCCCAGCAGATTTGCGAGATACAGGAACAACTCCGACATATTCTTGACCAAGTTCCACGATGATCGGACAACACAAGAGCGGGGAAGGAAGAGAAAAGAAAAAAACCACCCCCAGCAGGAATATCATCCCCAGCAAGTTTTGTAGCAAAGCAGGGAAAAGAAAAAGGGAAAAACCACCCCCAGTAGAAGTGGCACGACCACTCACCACATTTTAAACTAACAAATTTTTCTTTGATTTAAAGCAGGAAAAGGAAATATTATTGACAGCAGGAAGCAGGGCCACAAAAGAAGATTATTAAACTGGGGCAGAAAATTTTCTTTCATCACGAAAATTTAAACTTGAAATCAGATAGCCATTTGGAAAGAGAGAAGATAACACAATTTCTGAGAAAATAAAATCCCCAGCAGTATATAAGAAGGGAGATACAAGTTTTAAAAGAGAAGCAATCTTGGAAGAGGCAAGATAACCCAAAGTGGTAAAAACAATGACCTTTGAATCAATATCATCACCACCATTGTTAAAAGGAGGAAGATAATTCCCCAGCAGTGTTATTCCCGACAGGCTTCAGGGAAGTGAAAGCATTAAGCTTTAAAGGAAATAGTCTTTGAAGAAAGAAAATGACATATCGATGTTATTCCCAGCAGTTATCAGAGGAATAAAACACCGGTTTGGAAGGAAGCAGTTATTGAAGTCAGGAGCCCGCCTGGAGAATGGAGGTGTTATTTTTTAGGAATGGAAGAAGTCAGGAGCCCGCCTGGAGAATAGGTGTTACATTTTCAAAGTTGTGGAAGTCAGGAGCCCGCCTGTAAAATGGAGGTTGTTACTTTAAGTCGGAGAAGTCAGGAGCCTGCCTGGAGAATGGAGACTGAATTATTTTAAGAAATTTGCTGAAATCAAGAGCCCTCCTGGAGAATGGAGGTATTACATTTTAAGAAATTGTTGAAGTCAGGAGCCTGCCTGGAGAATGGAGGCTGAAATATTTTAAAGCTGTTGTTGAAGTCAGGAGCCCGCCTGGAGAATGGAGACTGAAATATTTTTAAGTTGTTGTTGAAGTCAGGAGTCCGCCTGGAGAATGGAGGTGTGATTTTTCGAAGTTGATGATGATGTCAGGAGCCCGCCTGGAGAATGGAGGCTGAATTATTTTAAGTTGGAATAGTCAGGAGCCCGCCTGGAGAATGGAGGCTGAATTATTTTAAGTTGGAGTGGTCAAAAGCCCGCCTGTAGAACGGAGATTGTTAAATTTTAAGTTGGAGTCATGAGCCCGCCTGCAGAACAGAGGAAGACGTTTCAAGATCTAACATAAGTCAGTAATGAGGAGGGGTACAACAAAAATCTCCAGCATAACAAGCTTTAATGTAGGAAGCAGTATCCCCATCAGACAGAACAGAATAATAAAGCTTGTGCTCAGAAAGGCAAAAGGCCAGTGTCCTCCCCAGCAATTTTCGAAGAAAAACACCAGAGGAAACACAAGCCGACAAAAAGGCAAGGCAACCAGAGTAAGTGGAAGATAGATAAGATTTTGTACTTCCTATGTTTAGTCTAGCTTCTTATTTTCTTTTGGCACGGTGTAATAAGGAGATCGGTAAGCAATAGCAACAGCGTGCAACAGCAGTAACAACAATTCCATGGTAGTCCCAGCTACCCAAACTTCCCGAACTACATGGACCCGATTCCCTTTTATCCAGGGATATGTAGGAAACCTTTGAAGCAAAGGTTCAGTCAAATCTTTCAAAAATGCTTCACACGGAGTAGTCAAACGAGCAAAAATCGCTCGTATCCGCTCACTTTATCTTTGCACGAAAACTCTTCGTGTTTTCGGACAAAGAGGGGCAGCTATGAGTACGTGATTTTTGCCTCACAAGAATTACTCCCAAAAGAAATCACAAATAATTTTTTCTTTGTGTGCAATTTTGAATTTTTCGTGGCATTTTATATGTGCATGTTTATTTTATTCTAATTAAAGAAAAATACAAAAAAAATAATAATATGTAGGTGCATGTGCATTTAGGAATTAATGTTGCATTTTTACAATTAATTAATCATTGGTTTATATAAAAGGATAAAATACAAAAATACATTTAGGAATTAATTAACCATAATTTGGTTAAAAGAAAATCACAAAAATATGCATGTGTGTTTCTTGTCATTGTGTTGATTTTATTTAATGTTTAATTTGTGTGTTAATTATTATAGGTTAAATAATATGTGTGTAATTTTATTTTTGATTTTACAATTTATTTAGGATTTTTTGTTTAATTTTTGTAATTAAAGAAAAAGGGAAAATGGGTAAAGTATTAAGGAAATTCGGATTGGGCCAGGTGAAAAATTCAGGCCCAAACCTCATCCCTAACCCAATCCAGACCAGCTGGTCTCAGAGACAGACGAAACGGCGTAGTATGATGATGAAACTACCTCGTTTCGTCACCCGTCAATCTCAGCCGTTCAATCACCCAATCCAACGGTCCAAGATCACTTTCAGTAACCCGTCTCCAACCCGACCCATTTGTCTCTGGTTCGAACCGATCCTAAACCAAAATCAAACGACACCGTTCCTTTTAAGTAAATTGATCTGGGCCATTGATCTCAGCAGATCGAACAGCCTAGGATCAATTCCCTCCCCCATATATAAGCCTAACCCATCACCCCCACGCCCCCTAGGCTATACCCCACATTCCACCTTCGTCTCTGATCTTCAGAGACCAGATGATCCACCACCGCTTACCACTGTCAACCACCGTCAACCACCCACCGGAAATCGCCTCACGGCGGTTCCGGTGGTCCAAACAACCCCAGCTTAACACCCTCGACTCCTCTTGACCTCCCCATTCCAAATCCGTAACCCATATTCTTCGAATCAGGCCTCAACTCTTCGAATCTTAAATCGAAGGTTGGCCTGAAAAACCTCACATTCTCCGATGGCTACCAAATTAACACCACAGCTTCTCCTGACCACCCTCGTCATGAATCTGGTAATAGTTCAGTTCGAATCTTCCTGGAACTTCTCGAATCTTCATTTGAAGATTCGAGCAAAACCTAAAACTGCCCCAATCGAACCCAAAATCTGAGAAAAACGGAACCCTAAATTCCAAATCATGGAATCTGTCAAAATATTAAAGGAAGGGTTGGGGTCTAATTGACCTTAATCGAAGTGTTCTCAGTTGAGAACACTTCGACTAAGGTCTGTTCGATCTCAAAGTGTCCGAATACGAGTTTCGAGCCTGGGTCCGTATAGTTCTGGTATTATGAGGTATTTCTTCTTTTTTCCTTTGTATTTGTTCATTTTTTTTAAACCTTTGTGTATCTGTTTATTTGTTGTATTGTTTTTAAAATTCTTTTGGTCAATTGACTCTGTTCATATCCAATGGACCTTTTATTTGGCCCGATTCTGTCATTTGTTTGCATTTGCTTTAATTGTTATGTGTAATAAATTGTGTAATCAATTCATAAGTTGCATCGATTAATTAACTTCTTGTTAGTCTATGATTTTGTCAATAACATTGTTTGCCTATTGCTTTGTTACTGACTTGATTAGTGTCAATTGTAATACATAATCGATTAATTAAGCTTCGTCGATTAGGTCGTTCGTATAGTTTGAATCATTCGACATTCTGTTGTTTATAGTTTTCAAATTGTCCCCTTTATGTTGTGTTTGGTCCTTTTTCTCTTAGTTTTTCATCATCTTTCTGCATATGAATGCCTTTTATTCTCGTTCAATGTGTTTACAATATTCATATGTTTTCTTGTTTAGGTTTTGTGTTAGTTTATTCCCTGTATATATGCCAAGTGTTACCTTAGTTAGTTCAATATGGTTATTTCCTGATTCAATGGTCTTTATTCTGATGCTACTCGATATGATTTGAGTCCTGGCTTGAAATGTTGTTTGAATTTGATAATTTGAAATGGTTATAGCTGTTAGTCAGAGGTAGTTTTAGATAACTGTTATATTAAACAGATTTTATAATTAAAAGTTGTAGTACAGTTGAAATTGTGTTAAGAAGTCAGTAATATCAAAGGGTTTTCAAGGGTGATTTAGGAATAAAATAGTTAGGATTATACTTTATTGTTAGTGCTTTGCTAATGGGGGTATTATTTAATGCACTAATGGGGAACAAAAGGGAATGGGGGGCTGAAATTAAGGAAAAGCCTTCCTTAGTGGGATTTTAAGTGGAAAATTCAGACTTAGTGGGATTTTAGTGGAAAATTGTGATTTCAATAAGAAAAAGGGGTCGGGCAGTAAGTTGAAAAGGGGGCAGATTTGTATAGATGGTTGGGGGACTGATTTTAAAAGAAAAAGGGGAATCAGTAGAGAAAAAAAAGAATTCTGACACAAAGAACTCTAATATTCAGAAAAATCAAAATTTGTGCATTAAGAGCTAGAGTTAAAGTATTAAGGCTGAACTTTTGCATTCAAAGTTTTAGGCTGTTTTCCTTGAAGTGTTTGATAAAAACAGAAAACTACTGTTTCATTGGATCTGTTTGTGTTTAGCTTTGGTATTGCTGGGCTTTTCAGTTTAGTATTTCCTGGGTTTATTGGTTGTTGTTGCTGCTGTGTTGCTGTATATGCTACTGATGTGTTTCTGCACTGATCTTCCCCTTTTCTTCTTGTGTTCATACCAGGTACACTTCTACAAATCATTTTGATATACACTTTGAAGATGAAAATGAGATGCAGAATTTTAGCATGTTTTAGATAGACTTTAATTATGTTGTTAAATGAATGTTAGACATTTGTATAAGTATGACTATTTCTTCTATAAGATCATGTTATTAGCAATAAGTGATAAGTAACTTTAGATTGTGGAATTGAATTCTTTAAAAAATATGAGCATTAATTAGTATAATATGTGTGTTTAATTTGAGTAAGATGTAGGTATTTTGAACTCTTTAGTCTCGCGTGAGTTTCATAGTTAAATAATGTCATTTTGTTAATGCGTGTCATCAAATACCTTAGTTCGGAATCATTTGAGCAAATAATCCATGTAGGATATCAATTTAATATTGGTTGGTTAACAAAAATCTAGTTTTGAACTCGTAATTTTGTAATTGTTGAATCTTTAAGTAACAAAGACCCGCAAATTTAGGCAAACATAGGGACTCTTAACTTGTATAATTAGCAGGTTTAGTATTTGAAGAAGTGAATCAATATAGCAAGGCTAAGAGCATTAATCCAATAGACATGAGTCGAGTTCAAAAAATGAGTTAATATTGAAGTTCAAAAGAGCATTAGCGATTAAAGTTAATTCTAGTTGCCAATATTTGTAAGTAATTAATACCCATGGTTTGTTCATTTAACAAAATGGGTTTAGGATAGTTATAAGACGTTTAGTTTTTTTACTGCTTGTCAATTTTGTACTTTATTTATAATTTCAGCTTTGGTGATGTTTACTTTTCAACAATGGTCGTAAGTTGGTAAATAATAAACAACGGACCGATTAAGCATATAATTAATTAGAATTTTTATTTTATTTTTATAGATTAATTTAAATAGAAATGTAGTCACTTTAGGTCCTTAAAATAAAGGAGGCGTGTCTTGCCACAGTAAATCACAAATTGCGGGGCCCTCAATAAAAGGACTCAATAACCGGATAGACTTTGGAGTTGGCCATCTAATGAATTTTCACGGCCTCCTCCCAAAACAACAATACGTTAGTCGCTCTAGGCGCGTCTTTAATAAATTATTTTCTTAAATACGGGTGCGCATTCATGTGGCCCAAAATCCAAATCCCGACGGAGTCGAAATATGTCGATAACCACTGGTGCATTGACTGTGACGTGGTTCGAGATACGTTTTCACAACGTTGCAATTCTTCGTAAAATAATAACAATAATAATAAAATTGATAAAGGCGGTTCAAAGTTAAAATTTGCATATAAGTTCTTAATTGTTAAAATCAGATAAAATAAGCCAAATATAACAGTTGAGCGACCGTGCTAGAACCACGAAACTCGGGAATGCCTAACACCTTCTCCCGGGTTAACAAAATTCCTTATCCGGATTTCTGGTGCGCAGACTGTTAAACATAGTCAATATTTTCCTCAATTCGGGATTCAACCGGTGACTTGGGACACCACAAATCTCCCAAGTGGCGACTCTGAAGTACATAAACAAATCCCGTTTCGATTGTCCTTTAATTGAAAAAACTCCCTTATACCCTATGGGGTGTAGGAAAAAAAGGAGGTGTGACAATTACAACGTTATGTTTTGTATTAGTTTTGGTTGAGGTATACTTGTGAAGTAGTTAGGGCTTGTATAGGTTGATTTTGATGATGAATTAATCAAGGAACTTCTGGATATTGAGTTGTTATTAGTAAAGGATGCAGTGTGCATGGAGTAGGTATTCACTCGGTTACTTAGAAGTGTGGATTACTTCTTAGGGTGTTAGTGTGCAAATAGGGCACAAGTCATTCGGTCTATTTGATCAGTTTAATTGAGATTTGAGCAGAGTGGATGACTCTCGAGAATGGTTCTAATGGATTCAAGATTTATATGTAGCAATTGAGAATCTTCAGGATGTGTATATGTCTAGAAACTGAGATTTACATTGGATGGTGTTGAGACTTGTGGCATTTCTATATCCTTATGGATTCTACATTTTAGTGTCAAGAAGGTGAAGGAAACAACTTTAAATTCATAAAAGGTCTCTTTCGAGTAGTATCTCGGTTGTGGTACTTTTGGGGTGCTTAAGAGAGCATTCAACGGCTTATGAGCCTTAGGACAGTATGATCTTATGCCAGGGTCTCGTGGGGCAAGTTTTGGTTAAGGATAACAGTGTTCTAGCGTGGAGAAGTATAATTTGAAGGGAATTCGGGAAGAACTCGAAGAGTTAGGACAACTTGGTAGTAGGTTGGATCAACACAATAATGGATGTAATCGGTTCCTTGGGCACTTATGATGTGGCTAGTCTCAACAGGTGTCTTGTGGTAATGTTCTTGGGTCATTGGTGACCTGCGTAGCTTGGTTGAGTTAGAGAGATTTAGTTCTGATGGCTTGATTATGTGCAAATGAGTTTCAAAAAGTTCTCAATGGTTTCTACCACGATTCGAGGAGTATATTTCCTACTGGCGTGAGGAGCATGTGATGTATAGTGATTTTCTCCAGATAAAATCAAATGAAAAGTTCTTGGCTAATTGAGTATGTAGTTGCTTGTGACTCGGAGTGGATTATGAAGTTCTCGTATTTTTATATGATGGCATGGTATATGCGGTAGTGTTGTATGGGATCAAGATTTGCATATGCATGGTCGTGGGTTAGTTTTGGAGCAAAAGACATGAATTCTTAGGCAGCATGGACGATCTCAGATGACTAATTAAATGATATTACTATTTGATATGGCTTGACGTGAGTGTACATTTCAGAAGGGGCACTGTTTTTTATTTATTATGGATACTTCATTGGTATCGTGGCACCCTCTTAGTCAATCGACTATTGATATTCAAATCTTGCTTTGTGGCACGGAAAAATTATAGAAGTATTCCTCATGGCATTATCGTGTATGGGAGATGTGTTAGACATTCGGGCTGTGGAGTTGGAATTAGATATGGTAATTCTTGTGTTCTATGGATTTGGAGACTGGAGTTCTCAAGAGTAGATTGTTTCATGGTGCTGGCTTGTGAAGTTGTGGCCGAAGCTAGCCAGATGATAGTATGTGTTATGATTCAGTCATTGTGGACTTTTGGAGGATTATGAATCTATTTATGGGTGACTAGAGCTGATTTAGGGGTCCATTGGTAGGCCCAGTTAGGACGTGTATTCTATATCGAGTCGGATTGGTTGGCTCCATACTGCTATTATTGAGGGATATGCCATTCAGTTGTTTTTGAGCTTATTCGTATTCCAAAATGATGCGTGAGTTACTCTCTATGCTATGAGGGTTGCTATTCGTGGGTTACATTCATACTTGGTGCAGTTCTATTTGAGCTTTATAGCGGAATTCGAGCGAGATGAGTATTTGGGTATTGCATGATTGATTACAAATTGGATATGTTCTTTCCGGATTGTGGTATTGTGTTAATTGCTCTCCGTGGTTATGGTAATGCACTTTGGGCACTTGATATCGAATTTTGCATGATTATTGATTTTGAGCAGGGTGGCTCGAGGTATATAATATGGACTAGTGTTTGGATGGGGTCACGCATTGTAGCGGGTTTATATTGAGGTATGATCCTTTGTGATAGATTTGTGTGTTTTGGTTCACACGATGTGTGATGGGTTCTTAGCATTGCGTTATGGTGGTACCCATTGAGCTTGCGGAACGGTTCTCTTGTTTGAGTAGATTGGAATATTGCTTATTGGTACACGGATTGCACGAGTTATGGCTTTAGATTGTATTGATGTTTCATGTCACTAGAGTGGTCGTGTTGGATGAGATGAGGTCATTGGACCTAGAATAGATATTATCGGAATCGATTACAACATGGTTGGAAGGATAATATCGAAAGTCGGCTTAGAAATTTGCTATAGTTCTTGTCAAAGGAGAGGGAGCTCCATGACTTGTTGATCTAACGAATAGTTATGAGTTTCTATGTGTTTATTTCATCATTGGCAGTATATGAAGGTTTTAGAATAAGACTTTGTTTGATAAGAGGTTCATTACCGATATTGGGTTATTTTGAGCAGCTACTGTGATTGGAAATTATTGCTATGAGTATTTGAGTTTTGCGGTATATCATGTGATTACATCTTGGGTTATGAATATGGCTTGATACAACTTGTTCAGACTTATAAAATGTGTAGATTCGAGGTTCTGATCTCATAGAAATTCTGGATGTGGGAATTGGATTCTAAGGCTTATGGGATGGGTTAAATTAAGAAATTTCAGATATGTTGAGTTATCAGACCTATGGATAGGGTGACATGGGATCACCCCCGGGTATGTGCATGGTAAAGTTACACTGCAGTTTGATGGCTTTAGGATCAACTCTAGGCACATTCGAGGATGAACGTATGTTTAAGTGGGGGAGGATGTAACAACCCGACCGGTTATTTTGAGCATTTGCACTCTGCTCGGTTGTTTGATGGCATGAATAGCTCCGTATGATGCATTATGACTTATGTGAATCGTCGGTTTTGGTTTTCAGGTTATTCGGAATCAATTTGGGAGAGTGATTCTCAACTAGAAGCTTTAAATTTGAAAGGGTTGACCAAGTTTGACTTTTTAGTAGTTGACCTCAGATTGGATTTTTGATGGTTCCATTAGCTCCGTTGGGTTATTTTGGACTTAGGAGCGTGTTCGGAAAATTATTTGGAAGTTTATAGTTTAATTAGGCTCGAAATGACTAAAACGAAAATTCAAGTTTGGAAGTTTGACCGGGGAGTTGACTTTTGATATCGGGACCGGAATCCGATTATGGAAATTGGAATAGCTCCATTATATCATTTATGACTTGTGTGCAAAATTTGAGGTCAATCGGACGTGCTTTGATGGGTTTCGACATCGAATGTGGAATTGAGAAGTTCATAAGTTCTTAAGCTTGAATCGACTGGTGATTCGTGTTTTGTCCTTGTTAGGTGTGATTTGAGACCCCGAGTAATTACAGAACTTGTTGGTATAATTAAACGGGATCCTGAATGGCTCGGGTGAGTTTTGGGGTGAGTTTTGAGCAAGTCCTGGCATTTTGGCACTCTGATGTTGTTACAGAATGTTGGAAGTGCGGACCACACAATTTCATATGCTGAGGCACATTTTTGAGTACTGTAGCGGATGAAAAAGTGCAACATGAGATGAAAATGTGCTGACCATAGAGGAAAAGTGCGGACCAAACAATTTTGTATGTTGCCGCACTTCAGGGTGTTCTGCAGGTTTGCTGGTTTTGGAAGCTTATATCTTTTGATCCGCAAGAAATTTGGAGATGATTCAAAAACAAAAGCTGTATCCCTTCGTGTCTAGTTTCCAGAAAGATAAAGAAATCATCATGTAGACATTTGTACAGAAAGGTATGGTCATTTTACTAAATCCTGGTAGGGCAGAAGTTGTTGAAGTGCGGCTGCACAATTTGGATTGCGGCTGAAGGACCTGGGATGTGCGACCGCACTTGAAAATGTGTGTTTAGCACTTTGGAAGGAAGCTTTGGTACTATATAAACAAGGGTTAGGGTATTATTTCACATTTTGGACTTTGGGAGCTCATTTTTACGATTTTTCGTGGGGTTTTTCAAGAAAATCGTCGAGGTAAGTGATTCAAACTAGAATTTGGTTAATATACATGAATATATCTGTGATTTCATCATTTAATTAGTACCTTGAGACGAAAATTTAGAAAAAATTGTAGAGACTTCATAAACTATAAATTGGGGATTTGAAGGTCGAGTTGCGATCGGAATTGGCTAATTTTGGTATGGTTAGACTCGTGAGTGAATGAGTGTTCATATTTCATGACTAAGGATTTGATCTTTATCATTTGGAATTATTTCCTTGGGCTTTATTTGATATATTTGAGTTGCTTTTGGTTAGTTTTGAGCCGTTCGTAGATCGGTACGCGCGATATGGCATTTTCGAAGCATCGCTTGGCTTGCTTGTTATTGGAATTGGCTTGTTCGAGGTAAGTAACTCTTCTAAACTTAATGCTGAGGGTATGAAACCCCGAATTACGTGTTGTGTGACTAGTATTTAGGTGATGCACATGCTAGCTGATGGGTGTCTGGGCGTGCACCCTGTGATTGCGACTCCGTTGTTTTCATGTACTGTATAGTGGTCCTATTGTGTTGATATCTGTATTTTCACCATGTGATAAAGTAACGGAATTGTCAGTCATGCTGGATATCATGTTTAGGCTTTATACTAATATTGTTAGGACCCATAATGGTCGTTTATTGTTGTCATCTCACTGATTTTATTGGTATTTCGTACTCAGTCATATTCATGCATTCATATCATTTCTCAGTCTCAACTGTTATTAATTGTTAGGACCCTTTGTGATAGATTTGTGTGTTTTGGTTCACACGATGTGTGATGGGTTCTTAGCATTGCGTTATGGTGGTACCCATTGAGCTTGCGGAACGGTTCTCTTGTTTGAGTAGATTGGAATATTGCTTATTGGTGCACGGATTGCACGAGTTATGGCTTTAGATTGTATTGATATTTCATGTCACTAGAGTGGTCGTGTTGGATGAGATGAGGTCATTGGACCTAGAATAGATATTATCGGAATCGATTACAGCATGGTTGGAAGGATAATATCGAAAGTCGGCTTAGAAATTTGCTATAGTTCTTGTCAAAGGAGAGGGAGCTCCATGACTTGTTGATCTAACGAATAGTTATGAGTTTCTATGTGTTTATTTCATCATTGGCAGTATATGAAGGTTTTAGAATAAGACTTTGTTTGATAAGAGGTTCATTACCGATATTGGGTTATTTTGAGCAGCTACTGTGATTGGAAATTATTGCTATGAGTATTTGAGTTTTGCGGTATATCATGTGATTACATCTTGGGTTATGAATATGGCTTGATACAACTTGTTCAGACTTATACAATGTGTAGATTCGAGGTTCTGATCTCATAGAAATTCTGGATGTGGGAATTGGATTCTAAGGCTTATGGGATGGGTTAAATTAAGAAATTTCAGATATGTTGAGTTATCAGACCTATGGATAGGGTGACATGGGATCACCCCCGGGTATGTGCATGGTAAAGTTACACTGCAGTTTGATGGCTTTAGGATCAACTCTAGGCACATTCGAGGATGAACGTATGTTTAAGTGGGGGAGGATGTAACAACCCGACCGGTTATTTTGAGCATTTGCACTCTGCTCGGTTGTTTGATGGCATGAATAGCTCCGTATGATGCATTATGACTTATGTGAATCGTCGGTTTTGGTTTTCAGGTTATTCGGAATCAATTTGGGAGAGTGATTCTCAACTAGAAGCTTTAAATTTGAAAGGGTTGACCAAGTTTGACTTTTTAGTAGTTGACCTCAGATTGGATTTTTGATGGTTCCATTAGCTCCGTTGGGTTATTTTGGACTTAGGAGCGTGTTCGGAAAATTATTTGGAAGTTTATAGTTTAATTAGGCTCGAAATGACTAAAACGAAAATTCAAGTTTGGAAGTTTGACCGGGGAGTTGACTTTTGATATCGGGACCGGAATCCGATTATGGAAATTGGAATAGCTCCATTATATCATTTATGACTTGTGTGCAAAATTTGAGGTCAATCGGACGTGCTTTGATGGGTTTCGACATCGAATGTGGAATTGAGAAGTTCATAAGTTCTTAAGCTTGAATCGACTGGTGATTCGTGTTTTGTCCTTGTTAGGTGTGATTTGAGACCCCGAGTAATTACAGAACTTGTTGGTATAATTAAACGGGATCCTGAATGGCTCGGGTGAGTTTTGGGGTGAGTTTTGAGCAAGTCCTGGCATTTTGGCACTCTGATGTTGTTACAGAATGTTGGAAGTGCGGACCACACAATTTCATATGCTGAGGCACATTTTTGAGTACTGTAGCGGATGAAAAAGTGCAACATGAGATGAAAATGTGCTGACCATAGAGGAATAGTGCGGACCAAACAATTTTGTCTGTTGCCGCACTTCAGGGTGTTCTGCAGGTTTGCTGGTTTTGGAAGCTTATATCTTTTGATCCGCAAGAAATTTGGAGATGATTCAAAAACAAAAGCTGTATCCCTTCGTGTCTAGTTTCCAGAAAGATAAAGAAATCATCATGTAGACATTTGTACAGAAAGGTATGGTCATTTTACTAAATCCTGGTAGGGCAGAAGTTGTTGAAGTGCGGCTGCACAATTTGGATTGCGGCTGCAGGACCTGGGATGTGCGACCGCACTTGAAAATGTGTGGTCAGCACTTTGGAAGGAAGCTTTGGTACTATATAAACAAGGGTTAGGGTATTATTTCACATTTTGGACTTTGGGAGCTCATTTTTACGATTTTTCGTGGGGTTTTTCAAGAAAATCGTCGAGGTAAGTGATTCAAACTAGAATTTGGTTAATATACATGAATATATCTGTGATTTCATCATTTAATTAGTACCTTGAGACGAAAATTTAGAAAAAATTGTAGAGACTTCATAAACTATAAATTGGGGATTTGAAGGTCGAGTTGCGATCGGAATTGGCTAATTTTGGTATGGTTAGACTCGTGAGTGAATGAGTGTTCATATTTCATGACTAAGGATTTGATCTTTATCATTTGGAATTATTTCCTTGGGCTTTATTTGATATATTTGAGTTGCTTTTGGTTAGTTTTGAGCCGTTCGTAGATCGGTACGCGCGATATGGCATTTTCGAAGCATCGCTTGGCTTGCTTGTTATTGGAATTGGCTTGTTCGAGGTAAGTAACTCTTCTAAACTTAATGCTGAGGGTATGAAACCCCGAATTACGTGTTGTGTGACTAGTATTTAGGTGATGCACATGCTAGCTGATGGGTGTCTGGGCGTGCACCCTGTGATTGCGACTCCGTTGTTTTCATGTACTGTATAGTGGTCCTATTGTGTTGATATCTGTATTTTCACCATGTGATAAAGTAACGGAATTGTCAGTCATACTGGATATCATGTTTAGGCTTTATACTAATATTGTTAGGACCCATAATGGTCGTTTATTGTTGTCATCTCACTGATTTTATTGGTATTTCGTACTCAGTCATATTCATGCATTCATATCATTTCTCAGTCTCAACTGTTATTTATTGATACATCATATCATTGTTGTTGGGCTAGTTTCATGACATTATGAGCCCGTGAGTGAGACTGGAGAGATTGATAACTGAGTTAGGCCGAGAGCTTGAGTGAGAGTGATACTATGGGATCGGGCTGCACGCTGCAGCATGATATATTGATTATATTTTATGGGATCAGGCTGCACACCGCAATGATATAGCACTTGGGCTGAATGAGCCCTTCCGAAGTCTGCACACCCCTAGTGAGCGCAGCTGATTATATATTTATATATGGATCGGGTTGCACGCTGCAACGAGCCTTATGGTTGTTTATATATATATGGATCGGGTTGTACGCCGTAATGAGCCTTATGGTTGTTTATATATATATGGATCGGGTTGCACGCTGCAATGAGCCTTATGGCTATACATATGTGGATGGGGTTGCACGCCACAACAAGTATTATATAGTGCTGAGTGATTGAGTGTGCTGAGTATTGAGCGTGGTAAGAGAGAAATGCGAGATGGTGAGATTGAGTTCTCTGAGAGTGTGAGTACATGAGTTTATCACTGGGAGGTATTGCATTTGCCACGCGCACTTGAGATACATGCATAGAGATGCATTTCCTTTTGTTGCCCGGTTTTGGTGACGTTCATGATTTTACTTGTATCTTAATATGTAGGCATAGAGATGTACTTTCATCATGCTATCTAAAAACGAAACATTTACCTGATGAAAGGTTTTTGGGAAAAATTATAGTTTTCAAACTCACTCATATTTTTGACGATTTTGGTAAGGGATTTGGATTTTTACTGATATACTTGAAATGTGAAACTACTTTCGGAAAATTATGAAAAGGTTGAGCATTTTATCTCTGAGCTACTTCTTTATTTAATCATTGTTATGAACTGTTGTTGTTTATTGGTGCAGGACCCGACCCATGTTTCAGCTTGTCACTACATTCAACCTAAGGTTAGATTTGTTACTTACCAAAATATGGGGTCGGTTGTACTGATACTACACTTCTGCACATTGCGTGCAGATGTTGGCTGTTGTTGTTGCTGTGTTCGATGGTTGCTGGATTTGAAGGTGTACCTTGTCCCTGTTGTAGCTGCCTCTTGTTCATAGTAGCCTTAGATTTATATAACCCTATTTATGTACTTTTCAAAACAGAAGATGTATTTACTTCATATCAGCTTTGTAAACTCTATTCTTAGAAATTCATGATTTGTACTACTAATTCTTGGGAAATGTATAAGTTTCAGATAATTTCTTCCTTTAAATTATTTTATTAATTTTATTGGAAATGGATAATTATTAATTGGCTTACCTAGCGGGTTGGTTAGGTGCCATCACGACTAGTTAGATTTTGGATCGTGACAAAAGCTTCCTAGTTGAGAATCATTCTTCCAAATCAGTCCCGAGTAACCTGAAAACTAAAATCGACGGTTCACACAAGTCAGAATACATCATACAGAGCTACTCACGTCCGTAAACTACCGACTGAAGTGCAAATGCTCAAAACGACCGGTCGGGTCGTTATAGACAACTACAGTTAGTCCGCTCTATAACAATATCCCTATATAACAACCATTCATTATAAAAGTTAAGTTTTCCTCAACTTCGATTTTTAAGTTATATTGTACCTCTCAATAATAAATTTTTAGCTATAACAACAATATTCATATTTATAGTTGAACGTTCTTTGTAAAATTACCCCTCTATAACGGGTATATTAATTCTTTAAGATTAATAATAATAATTTTAAAAATATGCACACAATCAGTTTCTTTGAACAAAGTTTCTATCGTGCATAAGACATAAGATTTGAAGATTTACATATGACATATATTTTATTGAATACCTTGTTGCTGAAAATTTGGACACGAATCTTTGCAAATTAAAGCGTTATATCAGTAGTAAGAGAATGAAATCTATGAAACAACTACAATACAAAATTCTTCCATCAATCTTGAAATATTTTTTTTTCTAGTAGCTTTAAAGTGTGTGCGTTAGAGTTTAAATCCTTGTACGTTTAGTTCTAAATTTATTGATATTGTATTAGCTTTCTTCAATATTTACCTAGTGAAATATACATATATTTTAAGATCTTAAATTTGAATAATTTTTTCATCTTTTATATGTAACATTAAAAAAAATTAATTTTTGAATAACTTTTATTTATAACCCGAAAAAAATATTTAAACGTCAATGTTGTTATATTATAAAAACCAAAAAATTATAGGAACAAATGATGATGTTATAGAGAGGTTTGACTGTATATATACCCGCGATACAAGTGGTATCATTAAAGAAGTTAAATAAATTTTAGGATTTATAATATTAGTACTTTTTAAATTTGTAAATAATTCACATAAAGTTCTACCTATTTGATGCTTCAAACTCCGAGCTTTTATTTCCGGAAATAGTTTCCATTAGATGGAGGGATTACTTTTCGGTTGCAGTCCGTGCACAGAGCCGACGTATTTTGATTATGTGAAATAACCCGCAAGACCCACATCCTTATAAAGCATCGTCTGTTCAAATTCACCGCGCGAATCTTGTTCTCTTACTCTCACTCCTCTCAATTTCTCTCAATACCATGAAACTCCTCTTCTTCAATTTCAATTTCTATATGAACAGAAACCAGAAAACAGAATGAATTTATGCAAATTTCTCGCCTTCGTGTTGGGGTTTGTTCTTTGCGTGAGTACTTGTACTTCCGGAGAATCGTCGACATGTTTGACGGTGTATAAAGAAGGCGGTGCACCTGCCGTATTTCAATCTCCAAAATGCCCTCGCTGGAAGCTTCCAGATCATGGTTCCGAATCCAAATCGCCGAATGTGAGGTGCCAAACAGCCTTGCATCAAGGTCGCCGCAAGTCTCAAGAAGATCGAATTCTCTGTGCACTCGATATTCGCATCCCTTTCCCCGGTAAATTTTTTTTTTCAACTTCTACCCTCATCATGTGAAATATGTGAAATGTTACTCTATTCTGATCTAAAAGTATGTGTTTGGATCCAGGTAGACACTTTGAAACTATTACATTAGTTTTTATTATTGTTATCTTTTGATAATTTAGCAAGTACCTTGACTTCTATAATTCTATTATATGAATCCAATTTTTAATTTGATAATGACATAAGAAGTAAGAACCTATACTTGAAAACCTTACTTATTTTCATGTTAGGGCGTGTTTGGTATGATGAAGCTCATTTTCTATTTGCTGGTGTTTAAGTTACCAGAAGGAAAATATTTTCCATCAAAAGAGGGAATATGACTTCCCTCACTTATGTGCAAAAGTCATTTTCAGTACAGCTACCTCAATTTTTAACTTCACATTACTTGCTTTAACTAACATTTAAGACATTATTATTACTCTTCAATACTCGATTTATTAATAATACCATTAATCCTTAATATATGGAGTACTATTTTTTTTGAAAATATATTTTTCACTCATAAGCTAAACACCGGAAAACATTTTCCATGAGAAAGTTCTTTCGCAGTACCAAAGACCAGGGGCGGCTCAAGAAGATTGGTGGCCTAAAGCCAATTTTTAATCCGGGGCCTTTCAGAAGAAAAAAAAATAATTCATCTATATTTTTAATTGAAGTCTATTTTTCAAGCTTTTTAAGATGTAAAATTGTTGATAGTTTCTTTTTATAAATAATTTAATCTCTCATAAGATATTTTTGATCTTAGATAATAGAACCAAATTCAAAAAGTTGATAACTTGATATCAAAATAATTTTTGATGTTCTAATATACTTGTTGAACACTTGAAACCTAAGGGGAAAAAGGGAAAAAAGAATGCGAATATAGTTTTATTCAACGGTACTCTTCAACTCTTATTTTTTATAGAAAAAATAAAACTCTTTTCTTTCTACAAAGAACAATACAACAACAACCCAGTAAAATCCCCACTAGTGGGGTCTGAGTTTCTATAATGAACAACTTTTAATTGGAGAAAGCGAATCACTCCCCCTGAACCCTTATCGCGAATATAGAACTTTTTATTATTTAAATTTTACGATTAACATAATTAGTGAAGTACATTTCTCACTAAAAAAAGTGTAATAAACTTTTAGAATCCATTTTTTGGTATCTTCAATAGTCCAAGTCTTATTTTTTATCTTTACCTTTTATAAAATGTTTTACTTTTTTATTTTAAAATACCGAATATATTTAGACCCTACCTCTAAAGATTACTGTGAGATGTATATGATCCAACTTACTTAATTAATTAGATATATTGGGTTCGAGTCTTGTGGTTAAACAAATTCTGTTAAAATGTGTTATCTCTTTTACTAGGCCTTATGTGGTACGAATCTAGATTAGCCGGGATCTCAATACAAATACGAGTAGAAAACAAAAAGAAAAATTTGGGGTCCTAAAGCCTTTGCTTTAGTGGCTTGACCCTTGGGCCGCCCCTGCCAAAGACACTCTTATTTTGTATCCATTATTCCAGTTAAGTATTGAAAGAAAACTGGTAAAGTGGAGAAAGGATACCCGGAAAAGCTTTTATGTGTTAATTATCAAGAAAATGAAAGCCTCTTATGTGTCTTATCGAACTTCAAATGGAAATTGCGGGTTGGTTGCAGCTTGGTGGAGAAGAACTTGCATTCACTTCACTAGATTAATTATTAGAGATAAACAAGAGGTTTTTTTATGAGCGTGTAGCTGATGTCAAAATCTGATTCTATCCTTGACGTGGAATTCTAGTTTTTTTGTCCTTTCGATTTGATTGACTGAATTTGACGCCACTGTTATTAAAAGAATATTTGAAAATATTAAATATTTAGTGTTCCTTCCACTTCAAATTGAATGTCCACCATTCATTTTTGGTGTGTTCCATGATAATGTCTGGCTTATTGGGAAACGAACTTTTCACGCATATAGTACTCATATAGAGTTACACACCTACTTTTACCTTGTTAAATACAATTTTATCTCTACTATATTTAAGAAAACTAAAGCACTTACATTTTACCCACATTTATGCGGGGACAGTTGACTACTGAAGCCATTCACATTGTGAGGAGATTGGTGGAGCAGTATAGGGCGATGAAGAAGGACTTGCATATGGTGTTCATTGACCTAGAGAAAGCCTATGACGAAGTCCCATCAGAGAGGTTCTATTGAGATGTTTGGAGGCTAAAGAAGTGCCTGTAACGTATATTAGAGTGATCCAGGACATGTATGATGGAGCTAAGACAAGACACGGGTTAGGACAACAGAAGGAGACTCTGAATACTTCCCGGTTTAGATGGGGTTGCATCAGGGATCAATACTTAGCCCGTTTTTGTTTAACTTGGCAATGAACGCATTGACGCGATATATTCAAGGGGAGGTGCCTTGGTGCATGTTATTTGCAGATGACATAGTCCTGATTGATGAGATGCGAGGTGGTGTTAACGAGAGGCTGGAGGTCTGGAGACATACCCTCGAGTCTAAGGGTTTCAAGTTGAGCAAGACCAAGACATAATACTTGGAGTGCAAGTTCAGCGGTGTTACCCAGGAGGCGGATGAGGATGTGAGGCTTGATACGTAAGTTATTCCAAGGAGAGAGAGTTTCAAGTATCTGCGGTCTATAATTCAGAATGATGGGGAGATTAATAAGTATGTCACACATTGTATCAGAGCAGGATGGATGAAGTGGAGGCTCGCTTTCGGTGTCTTGTGCGATAAGAATATGCCGTTGAGACTTAAGGGTAAGTTCTACAAGGTAGTGGTTAGACTGACTGTGTTGTATGGGGAAGAGTGCTGGCGAGTCAAGAACTCCCATGTCCAGCAGATGAAAATAGCTGAAATGAGAATGTTGAGATGAATGTCTGGGCATACTAGGTTAGATAGAATCATGAATGAAGTTATTCGGGACAAGGTGGGAATGGCCCCTGTGGAGGAAAAAATGCGAGAGG
Organism: Nicotiana tabacum; assembly: GCF_000715075.1. Classification (NCBI taxonomy): domain Eukaryota; kingdom Viridiplantae; phylum Streptophyta; class Magnoliopsida; order Solanales; family Solanaceae; genus Nicotiana; species Nicotiana tabacum. The sequence goes on from NC_134101.1 coordinate 149,000,624, forward strand.
TGAGGCTGAGATGGTTCGGACATGTTAAAAGGAGAAGCACAGATTCAGGAGGTGTGAGAGGTTGGCCTTGGGGGATAAGAAGAAAGGTAGAGGTAGGCCAAAGAAGACTTGGGGAGAGGTGATCAGGCGGGACATGACGCAGTTTGAGCTAACCGAGGACATGACCCTATATAGGAGAGTGTGGAGGTTGAGGATTAGGCTAGACGGTTAGTAAGTAGTCGTGCGTTTACCCTTGTCTTCATTAGTTCGATAGTATTAGTTTTAGTGTAGTACCCTTTTTATCCGTAGTTTGCTATTATCGCTTATCTTGTTTTGTTATTACCAGTGTTGTGAAAAGCGCTCACTTTAACGCTTTAAGCGTGAAGCGAAGCGAGGTGGCCACTGTGTCGCTTCTGTAGGTTGAAGCGTCCGCTTTTGCGAAAAAAGCGAGAAGCGCTAGCGAAGCGAGAAGCGACGGAAGTGCTCGCTTCTGTCTTTTAGGTCACTAACAAATAAAAAAGCTCAGTCAGTTTTTACATAATCAGCGAGCAGTAGAGCAAACAACCACTAGGGTTTCAATTTTCAAGCCCAAGAATGTTTTCTTCTTCTTCTCCTTTCAATGCTTAAAATAGCTGCTGCTGATTTTTTTTTCCCCATCAGTTCTTCTTCTTTTTCTCATTCTCTTCTTCTTCTTCTTTTTATTTTCGTTTCAGTCCTTAAAATTGCAGCGAAATGTTGCCAAATTTTTTCTTCTTCAGTTCTTCATCTTTTGTCCTTAGTCTCACTGCCAATTTTTTAGTATTGGCAGTTACATTTTTTGTATGTAGTTACATGTGTAATATTTGTTGTCTATGCAATATTTATTTTATTATTTCTTTTAATTCCGCGTCACTTCAAAAAAGCGAGCGCTTCGCTTCTCGCTTCACGCTTTAAGCGAAAAGAGGCTTATCGCTTTTGCTTGCTTCACGCTCACAATACTGGTTATTACTTGCCATCAGTATTTCCTTAATTTGCTATTAGTACTTCTTTCATATTCTCTGTTGCTATCTTGGATTTAGTCTTCTAAATATATTGTCTTGCTATTACTTGCTATTGCTACCTCTTTCATATTCTCTATTGCTATGTTCGATTTAGTTTTCTAAATATATTGTCTTGCTATTACTTGCTATTAGTGCTTCTTCCATCTTCTTTAGCCGAGGGTCTATCGGAAACAGTCTCTCTACTCTTCTAGGGTAGGGGTAAGGCTACGTGCATCCTACCCTCCCCAGACCTTACTTGTGCGATTACACAGGGCTGTTGTTGTTGTTGCTGCCCCTAAAAATGTAAAGTTTCCACACATGGTAGAAAATCATATGAAAACATTTGATATGTGAATATGTGGAGCAACATGGTGTTTGTTTAGTATTGAAGAATGGAGTACAAAAAGGTTTTATTGAGAAGACTAAATGTTGATCATGCTAGAAGAAATAATGCAAAAAGAAACTAAGTGGGCGTTTGGACATAAGAATTGTAAAATTTCGAAAAAAGTGAAATGTTTTTTCAAGTGAAAATGATATTTGAAAATTAGAGTTGTATTTGGACATGAATATAATTTTGGGTTGTTTTTGGATTTTTGTGAACGATCTGAGTGAAAATTTTGAAAAATAACCCTTTGGAGTTTTTCAAATTTTCGAAAAATTCCAAAATTCATCTTCAAGTGAAAATTGGAAATTTTATGGCTAAACACTGATTTCGAAAAAAGTGAAATTTTTTCGAAAAAAAGTGAAAAAATTTTCATGGCCAAACGGGCTCTAAATGTGGATGTGATGCAAATTTTTTAAAGTTAATTATAGTTGAAAAGATAAAAAACATCCTTCTTGAACAAAAAGTAAAAATTATTTTGGTATGGACCAAAAAAGAGAAGTGGACTTTCTATTTGATGAATTCAGTAAATCAGAGATATTTAGAACTATTACAGTTATTAAGCATAGATATGGTATGTTTTTGAGCTTAACACAACCTCTTGGTTGGAAGTGGAGGGTGCTCACCACTAGAGCAACCCTACCCAGCAGTACCAACTCCATATAGCTGTATCAGACTCAAACCCTAACCTATTGTAAGACCCCATCTTACTTACCATGGTGGGTGCACATACAGTCTTACTTGTCCTTGTGTTGCACTGTTGTCTCTAAATTATCTTTATGGTGCAGGTGTTAAAGGTATTACTGAGGTTACAGTTGGTGTTGTCGCAGTTTTTGATGGTCATAATGGTGCTGAAGCAAGTGAAATGGCATCAAAGCTATTACTGCAGTATTTCACGCTGCACACATTTTTTCTTCTTGATGCAACATTTTCAGTTCTTTCAAGGAAAATGATTGGACTCTTGCCAAATGAAAGAAGACAGAGTACTCTGAACTGGAATCCGGATGAATTGAACTTGGGGAGGTGTCTCCTACTCTCTGTTCCTTCTCGTCGTCCTCTTGAAATAGTAAATGTTTTAAAAAATAATTAAACTAACTCCTACAAGTTCTGATAACAAAAACAATGAAATTGTTGTTTGTTTGGCAACATGCCATTAAGTTCCCTTTCTTTATGCTAACACATGCTAAACAACAAACATACTTTTAAGCTATGTTGCGCGGACTCTCCAAAATGCTGCCGCATCCGTGTCGGATCCTCCAAAAATACACCACTTTTGAAGGATCCGACACGTATCCGGCGATATTTTCGGAGTCGGAGCAACATAGCTTTTAAGAATTGCTAAGGACTCCCCTCTCTTTCCCACTACTCTAAAGAAAACCCACAGAAAGGAAAAGCACAAAAAGGTAGGGCATCATGTCTTTTTTTAAATATATTCAAGGCTTACACTAAGATGAGCAAAAGTTCCTGATTCCTTTTATGGTGTCTCTTGAAGGCTATCACATCATTGATAGTTTACACCTATATACAGGAACAGTGAGAGTAGATTCCCGTCCTTGCTTAGATCCTCAATATTACTATGTCAAGGGGAAGAATATATTTATTATATATATGTATCTTTAACTGCAAGCGAAAGTGATTCTGTAAAATGATAAATAAGCTACAGTCTACTTATAAAAGAATGATATCTTTGGCTACAGTCTACTTTTTGATTTGATTTGCTATTACAGGGTGTCATCTATCTGTATTCACTTATCTAATAGCATTTCTTATTGTCCAAAAAAATTTACATGATGTAAATATCCAAGGAAAAATGTCATTATGTAGGTTCAAGCTGACTGTGTCTTCAATCATTGATCGATCTTTTCACTTGGAAATATTGAGGGAAGCATTGCTAAGGGCAATTGATGATATTGATTCTGCATTTTCAAGGGTAACCTCTCAAGTGGCATCTTTTTCGTCAGGCCAATCAGACTTAAATCTTTGTTATGCATTGTCTTAATATTAACTTGTCTGCTTCTGAAGGATGCATTTAGACACAATTTTGATTCTGGCTCTACCGCCACAGTTATACTTATGGCAGAAAATCAAATTTTAGTTGCAAATATCGGAGATTCAAAGGCATTTTTATGTTCTGAAGAATATAAATCTCAAGAAGAGGCTAAAGGTCAGAAGTTCTCCCCTTTGGGCTCTATGTCAAGTAACAATCTTCATGGTGTAGAATCATATTTGTAATGTCTTTATCAAATAACATTTTTATATAATGTATGAGTTGCTTTTACATGAACAGTTCGAAGAGATGTTTATTTCAATTCTCTTTTGGTTACAGCTAATTTATTGAGGTTATATAGGCAAACAAGAGGCTTTGGGGTTTTCGAACCTGTGAAGAACTTCAATAGCTTCAAGTTGGCAGCTTCTGACCAGTGGCCTTTTCTGATTTCCAAGGAATTGACTAGAGACCACCACCCAGATAGGGATGACGAGAGGTCTCGAGTGGAGACTGCAGGAGGACATGTCTCTGAATGGAGTGGCGTAGCTAGGGTTAATGGTCAATTGGCTGTTTCAAGAGCAATAGGTGATGTGTCTTTTAAAAGGTAAGGTTCACATTATGCTGGAGGATTTCTATACTAATATGTCATTCCCCACGTTGCTTTATTTGCAGATTTAACTTGTGGACTTGGACGCATGCATTAATTTTTGTGCATCTTAATTGGTGAACTTGGATGCATGCTTTGAGTCGTGTGTGTTTTCAACTTTTGAACTAGAAGACACGCATTAATTCATCTGCTTAATTTTCCTGCAGTGCTAGTAAAATCTTTGGAAATTTCAAAAGACTTTTATTTTAACCTGAGAAATGACTTATCAACAACTTAATGTGTTATCAGTTATGGCGTTATATCCGCACCTGAGGTCACTGATTGGCAACCTTTGACAGCCAATGACAGCTATTTGGTGGCTGCTTCTGATGGCGTTTTTGAAAAGCTTAGCTCACAGGATATTTGTGACATATTGTGGAATTTACATGCTGATTTCACTGTGCGATCGGAACTCACTTATTCATGTTCATATTCCTTAGCTGATTGCATAGTAAATGCTGCTTTTGAAAAGGGAAGTATGGACAACATGGCAGCTGTTGTCCTTCCATTTAGATTGAATGATTCACTGCAAAGGTTGGCGAAGAAAACACATGCAGGAATGAGAAAATTCGATTGCTCATCTTCAGGGGATAGCAATTATATTTCTCAACATTCAGGTAAAATTGAGTGCTCTTCCGCTTTTTACTCACGACACCTCAAATGGCTATGAGATAGAAACAGGAAATTAGGGAATAGACAACTAAGTTGCTCCGATACGGCAGTTTAGGTGGTGCAGTGGGTATGGGATCCGTACCGGATTTGGTCAAACAATTTTGGGTACTTTGACCACGACAAACGAAAAAATTCGAGACGAGGTACAATTTGATTCCCGAAATCAGAATCAAAACTAGGGTAAATTTGAAGAAAATAGCATATCTTATCTAAGAGATCAATCCTTTACTTATCTACAACTTGATAATAAAAAAAAAATCCACACTTGACAAGCTATACGTAAGTATTCCACAACACTTCTCATAATTTAGAGACATTTTTATATATATATTTTTTGAAATAGTTTTAGCCAAATCCCTACCCCCGTATCCGTACTTGGATCCGTATCCCCTAATCTTAAAATTTACATCTAGAAGGATCCGACCTCTAGATCCGCACCCGTGTCGGACACCCGCACCCGTGTCGGACATCCGCACCCGTGTCCGAGCAACTTAGATAGACAATGGAGTTTAGAAGTTTGTGAAGCAATGTATAACAGATAAAAGAGAGTTCTATCGTGGCAGTGAGTTTTGAAAAGCGGGACTCATGCATTGGGTTATATTTTCAAAATTTAATTCTGCAGTTGATAATTTTCTGAAATTTGAGTTCTGTCTTCTCTCTGCATGTCCGTTGTATTGGTTTCTGAAGGATCATACTCAGACACGCCCTTTATTTAATGCAGGAGCTCCACCGTTGATTTAGCTTTGATTGTTAACCCCATCCTTTGGAGTAAAATGACTTTACTTTACAAATATTATATTGCAGTATGTTCTTTAATGTTGTAATTTGAGCTGCAAATTTTGCTTAACTGAAACTCAGTTAGCCATTTCATTTTTTGGAATCACCCTTTATCAGCTGTATTCCTGACTTGATTGTAGATTTCCTTGGTGCACAATTCTTACGAGATGAATAGTATTTTAGAACTCCAATTTCTTATTGTCGTGTATTTATGTAGCGGCATCCTTTTTCTTGTCAAGATTATGATCCTTCAGATCGTCATTTCCTAGTGTGGTTCTTGGACCTAGCTCATCTTATTTTCATTTATGATTAACAGTGCTTACTGAGGAGGAGCATGGTCATCCTCTTGTTTCCAATTTTGGCAGATTATTGGTAAGACCGAAAACAACTGGGTTGATCTTTTTATTTACTAATGCATCCTCTTTGATCTTGGGGCTGGGAACTGAGGATACTTGTGTATGATTTGATGCATTCGCTTCTTTTTTATGACATAGCATTATAGTTTGCTTGTTGAGGGCCTTGAGGCTGGGTGGGGATTTCCGGGCAGTCTGCTAATTCAGCAATCAATAGTTCAACTTAATGGTGTGCGGAGTGTGAAATCTTCGTCAATGGGGTGAAAGAGCAGGGGAAGGGCATGGGTAGGAGATCTGCTGTGACCGTAGGGGCATTTTTTCATGTAAAATTCACTGTAGCATTAAACAAATTCGTGATCTGCAAGCATTTCTTGGCTCATATAAAAGGATGCTAATAGCTACATGACTTCTTCTACTCGTCTCAGATTGAAGGAAAACACAGCAATTATGGATGTTTCTATCTATCTGAGAACCTCGATGTTAATGATGAGTATACATTCTGGGTTCAGAAGGACGTCCATGAGTATGAACATGAGCTCCTTCATGCTTTACCTGATAGCATTGGTCAGAATCCAGGTAAGCAGTGAAGTTCCTGCGCTTTCATCATGTGGTTGTTTCTCCTGTGTGAATCTGTATGAAAACTGCTTTGTTCTTTTGACATTTACACATCATTTAGCCCCTCTTCTTTTAAGTGCAGTTTGGCTCTTCACTTTTCTGAAGACTGCATCTGAAGTCCGCTATCAGTAAAGCTGCTTATGCACCACAATAACTAATTTTCCAGTTGCCTTGTTTAATGTAGGTGGAGCTTTGGATTTATATAATGATCAGCACATGTGTGTTCATTTTGGGATGAACTTTAGTGAGAACAAGGACCAGTGCATTAATCCTGAAGGCTTTGCTAGGTTCCTTGGTTTGCTCGAATCTATTCCGTTCAATGATAGCAGTACAAATGATCATGCCAGAGTAGATTCAAGGTACTTTTCAGCAAATCGTTTTGGTTCATGTTGCATTCACTATATACAACAATAACATACCCAGTATTATCCCACGCCGTGGGGTCTGGGGAGGGTAGTGTGTACGTAGACCTTACCCCTACCTTGTGAGGATAGAGAGGCTGTTTCCAATAGACCCTCGACTCAGGAAAGCATATGCACCACATTAATGAAAATATAGACAAGAAGGGACAGTACCAAAAAGCCATATAAATGCAGAATAAAAACAACAAGATAGTAAGGTGATCAACAATGAAAGAAAACAACAGAAACCTACTACCAACAGAAAGCGAGGCTGCGTGCCAATACTACTGTTATGAACACTTTAGACTACTTACTCTACTACCCTAATCCTCGACCTCCATACCTTCCTATCAAGGGTCTTGTCCTCGGTTAGCTGAAGCTGTGCCATGTCTTGCCTAATCACCTCTCTCCACCTCTACCTCTCCGTAGGCCCTCCAATGTCAACCTCTCACACCTCCTCACCGGGGCGTCTGCGCTCCTCCTCCTCACATGACCAAACCACCTAAGACGCGCTTCCCCCATCTTGTCCTCAATAGGGGCCACACCCACCTTGTCGCGAATAACCTCATTTCTGATCCTATCTAACTTGGTGTGCCCGCACATCCATCTCAACATCCTCATCTCTGCTACCTTCATCTTCTGGACATGAGCAATCCTGATTGGCCAACACTCAACCCCATACAACATCGTTGGTCTGACCACTACTCTGTAGAACTTACCCTTAAGTTTCGGTGGCACCTTCTTGTCACACAAAACACCAGAAGCGAGTCAACATTTAAGGTACTTAAAACTCCCTCTCCTAAGGATGACCTGTGAGTCCAGCCTCACCTCCCCTTCCCCTCCTTGAGTCTCGTCACTAAAGTTACACTCCAAGTATTCTGTCTTGGTCCTACTCAACTTGAAACCTTTAGATTCTAGGGTCTGCCTCCATACTTCTAATTGCGCGTTCACACCAGTCTCGTGTCTCGTCAATCAATGTAATATCATCTGCAAATAACATGCACCACGGTTCCTCCCCTTGGATGTGGCGCGTCAGTACGTCTATCACCAGAGCTAACAAAAAAGGGCTGAGTGCCGACACCTGATGCAACCCCTTCATAAGCGGAAAATGGTCTGAGTCCCCACCCACCGTCCTCACTTGGGTCTTTACTCCATCATACATGTCCTTAATCAACCTAACGTAGGCAACATGTACACCTCTAGCCTCCAAACATCTCCACAAAACCTCCTTATAAACTGATATGCAGATATATTAGTCTCTGTTTGAATTGGACTGCAAGCAGGATAAACTACGTGTGTTGCTCCTTATGACACAAAATGGACCCGGAATGACTAGCATATTCTATTCGAGTGGACCGACTGTTGTTTTGCTTGATCAGTAACTATCTCATGTATCACCTTCAAATGATAATATATGTGATTTCACAGAGAATTTTACTTGGATTGATTGGAAATAAACTTATGCTTGTACTCTCTCACATGCTAAAATAGTTGTCATGGGTTTTTCTTATTATACTTCTTCTATTTCCACCTGTAGAACATATGGCTTCTTTATCACCTGCTTCAGTCTTTTTTCTTGATGGCTTGTTGACCAATGTGTTTTCATCCTACTATCCTTCCTAAGCTGTATGTGCAGGTTCTATACTTTTTTTCTGTATGTTTTTTGTTCCTTATGATAAGTGCTTGATCTGTATCTTTCTTTTTATGTCAAATTAATTTTATATCATTAGGTACATTCTAAAGAAGAAATATGTTTTTTGTTCCTTATGATAAGTGCTTGATCTGTATCTTTCTTTTTATGTCAAATTAATTTTATATCATTAGGTACATTCTAAAGAAGAAATATGATCGTGGATCATATGGTGAAGTTTGGCTAGCTTTTTACTGGAATTGTTCTCATGTCGTCAAGTCTTCAAAAAGTAACAATTTCTCAGCTAATATTACGGAGAGAGGGGCGAATAATGAAAGAAGGAAGGATTCATCATCTGCTGATGCCTGTGATGATGGCCCTTCTGAAGGAAGCATGTTCATTTTGAAGCGTATCATGGTAATGTTGCTATCCTGGTGTTGAATCTTCAGAGTATTTCTTAGAATTGGTTTTGCTGTATCGTGCTGGTTACCTCTTTTATCCTTTACCTAATGACGGTTGATAGCATCAGAACTTTATCAAAGGTGATATTCATGTCGATTTGGTACAACGAAATTCGCATTTGAACTTATTTTTCCCTTGTATCCCCCTTCCCCTCTTTAACATTTCAGGTAACTGACCTTCACAAGCTCTTTTTTCCCGTTTGTTCAAGAACAATGCTTTATGGATGACTCGATAGATGATAGTCTTTGTGAAGTCAAGACCAAATGTTTTAACTTAGTTAATGTTTCAATCTTCGTTCTGGTTTATCATTTCAAGCTGTATACTCGACCATGGTACAATGTCTGCAAGAAGTGCTTAACCTGTTTGCGTGTTTTTCTTGTCTCCTCCATCCCCCGGGGTATATGCAGTTTGCTCTTCGTTTCTAAGAAACTGTGCTCACCACGATTGTTGATTCAGTGGACAGAATTCAAGGTGTGTTTGAGATTTTAAATGAGTAATAGCCGCTTGTTGGGGCAGTATCGACCTAGGTGGATTTTGGATTAAAGAGTAGGTTTAATTTGGTAGGTTTTGGTTTCAGAAAACAATGTGTATTTGTGTTTGGATTTGGAAGATTTGGTTAGGAGAATAGTTAAAGAAGCTGCTTTAATGATATAAGCTCATATGTGGCTAGAGTTGTGGCTTGGTGTTCAACTTTCACACTTGATTTTGCCAACATATATTGCTTCTTTCCTTTTCAAGTAATCGATTATCTCCAAACAAGTTGCGCTATCCGAAGGTGGATAGTCTGTATCAGAATACCCAATAATCTATGCATGTCCTCTGTCCTGGTATAACAGTTCTTGTCCAGGAGACCTCTTATAATATACTTTAGAATACGGATTACAGCATTCTAATGACTTTCACAAGGTGAGAAATTAACTAACCACACTAACTAGAATGAGATATTGGATCGCGTAACCGTAAGATAATTAGATTTGCCTGTAGGTCTGTGATATTGACATGCGTCTTATATAGGCTTCCTTTTCTAGGAACAAGTTTAGCATTTAGATCTATAAGGGTATCATTAGTTTCTTACTGCAGCATACCAGTTTCTTTCGGCATATCCAATTTATGTTTTCCTTGGAAACCAACATGTGAACCAATAATACTACTGCTTGATTGTGCAACTTTGGTGCCTCCGGAGTATTTCAGTTTCTACGAGTCTTCTTGGTCTGGAGTTGTCCAATGAGATGTCTATGTTGAATGGTAATTTCATAATTCTCACATGTTATAACAATGTTATTAACACAAACAATTAAGAAAATACAATTGCTAATACTGAATGATCTTCCTCACTTTGAAGCATGCCAAATTGCCGGACAATAGAACTAAATCGGCCAACCATACTCTTCAAAATATTTGAGGCTATATAGGGATTGACGTAGTCGACACACTAACCCAAACTCTCCATGAGTGACAAACCTGTGGTATAAACTTCCTCTTCATGCAAAATAAATAAATAAGTGAATAAATAAAATAGATAACATGCAAAAGAAATAAATAAATGAATAAATAAAATAGATACATGGCTTTTGTCCAGCATTTACAAGCTTATCCGCGTCCTAATTGGCAGGAGCTAGGTTTTCCATCTCTTCTAAACTTACCCTGGTCTTCGGCCTTTGCTGTATGAGACAAAAACTTGTCCGGTACGGTTCAAAGGTGAAGTCCCACCCAACAATAAGATTGCGACGTAGGTCAACTAGCACAAAAAAGATACAGTTCACTGTATCCCACAAGTGAATCGAAAGTTGGATTACATTGGATCTCACCAAATTGTTCCATCTATCCTTCTGAGGGGAAGCTTGGTTTCAAACCTCGGTTCTAACAGGAGGACTACATCATGGTAATGTGCCTTGGATGATCCACATCTCAGATTCTTTAGAAGAAATATGGCGTCGTGATTCTAGCAACAATATGCTTTTCATATTCCAAATCTTGAAGTCCAACGGGAGAAATCCTTGAAGTGGAAATCCATAAAAAAGCACCACCACTAATGTTGAACAACTTTGCGATCTAAGCATCTGTTTCCAAATTTCTCTAATATTTTCTCAGAACCTTGCTATGGTGTATAGCATGTGGTGATCTTTTCTATCAGACCTTTAGGCTTCTTTTCTTATGCCTTTCTTGCACCTTGATTTTTAAGTTGTTTTCCTTTTGTTTTTTCTGGCTAGCTGTACATCCTGATTTTAAGAACTTTTGCTTTTGTTTTGGTTAGTGTACACCTAGATTAGCATGAGACTGGTATTCAGTTCTGCTGTATTGTTATCGAAGCATTTATGTTGATTAAGGTTTGCCACTGCTAACAGGTGGAGAAAGGCACCTCTGTCTATTTAAGTGGGCTACGGGAGAAATATTTTGGTGAAATTTTCTTGAATGCTTATACTGTTCTTGGAGGTTCATTGCAAGCTGAAGAATCAAATTCCCTCCTGTTAAATATACGACCAGATTTTCATGTTCCTGTGGAAAGAAATGCCGCAGTGGATCTAGGGATCCAGGGCTCCTTGAAGTTCGATAAAGTATATGGTAAAAAGAAGGAAACGCTGAGAGCTGCCCCTGAGGAGGGTCTTAATCACATTGCCAGATATGTCGAGTCTTTTGAGTCTCGATCCAATGATATATGGCTTGTGTTTCGCCATGAAGGGATATCCTTATCAAAGTTTCTCTATACCGCTGAAGAAGTGATAAATAATTCGGAGGAAGGAAATGAAAATGTAAAGCATATTCAGATATTGCATCCTTCAAAATGGTGGAAATGGTTGAAAACAACAGAAGCAGGGCAAGAGGAAATGCGTGATCTGATTTGGCAATTGGTATTTCCTTGATGTGCTATTCCAATCCTTCTTTTTATCATTTTTTCCTCTCTGCATTAAATAATTGTTGAGATGTTGTTCCTTATGTTCTAGTAGCTTTTTTCATCCTTACTTTGGCGTAGTTGTTAATAAGATCTTCCATTTGACATTTTCTAGATGATGGTATATGCAGCTATAGTGCTATATTCTACTGTAGATAGTTAATCTTTTTCTGTTCCTTATGGATTATAGTCAGGAGCTTGCTGGAAATTTTTGGGATTTCCTATGTTGAGGTGGCTGCAACCCAAGTGCCAGACTGCTTGCAAAAACATTTTTTCTGTTGATTGCCACATTGTCAATCATAACGTCCCAAAATGTTCTTATTTCCACTATCATCTGCAAGTTTAATCTAAAGTGCTAAACATTCTTGCAAAAACATTGTTCAGTTGATTGCCACATCGCCAGTCTAAAATGTTCTTGTTTCCAATGTCATCTTCTGCAGGTTTAATCATCTAGAATTAGTCATGTAGTAATGAAAGCTGGGGTTTTGCCTTGCGGGAATTTTCACATTTCATATGAAAGTAACTACTACTAATAATCGGAATATCATGTTTTTGATTACTTTGCTTGCGCCATAACTATTTTCTTATTTGAAAGGCTCCTCCAAGTATCTTATTCCATCCTGATGAATGATCTTCCATTTCCTCATGAAGCTATTCATTTCAATATTTCTGTTCTATGCAGTTGATGGCACTTAAATCTTGTCATGATCGTAATATCACCCATAGAGATATAAAACCCGGTAAGAGTTTTTCATTACATGCACTTCTGTAATTTTTTATAGCTAATTTCTCTCTAAAAGAAAAGATATTGTCACTTTTGTCTTTGTGGTAGCTATCTGTTATACTAAGCTGTTTGCTTGGACTGTCCTGAATAGACTAAGAGACTGCATGCCAAGAGTCCTATGTGTAGTACTCACAGTTTACTGTGGAAAGGGGTCTTACTTCTGCTCTGTTACTGTTGATTAGCATGATACAAGGAGACTTGATTAAGGAGTGTTAATTAGCATGATTTCAGGAGATTTGATTATATTTAGGAGATCTGATTTTATTCTGATTTGATTTGATTTGATAGCTGGATTGATTGTATACATTTATTTTATTTCCTTAATTAGCATTAGGAGCTTTGTATAAATTCCCTTGCCCATGGGATGTAAATATACACATAAATACAAGAAGCTTTTTCTTCTTCTCAAAATCTACATGGTATCCGAGCCATTGTTGCCCTTTTGAGGTGAGTTATCTCCCTCGCAGCATTAGGGTTCCTTTTTTATTAAAGAAGTCGAGTTTCTCTCTCTTGTTGGCTATCCACAACACAAACTCCTTCTGATTTCCTTCTGATTGGGCTGAAATATGGAGACATTCAAGGAGACGGTTTCTGAAGTTCGGATGAAATTCAACTTCTCCGTCGCCTCCTAGCCAAACTTGACTCCGCTAATATTGCCACATCCAATCATGTGCAATCAAGTATTGCCTTTGCTGATAACTTTAATTCTTGGATTATCGATTATGGTGCAAATAGACACATGATAGCTCTTCTAAAGGCATTCAAAACTATTCTACGTGTCCCAAAGGAGATAATGTTAAAATAGCCAATGGTTCTTTAACACCTATCTCTGGAACAGGTTCTGTCATTTGTACTCCTAATATTAAACTATCATCCGTGCTCCATATCATTGAGTTCCCTATCAATCTTTTATCTGTTACTGCCATGACCAAAGCTCTAAACTGTAAAATCGAGTTCTTTCCCGATCATTGTATTTTTCAGGATCTTCAAACAGGGAAAATGATTGGCAATGGTAGATTGCGTGATGACTTGTATATATTAGATGAGATTCAAAACTCTAGTCAAGCCTTTTTTGGGGAAAGTAAGGATGTCAACCAAGAAATAATACAACGGCATAGACGGTTAGGACACCCATAATTGTTTGTTTTGAAGAAGTTATATCTCGATTTGTTTTCAAGGACTCGATTTGAATCTTTGTTCTGTGATGCGTGTGAATATCCCAAGCATACTAGAAACTCTTATTCTGTGAGTGATAATAAAAGCACAACTCCGTTTCTGACTATTCATTCTGATGTATGGTCCTACCCACACTGTTTCTTTGTTTGGTAGTCGATGGTTTGTTACTTTCATTGATTGCTGCACTAGAATGACTTGGGTATACTTGTTAAAAGCCAAAAGTGAAGTTTTCTCTTGTTTTCAGTCATTTGATAAGATGATTTGTACTCAGTTTGATGCCAAAATAAAAATCTTGAGAACTGACAATGGCATCGAATACATGGATAAAAGATTTGGTGCTTATTTGGAGTCCAATGGGATAGTCCATCAGACTAGTTGTCCTTACACTAGTGCACAAAATGGGATCGCTAAAAGAAAAAATAGGCATCGGTTAGAAGTAGCAAAATCTCCTATGTTCACCATGCATCTACCAAAATCTTATTGGGGGATGTTATTCTAGCGGCTGCCTATCTTATCAACAGAATGTCACTTAAACCCCTCAATTTTCGAAGTCCTCTGGAAACTTTAAAGTGTAAGAATTAATATATTGTTCCTCCAAAGGTGTTTGGGTGTATTTGCTTTGTCCACACTAGAAATTCTGGAAAACTTGATCCTAGAGCTATAAAGTGTGTTTTCATTGGGTATTCTCCGACACAGAAAGGTTACAAATGTTATCATCCTCCCTCTAGGAGATCTTTTGTTAGCATGGATGTTACCTTTCGAAAATCTGAGCCCTATTTCAGTATTACCTCATCACCTCTTCAGAGGGAGAGCAGTAAGGAGGAAGAGGTGATTCTACCTAGTTCCATTACTAGACCTCTTGATGACATTGTCACAGGGGAAAATGAAATTTGAGAAAGAATTCAGGGGGAGACTATTGGGCGTTTGGATAGGCCTGATTTGAAAACTTACTCACGGAAAAATAGAGCAGAAGAAGCTATCATGCAATCTACCGAAGCTGAGCCTTCTTCTACTGGTGAATTATCTAGATTTCCTAATGAGTTAGATGAACCTATTGCTCTCAGAAAAGGAGTCAGATCTTGCACCACCAAACACCCTTTATCTAATTTTGTCTCCTATAATTCTTTGTCTCCCTTATATAGAGCCTTTGCCTTGTCTATTTCTTCTGTGTCTATTCCCCATAATTGGAGGGAAGCTTTTGCAGATCCTAAATGGAAACAAGCTATGATTGAAGAAATGAAGGCCTTGTCAAAAAAGGAGATATGGGAACCTGTCACTTCACCACCAGACAAGAAGTTGGTTGGTTGCAAATGGTCTTTACTGTGAAGCACAAAGCGGATGGCTCGATTGAAAGATTCAAAGCAAGATTGGTGGCTAAGGGATTCACTCAGACCTATGGAGTGGATTATCAAGAGACATTTGCCCATGTTGCTAAGATGAACACTGTTAGAATTCTTTTATCTTGTGCACCTAATCTTGATTGGGACTTGCAACAGTGTGATGTAAAGAATGCATTTTTTCATGGAGACTTAGAAGAAGAGGTGTATATGAATATTCCTCCTCGATTTGATACTGCACAAAGTCAAGGAAAGGTATGCAGATTGAAGAAAGCCTTATACGGACTGAAGCAATCCCCCAGAGCTTGGTTTGACATATTCAACAAAGCAATGATCTCCTTCGGTTACCAACAAAGCAATGTTGATCATACTATCTTCATAAGACATCAAACGGGCAAACTCACTCTTCTCATAGTTTATGTTGATGACATAGTAATGATAGGAGATGACAAAGAGGAGATGTCTCGATTGAAGAAGTTGTTGGCACATGAATTTGAGATCAAAGGTTTAGGAAAATTGCAGTACTTCTTGGGAATTGAGGTTGCTAGATCCGAAAGAGGAATCTTTATTTCTCAAAGGAAGTATATTCTGGATCTTTTGAAAGAAACTGGTCATAGTTGCAAACCTGCAGAATCGCCCATTGAAAGCAATCACAAGTTACAAAGCGGAGTTGGAGAATCAATTGATAATGAGAGATATCAGAGGCTGGTTGGAACTCATTTATCTCTCTCACACTAGACCAGACATAGCCTATTCAGTTAGCTTGGTGAGTCAGTTCATGCATGATCCCCGAGATCCTCATATGCAAGCTGTCTTTTATATTTTGCGGTATCTGAAATCTGCACCAGGGAAAGGTCTACTTTTCTCCAAACATGATCACCTCCAAATAGAAGCCTTTACAGACGCGGATTGGGTCGGATCTTTAGATGACAGAAGATCAACATCCAGTTACTGTACGCTCGTAGGAGGAAACTTGGTTACTTGGAGAAGCAAGAAGCAAAGTGTAGTTACTAGATCAAGTGCGGAGGTAGAATATTGAGCTATGGCCCAGGGTGTTTGCGAACTGCTTTGGATATAAAAGCTACTACAGGAATTGAGACTGTATGAAAAAGGAAAACATTCCTTGTACTGTGACAATAAAGCTGCCATCAGTGTAGCTCATAATCCAGTCCAGCATGACCAAACAAAGCATGTGGAAATTGTTCGACGCTTCATCAAAGAAAAAGTTACAATTGGTGTCTTGAGTTTGTTTCATGTACCATCGGAAAAACAACTAGCTGATGTGTTTACCAAAGGTCTCAACAAGCGACTTTCCATACTTTGAGCTTTGCATGTGCGACATCTTTGCACCAACTTGAGGGGGAGTGTTGATTAGCATGATTCAAGGAGACTTGATTTAGGAGTGTTAATTAGCATGATTTCAAGAGATTTAATTATATTTAGGAGATATTCTGATTTTATTTGATTTGTTTTTATAGCTGGATTGATTGTATAGATTTATTTTATTTCCTTAATTAGCATTGTGAGCTTTGTATAAATTCCCTTGCCCATGAGATGTAAATAATACAAAAAGCCTTTCTTCTTCTCAAAATCTACAATTACACATCAGTTGATGGTTGAAATACCTGTGGGTAATGTGTCACCGGAATATGTCCAAAACTTCAGCTGCGTTTTGCCCGTTAAGAATTGAAAAAGCTTCGTACAATATCAAAAAGGATCGGAAAATACACTCTAGAGTTATAAATTTATAATTGTAACAGCTGACACATAGCTAAGGCCACAATGAAATTCTGAATGCTTCACAGTGTACTCACTTCAGCACTGGTTTTGCATGCTGCTTAACATCATCTTCAATCAACCTCAGCCATATTTTCAGAGGAAATAGGTCGAGTAACAACAACAACAACAACAAGCCTAGTGAAATTCTACAAGTGGGGTCTGGGGAGGGTGAAGTGTACGCAGACCTTACCCCTACGTTTCGGGGAGAAGACCTTTCTCAGCTTCAGAGTGGTTCGAAACAATGATTTTACAAAATGACAAGGCCTGGTATCACTTCACATCTTGTATCCTTATAAGTATAATATCTGCTAAGAAAATGTATGTTGAGCCTAACTTAAATCCAAAAGCTAGGTCAAGTGGTGAAGATTTTCAAAACTAGATAAGGAGACTTCTACACACACTTAACCAGTGTGGCATTTAATGCCACCCTGCATGTTAAGGTGTTAGCGGAAACGTAAAAGAAAGAACACAAGATTTAACGTGGTTCAGATCAAAATAATCCTACGTCCACCAGAGAACAATTGCCCTTTTAACATTAACAAAGGAAGGGGAGATTTCCCAATTACACTTAAGATAATTTCTCTCTTAAGTCTCTACTCACTACAATGTATTGTATTATTTTGGGATGATTTCTACAAGTGAAGGAGTGCATCTATTTACAGAGGTAAAGACCTCCTTTTGATGTCATTGGTGACATCAAACTACCTCCTCTTGATGTCATGGGTGACATCAAAGGAGGAAACTTCCTCCTAGCATCCACACCAACTCTTTCCACCAACTCTTCCAATTGGCATGCCATTGTTGGCTAAACATAAACCAACATTTTCAGCATGCCATTGTTGACTAAACATAAACCAACATTTTCAATCTCCACCTTGGTTTGCGTTTCGAGCGTGTGAACAACTCTGGCCAAAACTTCTAAGCTTACTGGGCAACCCCGTTGTAAGAAACAAGAAGAATCAAACCATTGTTGAACATACCACCTCCACCTAGCAACTGTTCTCTTCGGAGTTGCATCAGTTGATGCACACCCCCGCCAAGTCCTTGCAGTGTGCAAACTTAGCGAGCGAGACTATCTTGGTCAACACGTCTGCAGCATTATCGTCTGTGATAACCTTCACGACCTTGATAGTTCCCTCATCAATAACATCTCGAATAAAATGAAATCTGACATCAATGTGTTTAGTGCGCTCATGAAATCTCTGATTTTTCATTAGATGAATAGCACTCTGACTATCACATCTAAGAGTTGATTCCAGCTGAACCAAACTCAATTCCGCTACTAAACTTTTCAACCAGATAGCTTCCTTTACCGCCTCCGCTGCTGCCATGTATTCTGCTTCTGTCGTAGACAAAGCGACAATCGACTGCAGAGTCGACTTCCAACTGACGGCACTGCCAACGAGGGTAAAGATGTATCCAGTTGTGGACCTTCTTCTGTCAAGATCTCCTGCATAGTCAGAATCCACATAACCGAGAATTGAAATACCTGTACCACTTTTTCGAAAGGTAAGACCAACACCAGAAGCTCCTTTGAGATATCTCAATATCCACTTGACAGCTTCCCAATGCCTCTTTCCTGGGTTGGACATGTATCTACTTACCACACTTACAGATTGAGCAATATCTGGACGTGTGCATACCATAGCATACATAATACTACCAACTGCACTGGCATAAGGAATCTTTGACATATGCTCCACCTCATCCTCGGACTGAGGCATTTGTGACTCTGAAAGTTTAAAATGAGGAGCTAATGGTGTACTTACAGGCTTGCACGTTTGCATATTGAATCTCTCGAGAACCCTTTCAATATACCTCTTCTGAGAAAGATGTACAACATCGTCTTCTCTTGAAATCTCCATACCAAGGATTTTCTTTGCAGCTCCTAAATCCTTCATGTCAAATTCCTTACTCAACAGTTCCTTCAAAGCATTTATCTCTGTAATGTTGTTAGCAGCAATAAGCATATCATCAACATACAACAGTAAATAAATCATTGAGTTACCAGACATCTTCTTGTGATACACACAGCTATCAAATGCACTCCTTGAGAATTCATGTGTAGTCATGAATGCATCAAACCTCTTGTACCACTGTCTAGGGGATTGCTTCAAACCATACAAAGACTTCTTTAGTTGGCATACGTGATCTTCTTTTCCCTCAGCTAGGAAACCTTCAGGTTGATCCATATAGATTGTCTCTTCTAGATCACCGTGTAAGAAAGCAGTTTTGACATCAAGCTATTGAAGCTCCAAGTCAAATTGGGCAACCAATGCTAGTAGCACGCGAATTGAGCTATGCTTCACGACTGGAGAGAAAATCTCATTGTAGTCAATTCCCTCCTTCTGACTGAATCCTTTTGCAACCAATCTCGCCTTGAACCTAGCATCTTCCACTTCAGGAATTCCCTCTTTCTTTCGGTAGACCCACTTGCATCCAACTGTCCTCTTCCCTTTTGTCTTTTCACTAAGACCCATGTCTGATTCTTGTGAAGAGACTCCATCTCTTCAGTCATTGTGCAGCATCCTTGCAAGAAGTTGCTTCAATATACGAGGAGGACTCCAGATCTTTAATCTCTTCTTGTGCAGCTACGAACGCATATG
This sequence comes from Nicotiana tabacum, assembly GCF_000715075.1. Lineage (NCBI taxonomy): Eukaryota > Viridiplantae > Streptophyta > Magnoliopsida > Solanales > Solanaceae > Nicotiana > Nicotiana tabacum. Next base: position 149,020,119 of record NC_134101.1, read on the forward strand.
CAATCAAGTTTGCTTGATTTATAAGGCGTTCCGGTTCTCGTGTTTGCCTCTTCTCCCTCCCTTTCGCAATTGTGTATGGTTCATTGACAGCAAGTTCTTCAAGGCCTACATCTTCTGACTCATCTTTAACCTGAGTCTCTTGATCCTTTTCCTTGGCAAGCTCCACCGGAAGCTCCACCTGCTCGTTGTTCTTGTTTCCTGAAAACTCCACGGAAACTTTACGGGGATCAAGTATAGAGGATTCATCGAAGGTGACATCTCTACTAACTATAAATTTGAGTAAAGACAAACACCAAAGTTTGTACCCTTTTACTCCATCCACATACCCTACGAATATGGCCTTCTTAGCCCTTGGTTCAAGCTTTCCTTCATTAACATGATAATAAGCTGGACACCCAAATACTCGTAAGTATGAATAGTTAGAGGGTTCACCTGACCATACCTCATTCGGAGTCTTAAAGTCAATTGCCGATGCTGGAGATCGATTGACAATATGAGCAGCAGTGTGAACTGCTTCAGCCCAAAATACTTTGGACATTTTGGCTTGTAGGAGCATACAACGAGCCTTTTCAAGAAGAGTTCTGTTCATTCTCTCGGCAACTCCATTCTGCTGTGGGGTATGCCTGACAGTCCTATGTCTTGAGATCCCATGAACCTTGCAGAATTCATTAAACTCTTCATTGCAAAACTCCAAGCCATTGTCTGTGCGAAGATACTTGATTTTTCGCTCCATTTGATTTTCAACCAAAATCTTCCACTCTTTAAATGCTCTTTCCGCCCTTCGATGGAAGTTTAGAAGGACCCCATAAATCTGAATGGATGTAGTCTAGCACTCCTCTTGTCTTGTGTTTGCCAGTGCTGAAGCTGACCTTCTTCTGCTTCCCTAGAACGCAGTGCTCACAGAAGTCAAGCGTGCTGATCTTCTCACCTTCCAAAAGTTTACGATTACTCAACATCTCCAGTCCACGTGCGCTCATATGACCCAGTCTCATGTGCCATAGTCTTGCCTTGTCATCATTAGATAACTGCACTGTAAATGCATTTGCAGAGCCAACAATGGTGCTTCCGGCCAATGTGTAAAGGCCGTTCTCCAGCTTGCCTTTCAGCATGACTAAAGAACCTTTAGTCACCTTCATAGTTCCTGCTTCGCTCATGTACCTGTAGCCTTGTTCATCCAGAGTACCCAAGGAGATCAAATTCTTCTTCAGATCAGGAACATGACGGACTTGTGTAATAGTCCTCACGATTCCATCATGGCAGCGAACCCGAACTGAGTCAATGCCAACTATTGCACAAGTTGCATTATTGCCCATTACTACGGTTCCTCCACTTTTCTCGTAGCTGCTAAACTAGTCTTTTCGGAACGTCATATGCAGAGTACAAGCAGAGTCTAACACCCATTTGTTTTCATAACTACTATTATTATTACACGATGTTATTAGTACATAATCATTATCAAAATTATGTACCTGTTCAACTGTAGATGCACTCCCCTTTTCCTTGGACTTTGACATTGGGCAATCTCGTTCAAAGTGCCCTTTATTGCCACAACCCCAACACTCTGTATTCTTCTTGTTCACACGAGACTTTGATCTGTGCTTTGATTTGCTCTTTCCCTGTTGGCTAGTCCGGCCTCTGACAAAGAGGCCACTTGCCTGGTCATCTCTATCTCCTTCAATGTGCCTCCGCACATCACTAGAGTTAAGTGCCTGCCGCACTTGCTCAAGCTTGATAGGCTCCTTGCTATACATCATTGAATTCTCAATATTACGATATCCTGAAGTCAATGAAAATAGCAAAGCACATGCAAGCGTCTCCTCCTCCCTTTTAATTCCTGCAATTTGTAAGTCCATGACAAGTTTATTAAACGCATCTAAATGATCTTGTAACGAAGTACCTGACCCCATCTTAAATGTGTGAAGACGCCGTTGTAACAACATTCTTGTTGTCACTGATCGGTCTTGGTATAACCCTTCTAGCTTTTCCCACAACTGTTTGGCCGTCTCTTCGGTACCCGTACTCACTTCACAAAGCACGTTAGGTGCAAGGGATAGTTGGATTGCACTCAATGCATCCCCTTCAATCTTCTCCTTGTCGGGAGCTGATATATCCGTAGGATACTTTCCGTCAATAGCATGGATTGAACCTTCCCTCCGCAATAACGTCATCATCTGGATCTTCCAGATATTGAAGTTGTTGCGTCCATTGAATCTATCAATTTCAAACTTCATGGAACTCATCTTTGCTTGTTCTTCCTCCTTGGATCGTTAAAGAATCCTGTCGCTCTGATACCAATTGTTAGCGGAGACGTAAAAGAAAGAACACAAGATTTAACGTGGTTCGGATCAAAATAATCCTACGTCCACCAGAGAACAATTGCCCTTTTAACATTAACAAAGGAAGGGGAGATTTCCCAATTACACTTAAAGAATTTCTCTCTTAACTCTCTACTCACTACAATGTATTGTATTATTTTGGGATTATTTCTACAAGTGAAGGAGTGCATCTATTTATAGAGGTAAAGACCTCCTTTTGATGTCATTGGTGACATCAAACTACCTCCTCTTGATGTCATGGGTGACATCAAAGGAGGAAGCTTCCTCCTAGCATCCACACCAACTCTTTCCACCAACTCTTCATGCCATTGTTGACTAAACATAAACCAACATTTTCAGCATGCCATTGTTGACTAAACATAAACCAACATTTTCATAAGGCTTGCAAATCTGGAAGCGTGGAGTAACGGGTGCCCCATTGTTGGGTAGCCCAACATCAGAGGTAGGTCTGGCTCAGAAATCATGTTGATTTGTGTGTCCATCTCATCTAAAAGATCAAGGTGTTAAATAGTGCACACCTTTTTTTTAATAAGGAAAAGTGTAGAAGGCAAGGTTCAAAACACCTTTATTACTTGATAAATGAAAGCACACCTTTATTTACTTAATTATTACTTCGACACATCTCACGTGCAAGAATGAATTTTTTTTCATGGGTCAAGCACGTGAAATTTTTTATTTAATAAAAGGTAGTGGTTAGACTTGAACCAAAGACCTCTGTCTGCTTTAAAACCATGTTTTGAAAATAGACCTTACCTCTAACTCAATCCCAAAAGTTAGCTCAATTGATGAAAATACAAGGCCATATAAGTAGATTACATCTCATACACTTAACCGACATGGACTATAATGCACTAAAGGAGTTGTTTTTCTTCTGGCCTTTCTTATCTAAACTTTGTGCAATATAACTGATGAGATCAACAACCATGAATATTAGAAGATATGTTATTGTTGGAACAGGATGATGTTGCTTCAAAACTAAAGAACTTTTGGAACATCATTCAATGCAACTCAAACAAAGAGTGAAGATAAAGGAGTACCAGAAATAAAATCAATATATGTTCGTGATTATTCCAACCAAATTGAATTGAAGAACAGTACTATTTCCTCTGTTTATCTTTCTATGGTTCTTAAGTTACATTTGAGCTTTGATTCATGACTGGTTGGCTGGGTGGTTGAGACATAGGAGTAATAACCTGGAGATTCCAGGTTAGCTTGGTGAGTCAGTTCATACATGATCCCCGAGATCCTCATATGCAAGCTGTCTTTCATATTTTGCGGTATCTGAAATCTGCACCAGGGAAAGGTCTACTTTTCTCCAAACATGATCACCTCCAAATAGAAGCCTTTACAGACGCGGATTGGGCCGGATCTTTAGATGACAGAAGATCAACATCCAGTTACTGTACGCTCGTAGGAGGAAACTTGGTTACTTGGAGAAGCAAGAAGCAAAGTGTAGTTACTAGATCAAGTGCGGAGGTAGAATATTGAGCTATGGCCCAGGGTGTTTGCGAACTGCTTTGGATATAAAAGCTACTACAGGAATTGAGACTGTATGAAAAAGGAAAACATTCCTTGTACTGTGACAATAAAGCTGCCATCAGTGTAGCTCATAATCCAGTCCAGCATGACCAAACAAAGCATGTGGAAATTGTTCGACGCTTCATCAAAGAAAAAGTTACAATTGGTGTCTTGAGTTTGTTTCATGTACCATCGGAAAAACAACTAGCTGATGTGTTTACCAAAGGTCTCAACAAGCGACTTGCCATACTTTGAGCTTTGCATGTGCGACATCTTTGCACCAACTTGAGGGGGAGTGTTGATTAGCATGATTCAAGGAGACTTGATTTAGGAGTGTTAATTAGCATGATTTCAAGAGATTTAATTATATTTAGGAGATATTCTGATTTTATTTGATTTGTTTTTATAGCTGGATTGATTGTATAGATTTATTTTATTTCCTTAATTAGCATTGTGAGCTTTGTATAAATTCCCTTGCCCATGGGATGTAAATAATACAAGAAGCCTTTCTTCTTCTCAAAATCTACAATTACACATCAGTTGATGGTTGAAATACCTGTGGGTAATGTGTCACCGGAATATGTCCAAAACTTCAGTTGCGTTTTGCCCGTTAAGAATTGAAAAAGCTTCGTACAAAATATAAAAAAGGATCGGAAAATACACTCTAGAGTTATAAATTTATAATTGTAGCAGCTGACACATAGCTAAGGCCACAATGAAATTCTGAATGCTTCACAGTGTACTCAATTTAGCACTGGTTTTGCATGCTGCTTAACATCATCTTTAATCAACCTCAGCTATATTTTCTGAGGAAATAGGTCGAGTAACAACAACAACAACAACAAGCCCAGTGAAATTCTACAAGTGGGGTCTGGGGAGGGTGAAGTGTACGCAGACATTACCCCTACCTAATGAAGGTAGGGGTAAACTGATTCGTTTCGGGGAGAAGACCCTTCTCAGCTTCAGAGTGGTTCGAAACAATGATTTTACAAAATGACAAGGCCTGGTATCACTTCACATCTTGTATAATATCTGCTAAGAAAATGTATGTTGAGCCTAACTTAAATCCAAAAGCTAGGTCAAGTGGTGAAGATTTTCAAAACTAGATAAGGAGACTTCGACACACACTTAACCAGTGTGGCATTTAATGCCACCCTGCATGTTAAGGCTTGCAAATCTGGAAGCGTGGAGTAACGGGTGCCCCATTGTTGGGTAGCCCAACATCAGGGGTAGGTCTGGCTCTGAAATCATGTTGATTTGTGTGTCCATCTCATCTAAAAGATCAAGGTGTTAAATAGTGCACACCTTTTTTTTAATAAGGAAAAGTGTAGAAGGCAAGGTTCAAAACACCTTTATTACTTGATAAATGAAAGCACACCTTTATTTACTTAATTATTACTTCGACACATCTCATGTGCAAGAATGAATTTTTTTTCATGGGTCAAGCACGTGAAATTTCTTATTTAATAAATGGTGGCGGTTAGACTTGAACCAAAGACCTCTGTCTGCTTTAAAACCATGTTTTGAAAATAGACCTTACCTCTAACTCAATCCCAAAAGTTAGCTCAATTGATGAAAATACAAGGCCATATAAGAAGATTACATCTCATACACTTAACCGACATGGACTATAATGCCCTAAAGGAGTTGTTTTTCTTCTGGCCTTTCTTATCTAAACTTTGTGCAATATAACTGATGAGATCAACAGCCATGGATATTAGAAGATATGTTATTGTTGGAACAGGATGATGTTGCTTCAAAACTAAAGAACTTTTGGAACATCATTCAATGCAACTCAAACAAAGAGTGAAGATAAAGGAGTACCAGAAATAAAATCAATATATGTTCTTGATTATTCCAACCAAATTGAATTGAAGAACAGTACTATTTCCTCTGTTTATCTTTCTATGGTTCTTAAGTTACATTTGAGCTTTGATTCCTGACTGGTTGGCTGGGTGGTTGAGACATAGGAGTAATAACCTGGAGATTCCAGGTTTTGAGTCTCAGTTACAACACTGAGTCTGAGCCAATGTACTCCTAGCTTAGTGGAAGGCGACACCTTTGCTTGTTGCTTTACCAGCTGCCTGGTGAATCACCTGAAATGCGCCAAGCTGGCCAGATACAGAACGTCAATACACAAAAAGATTACGTTTCAGCCTTGAAGAGAAAAATGGACAAGGACTATCTCAGCATAAATTAGTGTTGGAGCTTAGATCTTCATGTCAGACTCCAGTTAAAGTTTTAGGATGAATTGTTTTGTTATAACTTATAACTGAGACAAAAAGGAACAGTAAGAACAAAATGATATGCTTTCGATATGCCGGCCCAGTCTAATTGAGTTTAAAAGAAGTTTCGAGAATGTTTGATGATGGTTCTCGTGAGTTGTTGATTATAAATTTTGATTGTCAGCTGTCTTTTTTTTTTTAGCTTCTACTTTCTCACTGTTGCTAAATTAAACATCCATTAAGTTCATGCTTATACACATTGCTGATCTCGCTCTTTCTTTCTCAGCTGATTTAAAGAATCTGGTTTATGTAATTTCTTAGCTTTGTTTAACTTTAAAGTATCCACTGTCCATATGCATATGAAGTACAGTTGTCAATTCTTTGATTGTTCTAGGACTTAGGCTTTCCACTTTTAAGTTTTCTATGACATATCAAAGAGTCTTTTATATATAGGATGGAATTTTATACTAGTATGCTTTCTGATTGTCTTATGCAAGAGAATATGGTCGTTTGCTTTGAGGATCAAGATTCTGGGAGGTGCTTGAAAGGGCATCCAAATGAAGATGAGAATTATATAACTAAGATGTACGTCAACTTACCTATTTCTTCCACATCTTTTGTGTTGAGTTGTCTTCTACATTATAGTCAACTGCTAATACTGCGGGATGTTTATTGTAGATTCTTGAGTGAAATCTCAAATACATGCCCTCATGTTTCAGGTGAAACCCTGTTGCAGCAAAGTGGCTGTCTTATTTGCGTCCTTTGGGTTCCCACTTCGTGATACATAATGAACTGTCTGGGAAAATAATTTATGTGCTGAAAATGTACTCTTTTTCCTACTTCCAGGGATTTAAGTTCACTGATTTAGTCTCAGTGACAGTCTCTCTTCTTTCCTCGGAATTGTTGAGAAACTAATTTCCATGAAGACAACATGGTCTTTGTTAGTTTGATAGTTAAGTAGTAGTAAATAACCCTAATCCCATATGTATTAGGAGTAGGACACGTATTATATATATATAGGGCTCATTGTATCATTGTGAATATTAATCAATAATATATTTTTCTCCCGTGCATTCTCACATAGTATCAGAGCAACCGTGAGAAATTTATCGCTGTGCATAAATTCCAGCGACTCCGGGAAGAGAAAACAGTCAACCGGAAGCCCTTTTTCCGGCAAAAACAGGTCTATCCGCAAGAATCATACTATCCGTCAGTGTTGTGCAAAAACCAACACCACGGGGAAGTAGATCAGAGCTCGGCGACCAACCCATTAAAAAATCTCCGGCAGAAAAGGCTGCACGCGCCCCCACGCGCCGCCGGAAGAATTTCTCCGGCGAAGTTCCGACGCCCACGCGCTAGCACGTGAGGCAGTTTCCGGTTAGAATTCGGTAAAATTCCTTCAGGGGGCAGTGTCTTCACCTTGCAAATCCGAGCATACCCATCCAATTCAAATCAAATTCAAACCACTTTTATATTTTTCCGGCGTGAACGGTGATTTTTCCGACGTGAACAGTAATTCCCAAAATATTTCTGCTTTTTCGGCGCAACATTATAATGGCATTCGTATCAGAAGCCTTTAACTCACAATCCGTTGGATCCAATTCATTAAATCCAATCCAGATTATATTGAGTTCCTTCAGTACAAAGCATGTAAACAGACATCTTCAGGGATAGCTTCCGTTGTTTAAACAGATAGTAGCGTGACTTGTGTCTCCCAATCTTCAACCTCTGAGTCTTGGGTCATTGATTCAGGTGCATCTGATCATATTTCTGGTAACAAATCTCTTTTCACTAGTATTTCATATTCTCAATCTCTTCCAAAGTCACAATGGCCAATAGGTCTCAAGCTATGGCAACTGCAATAGGTCAAGCAAGTCCACTTTCTTCCTTACCTTTAGACTCGGTTCTTTATGTTCCTAGTAGTCCTTTTAATCTCATAGCCGTTAGTCGCTTAGCCAAATCACTTAAATCTGTTGTTTTATTTCTTGATGACCTTGTTTTTATACAGGAACACAGTACAGGGCGGATCATTGGTACCGGACGTAAATCAGATGGACTTTATTACCTTATCCTTGCAAAATCACATGGACTCGCATCTTGTCTTCCTCCAATAACTTGTCCCGTTACCGATTCACCAGATTTATTACATAAATGGTTAGGATATCCCAGTTTGTCAAAACTTCAGAAAATGGTACCTGGCTTATCTCACTTATCCACTCTAGAGTGTGAGTCATGTCAGCTCGGTAAGCATACCCGCTCCCATTTCCCGCGGCGTCTTGGTAATCGAGCAGAGTTACCTTTTACTTTAGTCCATTCAGATGTTTGGGGTCCTAGTCAGGTCAGATCTACCTTGGGATTCTGCTACTTTATCAGTTTCATTGATGATTATTCCAGGTGCACTTGGATATTTTTGATGAAAAATCGATGTGAGTTGTTTTCTATTTTCCATACCTTCCATGCTGAAATTCAAAATCAATTTGAGGTTTCTATCCGCACATTTCGTAGTGATAATGCCCTAGAGTATTTGTCTTCCCCATTTTAGCAGTTTATGAACTCACATGGGATTATTCATCAAACATCTTGTCCGTACACATCGCAACAAAATGGGGTAGCTGAAAGAAAGAATAGACATCTTATTGAAACTGCTCGTACCCTACTCATACAATCTCATGTTCCGCTGCGTTTTTGGGGGATGCAGTTCTTACATCTTGTTATCTTATTAATCGTATGCCATCTTCAGCTATCCAAAATCAAGTTCCATTCTCTGTCCTGTTTCCCCACTTACCTTTGTTCTCTCTTCCACCCTGTGTCTTTGGGAGTACGTGCTTTGTTCATGACCGCACTCCAGGAAAAGATTAGTTAGCTCCTCGTGCTTTTAATTGCATATTTCTGGGTTACTCGAGAACGCAAAAGGGTTATCGATGTTATTCTCCTGACCTTCAGCGATTTCTTATGTGTGCTGATGTTACCTTCTTTGCAACCCAATCATACTTCACAAGTCCAGTTAATCACTTAGATATTTCTGAGTTGCTACTAGTTCCTTCTTTTGGAGATTCAGTCCCTATCTCCTATTCATCTTCCTCCATAGCTCCACTACCTACAGTTCCAGTTGCAGCTCCACCACCTATAGCTCCAGTGGCACCATCGAGTCTAGTGCCACCACCTAGTCCAGTCCCACCAACTGTAGCTCCAGTGCCACCATCTAGTCCAGTTCAACCTTCTACAGCTCCACCACTCCTGACTTATCATCGTCGTCCGCGTCCAGCATCAAGCCCAGCTGATTCACATCCTGCACCTGACCCTGCTAATACTGCGGACTTGTCTCCTCTTAATCAACCGATTGCACTACGGAAAAGTATATGGTCCACACTTTGTCCTAATCCTCATTATGTTAATTTAAGTTATCATCGTCTGTCATCATCCCATTGTGCATTTGTGTCATCTTTGTCCTTTGTTTCCATCCCTAAGTCTACAGGTGAAGCACTGTCTCACCCCGGATGGCGACATGCTATGATTGATGAGATGTCTGCTTTACATACGAGTGAGACTTGGGAGCTTGTTCCTCTTCCTTCGGGTAAATCGACTGTTGGTTGTCGTTATGCAGTCAAAGTTGGTCCAGATGGCCAGGTTGATCGACTTAAGGCTCGTCTTGTTGCCAAAGGGTATACTCAGATATTTGGACTCGATTACAGTGATACTTTCTCTCTCGTGGCTAAAATTGCATCAGTCCGCCTTTTTCTCTCCATGGCTGCTGTTCGCCATTGGCCTCTCTATCAGTTGGACATTAAGAATTCTTTTCTTCACGGTGACCTTGAGTATGAGGTTTATATGGAGCAACCACCTGATTTTGTTGCTCAGGGGAAGTCTAGTGGCCTTGTATGTCGGTTGCGCCGGTCCCTCTATGGTCTAAAGTAGTCTCGTCGAGCCTGGTTTGGTAAGTTTAGCGCAGTTATTCAGGAGTTTGGCATGACTCGTAGTGAAGCTGATCACTCTGTATTTTATCGACATTCTGCTTCAAATCTCTGTATTTATCTGGTCGTTTATGTTGACGATATTGTTATTACTAGCAATGATCAGGATGGTATTAGTAAGTTGAACCAACATCTCTTTCAACACTTTCAGACTAAGGATCTGGGGAGATTAAAGTATTTTCTGGGTATTGAGGTTGCTCAGTCTAGCTCAGGTATTGTGATCTCACAACGAAAGTATGCCTTAGATATTCTTGAGGAGACGGGAATGATAGGTTGTAGACCTATTGACACTCCGATGGATCCGAATTCTAAACTTCTGCCAGGACAGGGAGAGCCTCTTAGCGATCCTGCAAGATATAGGCGGTTGGTTGGAAAATTAAATTACCTCACAATAACTAGACCAGACATTTTCTTTCCTGTGAGTGTTGTTAGTCAGTTTATGGATTCTCCCAGTGATAGTCATTGGGATGCAGTTGTCCGCATTCTTCGGTATATAAAATCAGCTCCAGGCAAAGGCTTATTGTTTGAGGATTGAGGCCATGAGCAGATCGTTGGATACTCGGATGCTGATTGGGCAGGATCACCTTCTGATAGACGTTCTACGTCTGGATATTGTCTTAGTAGGAGGAAATTTGGTGTCTTTGAAGAGCAAGAAACAGAATGTGATTGCTTGGTCTAGTGCAGAAGCAGAATATCGAGCAATGACTATGGCTACATGTGAGCTAATTTGGATCAAACAGTTGCTCAAGGAGTTGAAATTTGGTGAGATTATTCAGATGGGACTTCTGTGTGTTAATCAAGCTGCTCTTCATATTGCATCAAATCTAGTGTTCCATGAGAGAACTAAACACATCGAGATTGACTGTCACTTTGTTAGAGAAAAGATACTCTCGGGAGATATTGCTACAAAATTTGTGAAGTCGAATGATTAGCTTGCTGATATTTTTACCAAGTCCCTCACTGGTCCTCGTATTAGTTATATATGTAACAAGCTCGGTACATATGATTTATATGCACCAGCTTGAAGGGGAGTGTTAGTTTGATAGTTAAATAGTAGTAAATAACTCTAATCCCATATGTATTAGGAGTATGACATGTATTATATATATATAGGGCTCATTGTATATTGTGAATATTAATCAATAATATATTTTTCTCCCGTACATTCTCACAGTCTTATTTCCTCCTTCCAGGAGTTTCTTAATTCTCTGACATAAATATTTGCTCCTGTGAGAAAATAAATAAATAAAAGATATTTATTGATGATTTGATAATTTACTGAATACAAGATGTTCTATTTTATAGGTGTCAACACAACACGTATGATATTTATCGATGTGGGATGATACTCAACCTAAGAACTTAACTTTCCTAATGGCGCTTATAGTTCTAGCACAGGAACACCTCACTTCTAATATCTCCTTTCTGTATTTTCTTTGGTCTTAGTGACAGTTGATTGTACATAAAAGTATCTTGTTTCCTTGTAATGGTGGAGAAGTGTATGCACACAATTTACTCTTGTTTCCTACATTCAGGAATTTCTTATTCCACTAATTCAGAGATTTCCCTTGATTCAAGAAACTTCTGTAGTCTCAGTGAATTTTCACTGTGTGATGAAATTGAGAAGAAGAGAAGCTTCTTTGTATTTCAATGTATTTTACATCCTACTGATGCATGCCTTTATACAAAAGTTCTACAGCTATTCTAGGAAAGTAAATAAATGAAAATAATGAGAGAATATTCAGCTCTAATACAATTTTCCTACAATCAAACTATCCTACAATCTAGCTATTAATTACAGATTTGATTCTCTGATTTTTCTCCTATAATTAAGCTGGTCAACACTCCCACTCAAGTTGGTGCAAAGATGTCACACATGCCCAACTTGCAAACCAGTCTATGGAAAGTCCTTTTGTTGAGACCTTTGGTAAACACATAAGTTAGATGCTTTTCAGATGACACATGGAACAAACTCAAGACACCACTTGTAACTTTTTCTTTGATGAAATGTCGATCAATTTCAACATGCTTTGTTCGGTCATGCTGGACTGGATTATGAGCTATACTAATGGCAGTCTTGTTATCACAATACAAGGATAATTTTCCTTTTTCAGACAGTCTCAATTCCTCTAGTAGCTTTTCTAACCACAAAAGTTCACATACACCCTGAGCCATAGCTCTGTATTCTGCCTCTGCACTTGATCTAGCGACTACACTTTGCTTTTTGCTTCTCCAAGTAAATAAGTTTCCTCCTACGAGTGTACAATAATCGGATGTAGATCTTCTGTCATCTAGATATCCAGCCCAATCCGCATCTGTAAAAGCTTCTATTTGGAGGTGGCTATGTTTGGAGAACAACGGACCTTTTCTAGGAGCTGACTTCAAATACCGCAAAATGTGAAAGACAGCTTGCATATGAGGATCTCGGGGATCATGCATGAACTGACTCACCAGGTTGACTAAATATGCTATGTCATGTCTAGTGTGGGAGAGATAAATAAGTCTTCCAACTAGTCTTTGATATCTTTCCTTATCAACTGACTTTCCAGTTCCGTTTTGTAACTTGTGATTACGTTCAATGGGTAATTCTATCGGGTTGCAATCTGTCATACCCGTTTCTTTCAAGAGATCAAAAATATACTTCCTTTGAGAAATAAAGATTCCTCTTTTTGATCTAGCAACCTCAATTCCCAAGAAGTATATTTTGGATCCCAAGAAGTATATTTTGGATCTGTTGGATCTCTTTTTGATCTAGCAACCTCAATTCCCAAGAAGTACTGTAACTTCCCTAGATCTTTGATTTCAAATTCCTGTGCCAACAACTTCTTCAATCGGGTCATCTCCTCTTTATAATCTCCTGTCATTACTATGTCATCAACATAAATTATGAGAAGAGTGAGTTTATCCTTTTGATGTCTTATGAAGAGGGTGTGATCATCATTGCTTTGTTGGTAGCCGAAGGAGATCACTGCTTTGCAGAATCTGTCAAACCAAGCTCTAGGAGATTGCTTTAGTCCATACAAGGCTTTCTTCAATCTGCACACTTTTCCTTGACTTTGTTTGGTATCAAATCCAGGTGGGATCTCCATATACATCTCTTCTTCTAAGTCTCCATGAAGAAATGCGTTCTTCACATCAAACTGTTATAAGTCCCAATCAAGATTAGCTGCACAAGACAAAATGATTCTGATAGTGTTCATTTTGGCAACAGGGACAAATGTCTCTTGATAATCTATTCCATAAGTCTTAGTGGATCCCTTAGACACTAATCTTGCTTTGAATCTTTCAATTGAGCCATCAGCTTTGTGCTTCACAGTGAAGATCCATTTGCAGCTAACCGACTTTTTGTCTGGTGGTGAAGTGACAAGTTCCCAAGTTTTATTTTTTGATAAGACCTTCATTTTTTCAATCATAGCTTGGTTCCATTTAGGATCTCCAAAAGCTTCCCTCCAATTCTACCGAATAGACACAACAGAAATAGACAAGGCAAAGGCTCTATAAGAGGGAGACAAAGAATTATAGGAGACAAGATTAGATAAATGATGTTTGGTGGTACAAGATCTGACTCCTTTTCTGCGAGTTGTAGGTACATCTAACTCATTTGGAAATGTAGATAACTCACCAGTAGAAGAAGGTTCAGCTTCGGTAGATTGCATGATGACCTCGAGTAAGTTTTCAAATCAGGTCTATCCAAACGCCCAATAGCCTTCCCATGTATTCTGTCTTCAATTTTACTTTCCCCTGTGGTAATGGCAGTGGTTTCAACAATAGAACTCGCGAGATTCATCTCTTCCCTTTTATTCTCCCCCTGAAGAGGTGATGATGTAATACTAAAATAGGGCTCAGATTCTCGAAAGGTAACATCCATACTGACAAAGATTCTCCGAGAGGGAGGATGATAGCATTTGTACCCTTTCTGTGTTGGAGAATACCCAATAAAACACACTTAAGGGTTCTAGGATCAAGTTTCCCAGAGTTCCTAGTATGAACAAAGCAAACACACCCAAATACCTTCGGAGGAACAATATTATCATTTTTACCCTTTAATACTCCAGAGGAGTTTGAAAATTGAGGGTTTTTAGTGACATTCTATTAATGAGATAGGTAGCTACTAAAATGGTACCCCCTCCCCCCGTAAGGTTTTGGTAGATTCGTGGTAAACATAAGAGATCTTGCCACTTCTAACAAATGCCTATTTTTCCTTTCTACAACCCCATTTTGTGCACTAGTATAAGGACAAGTAGTTTGATGGATTATCCAATAAGGCTCCAAATAAGCACCAAAAATTTTATCCATGTGTTTTGTGCAATTATCAGTACGCAATATTTTTATCTTAGCCTCAACTTAGTGCAAATCATCTTATGAAATGAATGAAAGCAGGAGAAAACTTCCTTTTTGGCCTTTGACAAATACACCCAAGTCATTCTAGTGCAACAATCATTAAAAGTAACAAACTACCTGCTACCAGATGAAGAAACTGTTTGAGCAGGACCCCACACATCAGAATGAATAGTCGAAAATGGAGTTGTACTTTTATTATCACTCAAATAATAAGAGTTTCGAGTATGCCTGGCAAATTCACAAGCAATACAAAACAAAGATTCAAACTCAATTCTATAAAACAAACTAGGATATAACTTCTTTGAAGCAAAAAATGATGGTTGCCCCAACTCTCTATGCCACCGTATTATTTCTTGGTTGACATCCTTATTTCCTCCAAAAAAGGCCTGGCTAGAGTCTCGAATTCCATCAATCCAATATAAGTCATCATGCAATGTACCACTGCCAATCCTCTTCGTTGTTTGAAGATTCTGAAAAACATAATGATCAGGAAAGAACTCGACACTATAGTTTAGTTTTTTGGTGATTGCGCTAACAGATAACAGATTAACAGGAAACTCAGGGACATGGAGAACAGATGATAATGTAGTATCAGGTGTATAAACAACAGAACCTGTTCCAGAGGCAGGAGTTAGGGAGCCATTGGCTATTCTGACATAATCCCCTTTGGAACTGGGAGAGTAGTTTTTAAAGCCTTTAGAGGAGCCTGTCATGTGTCTATTCTCACCAGAATCAATAATCCAAGAATTAAGGCGAGCATTAAAGGCAATACCTGACTGCACGTAATTGGAAGTGGCAACATTAGAAGAGTCAAGTTTATTCAGGAGACAACGAAGATGTTGAACTTCATCCAAAGAAAAAGCTTCTCCAAAAGCAGTTTTCCCGGATGTCTCCACATTTTCTGCAAAATTAGCCTGAACCCTTGATGGACCTACACGTTTTCCTCCACGATCTCTAGTTGGTCTACCATGTAATTTCCAACATGTCTCCTTCGTATGCTTTGGCTTTCTATAGTAATCACAGTGCATGTGATCTTTATCAGAAGTGAACGCCTTTGGTTGTTCATGAGACACAACTAACCCGGACTTCTCCATTGGTGCTGAATAAAGCATTACTGGTCGTCGACTCACTTCCCGTTAAACATAAGAGTATGCATCCTCAAGAGAAGGAAAAGGAACTTTACCGAGAACTCGAACCCTGATCTGATCATATTCTTGGTTCAAACTGGCCAAAAAATCATACACCCTTTCCTTTTCAACCAATCATTGAAAGAGAACTGCATCATCAGTACACTTTGCTTGGAAATCCTGATAGTAGTCAATCTCCTGCCATAACTCGTTTAACTCGGAATAATAATCAGCGATAGTCAACTCACCTTGCTTAGTCGCATGAATTTTATTTCGAATTTAAAAAATCTGGGCATCATTTCCCTTGCGAGAATAAGTGCGCTTGACTGAATTCCAGATTTTTTCAACAGTGTCAAGCAACAAATATTGCTTAGAAATTCGAGGGTGCATAGTATTCAAAAGCCAAGTCATAACAAGGGAATTATTAGAATCCCATTGACTATAAGTAGCATCAGTCACAACAGGTTGTTTCTTTTCTCCGGTAATATAACAAATCATCTTCCTGGATTTAATAAACAACAAACAAGCCCTTGACCAGGCAAGATACGAACCAGCACCCTCCAATTTTAACATACTAATACCATGTGAAATAGAATTATTGTTATCTACTGTTTTTGAGTCCCCCATATTTTTGAACAATCCGAAGCACAAAAAAGAAATTTCAGAATATAAATTCTAAAGAGAAGAACCTGGTAACCCAAAAACAACCTTTAGAATTTGAAAAAAAAGGCTCCTGGAACTAACTGGTTACGCCGGACTTGTCTTCTGGTGTTCGGAAAAATCTGAAACTTGTTTGGGTAGGTCGTACAGTAGGTATAATCCTTCCAGTGATACCAGTTTTTGTACAGAACTGGTCGAGGGTGAAAAAAAGGCTTCGGACAGAAACTTTAGCAAGAAAACTATAAGAAAGAGGGAGAAAACTCAACCTATGGAACCCTAGTGTTGCAGAGGGAGAAAACTCACCTCAAAAGGGCAACAATGGCTTCTGATACCATGATGAAATTGAGAAGAAGAGAAGGCTTCTTTTTATTTCAATGTATTTTACATCCTACTAATACATGCCTTTATACAAAAGTTCTACATCTATTCTAGGAAAGTAAATAAATGAAAATTATGAGAATGCACGGGAGAAGAATTTACTATTAACAAGGATACAATGAGCCCTATATATAATACATATTCTACTCCTACTACATATGAGACTAGGACTTATTCTACTTCTACTACATATGGGACTAGGACATATTTTACTCCTACTACATATGGGACTAGGACTATTTACACATAACTATCTAACACTCCCCCTCAAGTTGATGCATACAAATCATATATACCGAGCTTGTTACATATGTAACTAATACGAGGACCAATGAATGACTTTGTGAAAGTATTTGCAAGCTGATCATTCGACATACAAGGTCGCTAGACTCCCCTGAGCAACAAAACCAAGTGGTTGCTAATAAGCACAAGTTGGCTGCAAGGCCGCCAGAAAAATTACAAAATAGGTTCTAAAACACCACCAGAAAACAGAAACTTTTCTGGAAATTACTGTTCACAAATAAAAGTTGTCAAAATTTGATGTAATTTATATGGGTAGGCTCGGAATCACTGGACGAGTAAGTTGTCCTTAAGAAGTTTTGCCAGAAAGTGGCTGGAATGGCTCACACACGCCGGAAAAGTTATTGTAGCTTGTCGGAACCCTAGTTCTGGCGGCGCATGGAGGCGCGTGAGGGACTTTCTGCCGGAGCAATTGACTGGGGTTTTGTTGCCCGACTTTTCCGAATAAAGATGGTAGTATTGGTGTCCGCACAACACTTACCGATGAGGAGATAACGCAAATCAATCTTGAGTCGTCAACCGGAAAGACGCACAGTGACCGACTTTTCTATTTCGATGGAACTGGAATTTCTGGGGTTTGGTCGCACTAGGGTTTCGGATTTGGTGGTGGTACTGGTATATGCACAATACCACTGTTGCAATGATGAACCCCGAAAACAAGACAAAGTTGCCGGAAAATTGAACGACGACGAGATCTTTCTTTCCGAATGTCGCTAGAATGATGCACAACGATAATTTTCTCACTGAAGCTCTGATACCATGTGAGAATGCACGAGAGAAAAGTCTACTATTAACAATGATACAATGAGCCCTATATATAATACATATTCTACTCCTACTACATATGGGACTAGGACTTATTTTACTCCTACTACATATGGGACTAGGACTTATTTTACTCCTACTACATATGGGACTAGGACATATTTTACTTCTACTACATATGAGACTAGGACTATTTACATATAACTATCTAACAAAAATAATGAGAGAATATTCAGCTACAATACAATTTTCCTACAATCAAGCTATTAATTACAAATTTGATTCTCTGATTTTTATCCTATAATTAAGTTCGTCAACAATATCTAATATTTGTTTCCTCAGAATGTGAGGTTTGACAAGAAAAAGAAGGAAAAAGAGGCCAGGGTGGGGATGACGGAATTTGGGAAGGGAGAGGACAAAATGGGCTAAGAAGAAGAAAAAAAAAAGAGGATTCTTTTAGCCTGTCTTTTTGGATTGGAAAGAATGTTTCTCTACCTTGATTAAAGGTTAAAGTTGTATTTTTGAGTCATAAAAAAAAAAGAGGAAGCACGAATATTCCCAGCCTCTAACTAAAGTTTAGTCATTACTTAATAAAATATTTGTCCCATATTGGACATTGTGTCACGACCCTGGTTCGCCCTCCGTGAACCATCGTGACGGCACGTAGTCTCTACGACTAGGTAAGCCTAAATTGTGGAAGAAAACCAAAATTTGCGGAAGTAAACAATTCAAAACAGAAATAAAGCTGTAACATTGTTTAAATGTGCCACTCGGCATACACCATGTTTAACTCTCAATACGAAACATGAATCCAAGACCCGGAAACCCATGAATCACAAGCTAAGACAAATAATACACAGCTTTAACTCCGGAATGTCTAAATAATAACAGAAAAGTACAGAAGGGCTAAATACTAAAGGCAGGAATAGAAAGGGACTCCTTGGTCTGCGGACGCAGCAGATGTACCTCGGAGTCTCTAAAGCAGTCGCCTCCCTCAACGATAGTAGGCCTGATCAGCGGTACCTGGATCTGCACATGAAAAAATATGCGCAGAAGGGGCATGAGTACACCACAGCGGTACTCAGTAAGTGCCAAGCCTAACCTCGGTTGGGTAGTGACGAGGAAGGTCAAGGCCCTACTGAGATTAAATAAGATATAGGGGTTAACAGTGTGGAATAAAACAGTACAAATAAGTACAACAGCAAGAAATAACATAGGATTGAAAGAACAACAACAACTAGAACAGAGTCAGAATAAATCACGGAAGGGAAATACAGCTCAACACAGAGATAACAATCGAGCATCTTCCAGGATACCGTCCTGTAGTCCCAATCACAACTGTCCCGTGGATCTCCTGGGATACCGTCCCGTAGTCCATTATATATATGTCAGAAGGATCTCCTGGGATCCCGTCCCGTAGTCCAACTATTAGTGTGCGGGGGATCTATCGGGAATCTAACCCGCAGTCCCAAATGTAAATACCCAGTACTGGGGGAATCTACCGGGTGCATTCCCGTAGTTCTATATAACTGTGCAGGGGGATCTATCGGGAATCTAACCCGCAGTCCCAAATGTAAATACCCAGTACTGGGGGAATCTACCGGGTGCATTCCCGTAGTTCTATATAACTGTGCAGGGAGATCTATCGGGAATCTAACCCGCAATCCCAAGGTAAACAGACAAGGGGGAGCTACCGGAATCCCACATCCGTAGTCCCAAAATAAATACACGGCAGCAGCAGCAGGAAGATATACAAAAATGGTAATATTTCATATTAAGACAACAAGTGATTCTAGCCTAGCATGCTGCACAGAATTCAAGTAAGGCAGGTTGAACAAATAAAGCAATTAAGTCACTTAGACATGGTTTCCTAAGCTAACAACATGCTTAATAGTGCAAGTAATAGAAACAGGAAAAGAAACATGCTAGTAATTACTTAAAGAAAATTGGATTTCCAACACTTTGCACAAGTACGTACTCGTCACCTCACGTACAAGGCATTTCAATTACCAAATATATCAATCCTAAGGGGAAGGTCCCCCACACAAGGTTAGACAAGCCATTTACCTCAAACCGACTCAAAGTCAACCTGAAACCACGCTCTTGCTACGAGTACTCGACTCCAAATGGCCCAAATTCTATTTAATTCAATTTCATAATGTAAATAACACTTCAAGCAACTGATTCTACGATTAAATTCTAAGCTAATACGTGAAATTATGTAAAATGACCAAAACTCCCCTCGAGCCCACGTCTCGGAATCAGGTAAAATTTACATTTTCAGAAACCTCGTACTCTCACGAGTCTATACATAACAAGAACACTGAAATCAGAGTCCAAGTGACCCCTCAAATCCTCATTTAAAGGCCTCTTAAACTCAAACCGTAATTAACCATTTTTCCTAAATTTCTCCATACTAATTAGGTCTTTAATCACATAAAAACGAGTTATGAAGTCAAGGACGTTACCTCCAAGTGATTCCCCTTTGTTTTCCTAAAAAATCTCTCTCAAAAGCTTCAAACCCGGATGAAAATGGTGAAAGAATCCCTAAATTTCTCGAAGGCAACTATTTATATGTTCTGGCCAGTGATTTCCGCATCTGCGGCCCTGGGACCGCATCTGCGGAACAAATGTCGCATCTGCGACTTTCACTTAAGGGCCCAATTTTCGCATCTGCGGAACATTAACTACAGGAGTGGTTCCGCTTCTGCGAACCTTTAACCGCAGATGCGAAAATATTAGAAGACCAGCTGCTGCAGCAACTTCAACTCCAAAATTTCCTCCGTTAACCATCCGAATTCATCCCGAGGCCTCCGGGACCTCAACCAAAGGCACCAACAAGTCACAAACCACTATTCAAACTTGTACCAATCCTTAAAACACATAAAACAACATCGAAACCTCGAATTAACCATGGATTTAAGCCTAAGAACTCCAAATTTCTCAAAATACGCTTTCGATCAAAAAGTCTACCAAACCTCGTCCGAATGACCTGAAATTTTGCACACACGTCCCAAATGACACAACAGAACTACTGCAACTCTCGAAATTCCATTCCGAACCTCGGATCAAAATCTCACTATCGGACCGGAAACTTCAAAAATTCAACTTTCGGCATTTCAAACCTAAATTAGCTACAGACCTCCAAAACACACCCCAAACACGCTCCTAACCCCAAAATCACCCAACGGAGCTAACGGAATCATCAGATTTCCATTCCGAGGCCGTCTTCACACTGTTCCGACTACGGTAAACTTTCCAACGCTTAAACTCTCATTTAGGGACTAAGTGTCCCAAAAACTCTCTGAAACTTGAAACCGAACATCTCGGCAAATGAAAATAGCAGAAATAAACTTGGGAAAAGCAGTTAAAAGAGGATCAGGGCATTAATTCTTAAGACGACCGGCCGGGTCGTCACATCCTCCTACACTTAAACATTCGTTCATCCTCGAACGAGCATAAAGACATACCTGAAGTAGTGAAAAGATGAGGATAACGGTTGCGCATATCCTGCTCGGTCTCCCAGGTTGCCTCCTCGACCGGCTGACCCCGCCATTGGACCTTTACTGATGCAATGTTCTTTGACCTCAGCTTTCTAACCTGCCTGTCCAATATTGCCACTGGCTCTTCAATATAAGATAGATCCTTGTCCAACTGGACTGAACTGAAATCCAACACGTGCGACGGATCGCCGTGATACCTCCGGAGCATCGAGACATGAAATACCGGATGAACTCCTGCCAAGCTGGGAGGTAAGGCAAGCTCATAAGCAACCTCCCCAACACGCCTCAATATCTCAAAAGAGCCAATAAATCTCGGACTCAACATTCCTTTCTTCCCGAATCTCATGACGCCACCCGAAGCAGAACCCGCTCTCCAACCATATAGGAAACATCACGAACCTTCCGGTCCGCGTAACTCTTTTGTCTGGACTGGGCTGTACGGAGTCTATCCTGAATCACCTTAACCTTCTCCAAAGCATCCTGAACTAAGTCTGTGCCCAATAATCTAGCCTCACCCGGCTCATACCAGCCCACCGGGGATCTACACCGTCTACCATATAAAGCCTCATACGGTGCCATCTGAATGCTGGACTGATAGCTGTTGTTGTAAGCAAACTCCGCCAATGGCAAGAACTGATCCCAAAACCCTCCAAACTCAATCACACACGCTCAGAGCATATCCTGAAGAATCTGAATAGTGCGCTGGGACTGTCTGTCCGTCTGGGGGTGAAATGCTGTACTCAACTCCACCCGAGTACCCAACTCATGCTGAACGGCCCTCCAGAACCGTGATGTGAACTGAGTACCTCTGTCTGAAATGATGGACACTGGAATACCATGCAGACGAACAATCTCCCGGATATAAATCTCCGCCAACCGCTCCGAAGAATAAGTAGTGCCCACAGGAATGAAATGAGCGGACTTGGTCAGCCGATCTACAATCACCCAAATAGCATCGAACTTTCTCAAAGTCCGTGAGAGACCAACTACAAAGTCCATGGTGATCCGCTCCCACTTCCACTCCGGAATCTCTATCTGCTGAAGCAACCCACCCTGTCTCTGGTGCTCATACTTCACCTGCTGACAGTTGAGACACCGAGCTATGAATCTAACAATATCTTTCTTCATCCGCCTCCACCAATAGTGCTGTCTCAAAATCATGATACATCTTCGCGGCATCCGGATGGATGCAATACCGCAAACTATGGGCCTCCTCTAGAATCAACTCTCGAAGCTCATCAACATTGGTTACATAAATTCGACCCTGCATCCTCAATACCCCATCATCACCAATAATCACATCTCTGGCATCACCGTGCTGAACCTTGTCCTTGAGGACAAGCAAATGAGGGTCATCATACTGTCGCTCCCTGATACGGTCAAATAAGAAAGACCGAGAAACCACGCAAGCTAGAATCTGACTGGGCTCCGAAAGATCCAATCTCACAAACTGGCTGGCTAAGGCCTAAACATCTATCACCATAGGCCTCTCTGATGCTGGTAAATATGCCAAACTCCCAAACTCTCCGCCCGGCGACTCAAGGCATCAGCCACTACATTGGCCTTACCCGGGTGATACAAAATAGTGATGTCATAATCCTTCAGCAACTCTAACCACCTCCTTTGGCGCAAATTTAGATCCTTTTGCTTGAACAAATGCTGCAAGCTCCGATGGTCAGTATAAATCTCACAGGGAACCCCGTATAAGTAATGGCGCCAAATCTTCAGGGCATGAACAATGGCAGCTAACTCAAGGTCGTGAATAGGGTAGTTCTTCTCATGTATCTTCAACTGTCTAGACGCGTAGGCAATCACCCTACCGTCCTGCATCAACACCGCTCCGAGGCCAACCCTCGAGGAATCACAATAGACCGTATAAGACCCCGAACCTATAAGCAGTATCAAAATTGGGGCTGTGGTCAAAGCTGTCTTGAGCTTGTGAAAGCTCGCCTCACATTCCTCCGTCCACTAAAACGGAGCACCCTTCTGGGTCAACCTGGTCATAGGGGCTGCAATCGATGAAAACCCCTCCACAAAACGACGGTAGTAGCCAGCCAAACCAAGGAAACTGCGGATCTTGGTAGCTGAGGATGGTCTGGGCCAACTCTGCACGACCTCTACCTTTTTCGGATCCACCTGACCCTCTCGATACCACGTGGCCTAAGAATGCCACTGAATCCAACCAAAACTCACATTTCGAGCATTTAGCATATAACTTCTTCTCTCTCAGAGTCTGAAGCACAGTCCTCAGGTGCTGCTCATGATCTTCCTGACTCCGGGAATACACCAAAATATCATCAATAAAGACAATGATGAACGAGTTAAGATACGGCCGGAACACACTGTGCATCAAATGCATAAAGGTTGCTGGGGCATTGGTCAGCCCAAATGACATGACAAGGAACTCGTAATAACCATACCGAGTCCTGAAAGCAGTATTCGGGATATTTGGCTCCCGAATCTTCAACTGATGGTAACCTGAGCGCAAATCAATCTTAGAAAACACCCGTGCGCCCTGAAGCTGGTCAAACAGATCATCATTACGAGGCAAAGGATAACAGTTCTTCACTGTAGCCTTATTCAGCTGGCGATAATCAATACACATACGCATAGAACCATCATTTTTCTTCACAAACAAGACAGGAGCACCCCAAGGTGATACACTGGGCCTAATAAAACCCTTATCAAACAATTCCTGTAACTGATCCTTCTAACTCCTTCAACTCAGGAGGAGCCATACGATACGGAGGAATAGAAATGGGCTGAGTGCCCGACAAAAGATCGATGCCAAAATCAATATCTCTATCAGGCGGCATGCCTGGAAGATCAACTGGAAACACATCGGGAAAATCCCGTACTACTGGGACTGAATCAACTGAAAGGTATTAATACTGACATCTCTCACATAAGCTAAGTACGCGTCACACCCCTTCTCAACCATATGCTGAGCTTTAAGAAAAGAAATAACTCTACTGGAAGTGTGATCTAAAGTACCCATCCACTCAATACGCGGTACACCTGGCATAGCCAGCGTCACGGTTTTGGCGTGACAGTCAAGAATAACATAATGGGACGACAACCAATCCATGCCCAAGATAATGTCAAAATCTACCATGCTGAGCAACAATAAATCGGCTCTAGTCTCAAAACCACTAAGAGCAATCAAACACGACCGATAGATGCGGTCCACAACAAGAGAATCTCCCACAGGAGTAGAAACATAAACAGGGGAACTCAAAGAATCCCGAGATACACCCAAATGCGGAGCAAAATAAGAAGACACATAAGAGTAAGTAGATCCTGGATCGAATAGAACCGATGCATCTCTGTGGCAAACCAATATAATACTTGTGATGACAGAATCGGAGGCAACAACCTCGGTACGGGCAGGAAGGACATAGTATCTGGCCTGGCCTCCCCTCTAGGGCGACCTCTACCTCCCTGACCTCCACCTCTAGCTGGCTGAGCAGGTGGGGTAGCAACTAGAGCTGTAACCATAGCCTGAGAACTCTGCGGGGCACGCTGTGGCTGAGAAGTCTGTGGAGGTGCACCCCTCCCAAGTCTAGGGAAATCTCTCACCATATGACGTGTGTCACCACACTCAAAACAAGCTCTGGAAGGACGTGGTGGTTGTGACTGGCTCGAGCCAGGTCTGCTCTACTGACCTCTGAAAGCACCCCACGCAGGAGGCGCGCTAGAGACCGATGGTGCATAATAAGGCTCCTGAGGCCTAGGAGGAGCTGGAGCACTACTGGCTGCTCGAAGAGCTGAATGAACAGGGCGACTTATATAACCTCTACCATGGCGACCTGCAGCTGGGGTACGGGCACCAGAATAATGGCCCGACTCTCGAGACCTCTTGACCTCCCTCTCCTCTCTCCCTAGCATGCATACCCTCAATCCTCCTAGCAATGCTCACCACAACCTGATAAGAAATATTCATCTCCAACTCACGAGCCATGCTAAACCTGATGCTGGGAATAAGCCCCTCAATGAACCGGCGAACTCTCTCGCGGACAGTAGAAACCAAGGCTGGTGCGTGCCTAGCCAAACTGGTGTAACGGACAGCATACTCTGAGACAGTCATAGCACCCTGGTGCAAATGCTCAAACTCGGTGCGCCATGCGTCCCTGAGGCTCTGAGGAACATACTCGCTTAGGAACAGATCTGAAAACTGAGTCCAAGTCAGTGAAGCAGCCTCATCCGGACTGTCTAACTCATAGGTGCGCCACCACTCATAGGCTGCTCCTCGAAGCTGGAAGGTAGTGAAGGAAACCCCGCTCGATCCTAATATACCCATGGTACGGATAATGCGGTAGCTCTCATCTAGAAATCCCAGAGCATCCTCTGATGCTAGACCGCTGAATACAGGAGGCTTGTACCTCTTGAAAGCCTCAGCTGCTCCTCCTAGGAAGCCGCTACCCTGTCCTCGGGCTGAACTGGCACTACAGGCATTACATGAATAATCTCAGGGACCTGCTCAACATGCACTCGCTGCTCAGGGGTGCGGGCGACGGGAGTCTGTGCTCCTCCCCCGGCCTGAGATGTGGCTGCAGCAAGGGGAAACAATCCTGCCTGAGCCAAAGTGGTGTACATGCTCATGAACTGTGCCAAAGTCTCCTGAAGAGTTGGAGTAGTTGTAGCAGTAGGCGTGTCAGGTGTCTGGACTCCGGCTGGAACTGCTGGTGGTACCTCGGCGGCAGCTCGCGCAGGTGTTCTTGCTGCACCACATGCGCGTCCTCGGCTTCTACCCCGGCCCCGGCCTCTGACGGCTGCAGTAGGGGGCGAGGGTGCCTGATCATCTCGTGTAGCACGTGTCCTCACCATCTGTGAGAGAATAGAAGACAGAGGTTTAGAATTGTGATGTCAAAAATATCGCACGACAAGGAAATCGAATGAAGTAAAATTTTCCTAACAGTTACATAGCCTCTCGTAGATGCGAGACTCTAATAAACCAGCTTGTGATCCATGACTCCTATGAACCTAGAGCTCTGATACCAACTTGTCACGACCCTAGGTTCGCCCTCCGTGAACCATCGTGACGGCACCTAGTCTCTACGACTAGGTAAGCCTAAATTGCGGAAGAAAATCAAAATTTGCAGAAGTAATACAAATTAAAAATAGAAATAAGGCAATAACAATGTTAAATGTGGCACTCGGCATACACCATATCTAACTCTCAATACCAAACATAAATCCAAGATCCGGAAACCCATGAATTACAAGCTATGACAAATAATACACAGCTCTAACTCCGGAATGTCTAAATAAGAACAGAAAAGTACAAGTGGCTAAATACTAAAGGCAGGAATAGAAAGGGACTCCTTGGTCTGCGGACGCGGCAGATGTACCTCGGAGTCTCTAAAGCAGTCGCCTCCCTCAACGATAGTAGGCCTGATCAGCGGTACCTGGATCTGCACATGAAAAAACATGCACAGAAGGGGCATGAGTACACCACAGCGGTACTCAGTAAGTGTCAAGCCTAACCTCGGTTGGGTAGTGACGAGGAAGGTCAAGGCCCTACTGAGATTAAATAAGATATAGGGGTTAACAGTGTGGAATAAAACAGTATAAATAAGTACAACAACAAGAAATAACATAGGATTGAAAGAACAACAACAACTAGAACAGAGTCAGAATAAATCACCGAATGGAAATACAGCTCAACACAGAGATAACAATCGAGCATCTTCCAGGATACCGTCCTGTAGTCCCAATCACAACTGTCCCGTGGATCTCCCGGGATACCGTCCCGTAGTCCATTATATATATGTCAGAAGGATCTCCCGGGATCCCGTCTCGTAGTCCAACTATCAGTGTGCGAGGGATCTATCGGGAATCTAACCCGCAGTCCCAAATGTAAATACCCAGTACTGAGGGAATCTACCTGGTGCATTCCCGTAGTTCTATATAACTGTGCAGGGGGATCTATCGGGAATCTAACCCGCAGTCCCAAGGTAAACATACAAGGGGGAGCTACCGGAATCCCACATCCGTAGTCCCAAAATAAATACACAGCAGCAATAGGAAAATATACAGAAATGGCAATATTTCATATAAAGGCAACAAGTGATTCTAGCCTAGCATGCTGCACAGAATTCAAGTAAGGCAGGTTGAACAAATAAAACAATTAAGTCACTTAGACATGCTTTCCTAAGCTAACAACAGGCTTAATAGTGCAAGTAATAGAAACAGGAAAAGAAACATGCTAGTAATTACTTAAAGAAAACTGGATTTCCAACAATTTGCACAAGTACGCACTCGTCACCTCACGTACAAGGCATTTTAATTACCAAATATATCAATCCTAAGGGGAAGGTCCCCCACACAAGGTTAGACAAGTCACTTACCTCGAACCGGCTCAAAGTCAACCTGAAACCACGCTCTTGCCACGAGTACTCGACTCCAAATGGCCCAAATCTATTCAATTTAATTTGATAATGTAAATAACACTTCAAGCAACTGATTCTACGATTAAATTCAAAGCTAATACGTGAAATTATGTAAAATGACCAAAACTCCCCTCGGGCCCACATCTCGGAATCGGGTGAAATTTACATTTTCAGAAACCTCGTACACTCACGAGTCTATACATAACAAGAACACTGAAATTGGAGTCCAAATGACCACTTAAATCCTCATTTAAAGGCCTCTTAAACTCAAGCACTAATTAACCATTTTTCCTAAATTTCTCCATACTAATTAGGTCTTTAATCACATAAAAACGAGTTATAAAGTCAAGGACATTACCTCCAAGTGATTCCCCTTTGTTTTCCTCAAAAATCTTTCTCAAAAGCTTCAAACCCGGATGAAAATGGTGAAAGAATCCCTAAATTTCGCGAAGGCAACTATTTATATGTTCTGGCCAGTGATTTCCACATCTGCGGCCCTGTGCGGTCCCGCTTCTGCGAAACAAATGTCGTATCTGCAACTTTCACTTAAGGGCCCAATTCTCGCATCTACGAAACATTAACCGCAGGAGCGGTTCCGATTCTGCGAACCTTTAATCGCATCTGCGGCGCCGCATCTGCGGCGCCGCATCTGCGGTCCCCAAATCGCAGATGCGAAAATACCAGAAGACCAGCTGCTGCAGCAACTTCAATTCCAAAATTTCCTCCGTTAACCATCCGAATTCATCCCGAGGCCTCCGGGACCTCAACCAAAGGCACCAACAAGTCACAAACCACTATCCAAACTTGTACCAATCCTTAAAACACCTAAAACAACATCGAAACCTCGAATTAACCATGGATTTAAGCCTAAGAACTCCAAATTTCTCAAAATACGCTTTCGATCAAAAAGTCTGCCAAACCTCGTCCGAATGACCTGAAATTTTGTGCACACGTCCAAATGATACAACGGAACTACTGCAACTCTCGGAATTCCATTCCGACCCTCAGATCAAAATCTCACTATCGGACCGGAAACTTCAAAAATTCAACTTTCGGCATTTCAAGCCTAAATTAGCTATGGACCTCCAAAACACACTCCGAACACGCTCCTAACCCCAAAATCACCCAACGGAGCTAACGGAACTATCGGATTTCCAATCCGAGGCCATCTTCACACTGTTCCGACTACGGTCAACTTTCCAACACTTAAGCTCTCATTTAGGGACTAAGTGTCCCAAAAACTCTCTGAAACTTGAAACCGAACATCCTGGCAAATCAAAATAGCAGAAATTAATTTGGGGAAAGCAGTTAATAGGGGATCGGGGCGTTAATTCTTAAGACAACCGGCCAGATCGTCACACATTGACTCACACTAACGCGGATATTATGAGTTAATAATTTGGTAGATGGATAATAGTTGACACTTTTCTTGCCTATTCTGAGTAGCCTTACCAATTTTCAGGCGTATTATTGACTTTGGTAGCGCTGTGGATGATTTCACATTGAAGCACTTGTATGGGTCTATTGGGCCTTCAAGGTATCATATTTGCCGAATCTTTCTTTTCGGCTCTTTTTGCTTTTCACTGAATGACATCTAGGCACTCTGAACTTGTAGCGTACATTTACTTGTAAATCCTAGTCATAGAGTGGTGTTTTTTCTCTTGGGTGCGCCGTCTATAGTGTCATGTGACTATATGCCCGCCAACTAAAATCAAATATTGTCACCTGATATAGAATTTAGATTTCATTTCCAATCATGTTTGTATACCATCTGCATTATGCAGCTATTGACTGACGACACTACTGAGTTCTTTATATTATTGATGTTTATTTGCTCCCAGTAATCGATCATGGTGTGGTCGTCTTTGTAACCCTTGTCTATTATGTTGATATAAGATGAGGAGCATTGTTGATCTCTCCCTCCCTGTTTGCTGGCTGAGTGTTATAGTAGCATGTATATTTGAACTAAACAAACACTGTAATCAGTGGTTCCACCATCCACCCTAGTTGTCTGCCTATGCATATACGGCACTTAAAGTAATTTTAAATCGGTTGATCTAAAGGTTAAAAGGTTGGTATATCAAAAACAACAAGGATGACACATCACGGGACATGCAACCAAAATAAGACATTGCCACATGGAAAATGTATGGTTGTTTCAGTGTATCACTGATTAATCTTGTTCTTCAGTTATCCTGCTAGCGCCTAGCATTAGGTTACTAGTTGTCCATTTGATCCAAGCACTGGGATAACCAGTTGAGCATTACCATTTCCCTACTTTCATATGGGCTAATCACAGGGCTTCCAACAATCTCTCGAAGTATGGGCTGAACATGAATTCATTAGGGAAGTTTGTTGCCCAAATGATGGAATGTTTGTCTTCTACTTTTTGTGCTGAAAAATGTATACTTAAAAATCATATGATCTCTTTTGCTGCTCCTAGCCATTTTTTCTGTGATATATAGAGGAATTTCACCACCTTTTTATATTTTTACATTTTTTATATTTCTCATTTTTATTTCCTTTTTCTTTTTCACAGAGCTGAACAAACTTATGAATATACTCCACCTGAAGCTCTTTTGAATGCCAGTTGGTATCAAGGGCTGACTCTCACTACTATGAAGTATGTCAGGTTCTTGTTACTTCTGAATTTTAGTTTTGGTTATATGCCTGTTATTATGTTTCCACAGTTGTATAACATAAGTTGTGCATTCGTCATATAAGTCTTTTGAATATCTAATGTGTAATTTGGAACTGAATGACTCCTGAAGACAACCAGATTTTTATTCATCATTATGACTGGTATTCACTTAATGTAAATTCATTCATTAACTCAAGAAAATCAGCGCACCCAAGGGTGTGGCCTAGTGGTCAATGAAGTGGGTGAAAACCATGAGGTCTCAGGTTCAGATCCCAGTAGAGGCAAAAAACACTAGGTGATTTCTTCCCATCTATCCAAGCCTTGTTGCTGGCGGGAGCTGACAAGTATCCCGTGGAATTAGTCGAGGTGCGCGCAAACTGGCCCAGACAACACGATTATTAAAAAAAAGTTATAGGGCATTGTATCTTTTCTCTTCTAAGGAAGTGTTACATGCACTAGTCTCACAGAGCTTCTCATTATGTTTGTGTTGAACAGGTATGACATGTGGAGTGTTGGTGTAGTGATCTTAGAACTGGTTTTGGGTACTCCAGACGTGTTTCAGGTGAGTTCTAGGACGCGTGCTCTTTTAGATCAGCACCTAGAGGGTTGGAGCGAAAGCTTGAAGGAGCTAGCTTACAAGTAAGTCCAGTTTAGAAATGATTATGCCAGCTCGATAGAGTACTTTTTCGACTTCTTGGAAAAAAATTAACGTGGTTAACCATATATGTTGCATTTTATTTTGATTATTTTTCCACGTGGAAGGTGATTGGTATCTTGTTTTACAATACGGTAGTATATATAAGTATTACATCGTCTTCAGTTAATCGTCCACAAAAAGATGTAGTCGATCTGCCTTAAGTACCACTGAAGACAAGGTGTCTGATTTCTGCACAACTGAAATCAGAACCTTGAGGATTAAAAGTTGATGAAACTATGTCTTAAGCCATGACTTATATTTCTGCAGCAATCTGTGTTTAAGGTGATGGGAATATGGAGAAAGAATAGAGTTGTACTGTGAGAGAATTTTAAGAGAATAGAAGATGTATTAAATACCTGATGATTTGATGAATATAAGACACCTATTTATAGGTGTTAAATACAATACATGTTATATTTTTCAATCTGGGACGTCTAACACAATTACATTACTCTTCTAATACTCTACTCTGACATTATATCGCTAACAGTTAACATTCTAACACGAATCTGAAGTTACTCTTCTTTGTAGTTGACTTGCAATGTGTACCTTAATCATAAGTTAAGCCACAGCCGGGAATTTTGATTGAAATATGTGGTGTCACTTTGGTAGCTAATAACAACTGATTTAGATTTCAAATTTCATTTGAAATGACTACGATTCATTAGAAAATAAAAAGGAAGTTAAATTCCTGTGTTGACATACAAGTTGTCTAGCACATGTATACACATGTACTACATCATAGCTAGCACATGTATATGAGTTGTATAGTAGGTGTAATACAAGTTGTGTAGCACATGTATACACATGTACTACATCATAGCTAGCACATGTATATGAATTGTATAGTAGGTGTAATTAGGTGTATGACAACTAATAGATTAGGTGAATTAGTATTATAAATAGGCCTTGTAATCTTCTCTTCTAGATATGAAATATAGAACTTCTTTGGTTTCTAACATGGTGTCAGAGCATTGAAGTTTTTTTCATCAGTTTGTTGTTGAGAATTTTTTTTTTCCCCGTTCGAATTATTTTTGTTCAGAACAGTCTTTCGCTGCTTTGATTTTATTTCACTATTTCTGGCCATTTTTTGCTCCGGCCGCTTCTTTACAGATTTTTCTACTCACTATTCCGACCAAAGTGGTACTGTCAGAATTTTTTTTTCCTGACAACTTTCATTTTCCAAGATCAATGTTCCGGCACTGTTCACTGCACTGTTCACTGTTCAAATATTACTATTCACTGTTCACTGTACTGTTCAAATATCACTGTTCACTGTTCACTGCACTGTTCAAATTTCACTGCACTGTTCTTGACTATTTGATTCTGCTATTATTTGGGTGCAAGATGACTGAAACGAAACCTACCGTTGATGTCATTCCGGTTATGTCCAAAATTACGGAGAATAAGTTCATGGGTTCCACTTACATGGATTGGAGTAAGACGATTCGTCTCTATTTGCGGAGCATCGACAAAGAGAACCACTTGGTTGATGATCCACCCAAGGATGAGACTAAATCAGTCTGGTTAAAGGAAGATGCAAAATTGTTTCTCCAAATCAAGAATTCGATGCACAGTGAGGTAAATGATCTAGTTTCTCATTGTGATTATGTGAATGATCTAATGGATTATTTAGATTTTTTGTACTCTGGCAAAGGAAACTTGTCTCGCATGTATGATGTGTGCCAGACATTTTACCATCCATCCATGCAAGATCGCTCTCTCACCACTTACTTCTCAGAGTTTAAGAAGGTGTATGATGAGCTTAATGTTATATTGCCGTTTAGTCCAGATGTGAAGGTACAACAGGCTCAGCGTGAACAACTGGCGGTCATGAGTTTCCTTTTTGGTCTTTCTCCCGAATTTGAAGGGGCCAAATCGCAGATTTTATCTGGGACTGCTATCTCTTCCTTGAAAGAGGCCTTTACAAGAGTGTTGCGTACTGAAAAGTCTCATCCAGGTCCGACAGCCACGATCGATAGTGGTGCTCTGCTTAGCCGCGTCCAAAAGAATAGGAGTCATAGTAATCGCAATCGGAGTAGCGATAGTCGAGACCTAAAGCAAGGGGAAGTTGAATGTTTTTATTGTCATGAGCTCGGTCATACCATACGTTATTGTGTGAAGCTTCAGAATAAGAACAAAAGATCTCAGTATGCCAACATCGCCACTTCCGAGACTATTTCACCATCTCAGTCATCATCTCCTCCTATCAATACTATCCCCGAGTCAGGTAAAACCACTAAGTGTCTCCTCTCTTCGTCATCCAAATGGGTCATTGATTCTGGTGCCACAGATCATATGACAGGTAACTCTAAACTCTTTTCCACTTTTCAGTCACATACCCAATGTTCCACAGTTACTTTAGCCGATGGGTCTACCTCATATGTTTTAGGGTCTGGCACTGTTAACCCAACATCTTCTCTTTCCCTTAGTTCCGTCTTAAATTTGCCTGATTTTTCTTTCAATCTAATATCTGTCAGTAAACTTACTCGTACTCTAAATTGTTGTGTCTCATTTTTTCCCAATTATTGTCTTTTTCAGGATCTTACGACGAAGCAGATTATTGGTAAAGGTTCTGAGTCTGGGGGTCTCTATGTTCTTGAATCACAGGTGCCGAAATCCATTTCTTGTTCAACTGTGTTGTCTCCCTTTGATGTACACTGTCGATTGGGTCATCCATCCTTGTCTAGTTTGAAGAAGTTATATCCTCAGTTTCAGAGTATTTCCTCTTTAGATTGTGAGTCATGTCAGTTTGCTAAACACCATCGCCTTCCTAAAGTTTCTAGAGTCAATAAACGGGTCGACTTACCTTTTGAGTTAGTTCACACCGATGTTTGGGGTCCATGTCCTATTATCTCTAAAACTGGTTTTAGATATTTTGTTACCTTTGTGGATGATCATTCTCGTGTTACTTGGTTATATTTAATGAAATATCGTTCGGAGTTGTTTTCAATTTTTTGTGCTGAAATGTGCTGAAATAAAAACTAATTTTAATGTTTCCGTTCGTAATTTAAGGAGTGACAATGCAAAAGAATATTTTTCGGATTTGTTTAAAGATTATATGGCTACAAATGGTATTCTACATCAATGTTCTTGTGTTGACACCCCTTCTCAAAATGGGGTTGCAGAACGAAAAAATAGACATCTTCTTGAAGTAGGCCAAGCACTCCTCTTTCAAATGAAAGTGCCAAAATGTTTTTGGGCTGATGCCGTCTCTACAGCTTGTTTTTTAATAAATCGTATGCCATCTTCTGTATTTCATGGTAATATTCCTTACAAGATTCTTTTTTCCTCTAAGCCATTATTTCCTAATGAACCCAAAATATTTGGTTGTACTTGTTTTGTTCGTGATGTTCGTCCACAGGTAACTAAATTAGATCCAAAGGCCCTTAAGTGTGTGTTCTTAGGGTACTCACGTCTTCAAAAAGGTTATCGATGTTATTCTCTAGATCTCAAAAGGTACTTAGTGTCTGCCGATATCACATTCCATGAAAATATACTCTTGACTTGTTGCTGAAACTGGAAAGTTGGGATCTAAACCATGCAGCATGCCAATGGTTCCTAACACACAACTCGTGAAAGAAGACGGTCAGTTATTCGAAGATCCAGAGAAATATAGGAGATTGGTTGAGAATATGAACTATCTTACAGTAACTCGTCCCGATATCGCATGCTCTGTCAGCATTGTGAGTCAGTTTATGTCTTCCCCAATAGTCAGGCATTGGGCGCGGCTCTGGAGCAGATTCTTTGTTATCTAAAGAGATCTCCAGGACGGGGTCTAGTATATAAGAATAATGAACACACTAACATTGAGTGTTTCACAGATGCAGATTGGGCAGGGTCAAAAGCCGATAGGAGATCCACGACAGGATATTGCGTTTTTGTTGGTGGAAACTTGATTTCGTGGAAGAGTAAGAAACAAAATGTCGTATCTCGATCTAGTGCGGAAGCAGAATACAGAGCTATGGCACAATCTGTGTGTGAGGTTGTATGGGTACACCAACTATTAAGTGAAGTTGGCTTCCAAACTACATTGCCAGCAAAGTTGTGGTGTGATAATCAAGCTGCTCTTCATATCTCCTCTAATCCTGTATTTCACGAAAGGACTAAGCACATTGAAATAGATTGTCACTTTGTTCGTGAACAGATTCAACAAAAACTCATCTCTACAGGTCATGTTAGAACTGGAGATCAATTGGGAGACATTTTCACAAAAGCTTTGAATGGAGCTCGAGTTGAATATATCTGTAACAAGTTGGGCATGATCAATATATATGCTCCAACTTGAGGGGGAGTGTTGACATACAAGTTGTCTAGCACATGTATACACATGTACTACATCATAGCTAGCACATGTATATGAGTTGTATAGTAGGTGTAATACAAGTTGTGTAGCACATGTATACACATGTACTACATCATAGCTAGCACATGTATATGAGTTGTATAGTAGGTGTAATTAGGTGTATGACAACTAATAGATTAGGTGAATTAGTATTATAAATAGGCCTTGTAATCTTCTCTTCTACATATGAAATATAGAACTTCTTTGGTTTCTAACATCCTGAAACAATCTCAAGCCAATTGGCAGGTGCTGAGTGCTTGGTACTTAAGTCTGTTAATGGAAAACATCATATTATGCTTCGTATATGATTGAGTATTTGTAAGGAAAAGTTCATCCATAAACCCCATAAGATTTCGGGCTTTTTCCTTACAAATCACCAACAGTCTTATTACAACTGAATTTCAATTTTTTCCCACTCGTATTAATTTATATAAGATACTTCAATAGAGATTTGCTCTAATCAATTTGTGCTACTCCTTGTTAGACGTTGCATTGTAGAGGAAAGGTTTTTTACTTGGTATCAATTAATAGAGGAAAGGAGCTTTACACATTTACATGGTCTGTCTGATGATGGGAGCATGAAAAAGATAATTTTGGTTTGAAGGATTGCTCTTACTCTTTCCAGTTAGGTTGGCATTCTGCTAAATATAGCGGCAATATATGTTTTGACAGGCTTAGATCTTTCATGGAAATGTGTATTCTGAGCCCTGGAGTTACCTCAAAACTTCATCAAACTAGAGCAAAATATGACCAGGTGAGTGGTCTTCTTTCTAAATCTATTGGTCCACTGTGTTGCCAGGGTTTTGTCCGAGAGATTTATTTTTGACAATGACAATGACAAGTATTTTTATTGCTTGATGCTACTGCTCTTTTCTCATTTTCCTCGTGCCGAGGGTCCACTGGAAACAACCTCTCTACACTCACTGTAGGGGTAAGGTCTCCGGACTATCTACCCTCCCCAGACCCCACTTGTGGGATTATGTTGGGGTTTTTGTTGTTGTAATGACAAGTATTTCTTAGTCTGTTTCAATGTGATAAAGTTTTGACACTTATTTGGAACTATTGTAAAGTGGGTTTGTTTTAGTTGTGTATTGAGCTATCAGTACGTCATTAAAGATCACCTTAGTTCAAGCTCTTGCAATTATGTTCAAGTTACACCAATACGGATTAGATTTATTCAATGTCATCCAACTGATTCTTCATTCTTCTATCTCATTTTTTCATTTTTCCCCTTTATTTTACCAATATAAGTGGATGTTTGTCTTATACCTGTTTATGGCAGGAGATATTAGGTGGTGGAAACGTATTTCATTTTCATATCTAACCTGTGAAAAATGCTTTCCTGACATTTCTGAAGCCTACTAGTTTTGGCAGTTTTATACGGTGTAAAAGAACATCTCACATGTAACAGGAAGTATTAGGTGGTGGAATATTGTGATTCAGTTTCACATTAAATCCGTGAAATGCTTTTCCCAAATTTCTGAGCCTAATGGTTTTGTGACGCATCATTTGTCTGATAAGTAGACTGAATTAGTAGAGTCTCACTTCTCCACATTTGCAGTTGGAAAAGCTAGCTGGTGTCGGTCAATATTTTCAGATTTTATCTGTCAAAATGCTCTTTTCACTTTTATTTGCTTTTTTATGATATTAGTTTCTTAGTCTAACTACTGGAGTGAATCATTCACATTTCACATCTTTCCACCTTCTATTCTGAGAGCTTATTCAATGTTTGAGGTATACCACTAAACGTGTACCTGTGTTATAGCCGTGATAATTTTTAGAGTTTGGGAATGATTAACTTCAGTGTTTTAGAGCTCATCTACATTCATTTAAATTCTTATTCTTCATTCAGGCCTCAGTTTCACCAGCTCCATGGAAATGTTCTGAAGAGTTCTTTTCTCGTCAAATAAAAAATTGGGATCCTCTGAAGATAGGTTTTGTATTCATGTCTGCTCTCCGGACTCCCTACCAGAATCCCGATGCCTTTTACCCTGATCAAATGCCTTTTACCCTGATCAAAAGGACAAACTACGAGGCAACAAAGTTTCAAGTTGCTAGCTCACTGAGAATAGTTTTTATTGCTGCAGGTTCCCAAACATATGGGCGTTGCGACTAGTACGTGAATTATTACAATGGAATCCTGTAAGCTCTGTCTTCAAATAGTCTAACGCCTAAAATTTACATGTGATGCATCTGTTGTCTATTTGGCATTTCTCCTTGTTAATTGACAGATGAAATTAGTATCTGACTCTGTAGTCTGTTAACTGCATCGTCATTTCAGGAAGATCGACCTAGTGTCGATGAGGCTCTAAAACACCCATACTTCTCGCAAAGGTAATCAGAAATACCAGGTGGGACAACTGTTCCGGTATGAACAGCTAAAAGCCAACAAAACCTGCACACATGTACTTACCCAACGGTTTGTGATTCGAATGCTCGTGGCCATCTACATGTCGATGTCAAGTTTCTTTTTCTTGAAATAGCTTTATGGGATGTTGTGGCCTCACACTGCACTCAAGGTTATTTCGTTGAATTTATTGTCCGGAGGGTAAGCTGGATGAATTAGGGAAGTTGGCAGCAAAGAATGAAGAACCGGGAGAAATTTGATCTTTCTTCACTTCTTGCCTCTGCAATGAAGCACACAATTTCATGTAAACCAATATCAAAATATCTTTTTTTTTTAATTATCTCAAGAGGATAAGCATGTCATATCTTTTATGATTTAAGTTTGTGTATACGGATAATGTAAAGTATTCACAATATCAATGTATCAATGTAGCTTAACCAGTTGTAGTTACAGAGAGTCGTGGGAACTTTAATTCTTTGGAAGCTCATGGCAGTATCTTTCCGAAGATTTATCCCCTAATCCCTTTGCAGTTTCAGCTTCATGAATGATTGCCTGCAGTTGATGACTGCAAGAACCAAAAGACCCAGAAGCAGCACACTCATCCATCAAGTAGGGCAGGATGTAACTGATAAAATTATGTCCTTCAAGGTGAAAGCAAACTCACAAGGTAATGAATCATTACGTTTTAGCTAGTGGAGGACACTTGGATTACAGGCAAATGCTAGTTAAATTGAAAATAGATTTACCACTACAGGTTGAAGCGGGATGGTAAGTATCATTCATTCTCAACCAGAAGGCTCGGTTCGAACTTTGGGAATAAAGTTGCCTTTGTTAAGGAATATTTTACCCTAAAATAGGATCCCTCGTGCGAATTAGACTTAATCGGCCCTAAAACGAGTATCGAATATCGAGAGAACCAAAAAAAAAGAAAAAGAAAACAGATTAAGATATAATGAAGTAGTTTTAACACATAAAAATCTCCATAAATATGATTGGAGAGATGTTTGCTTACACCTTGCTTTATATTGAAAGGGGTAAGAAGCTTGCTTACAGTAATACTTCTTGAAAAGGTCCCCTATCATTTAGTAAACAACTTTTTGCTCCATTCCGCTTAAGGAGGTGCATCTTAGTCCTATAAGCTTTATGCCCATACCAGTTTTCCCTAAAAATATTCATAATAAACCACTTTTAAAAAGAAAAAATTGGGTGGGATGGTCATATATTGGGCCTACTATGAGTTTTTAGCCACTATTTGAAATGTAATAAGGAAATAGCCACGAAAATAAAATTTCACGGAAGAACTGCTAGGGGACACGAATGACTAAAGGAGTTTGAACATTTATTAGATTAAATCCCATAATGCTGGAGTTCTAACTTTAAAAGGTCTGAACTCCAAATATCGGTGGTGGAGTTCACATTAGTTGATTTTTGAACTTTAACCTAATATATTGGGTTTCACTTGTCAAAACTTTGTTGTTTCGTGTTTTAATGTTGGGGGTATTTCCAAACTTTTTGTGCAAAATATAAAATTGTGCAAAATACAAAATTGTCGGTCAATCAGAATTAATTGCATTCACTAGCCAAAAAACATATTAAAAAATTTATATTTTGTTCGCTATTATTTTTATAGCGGCTAAAAGTATATATTCCTCAAAAAATATCCATGTCAAAAGATGCTAAAATTTGAGTAGTGATAGAAAAAGGTAATTATTACTAACTTCTTCCTTTAACTAATCAGCAAAATCTTTTTTAAAATTGTTGGCCCACAAAAACCCCTAACATTCAGCGCACTAGAACTCCCAATATGCATTCAACTTAGGGTTCTATTTACTTTTGCTACCATAATAGACCAAACCTACGCTCTACACTGCAATTGCAGACTCCATCTCTCAACCTCTTGAGGAAGTACATCTTCGACTTCCTATAGATTCTATTTTGCGTTTTATGTGCGTATCCAAATATTTTAAGAACCGTACAAATACCTATGAGTTTGCTATAATTCAACTCCATGAGTCCTTAAACTACAACTTCAGCCTCAAAAATTCCCTCATCAACAGTTCTAATTTTTTTGTAGTTGTGGAGAAGTATTCTAATTTCAGTACGTCTCAATAAAACCGTGGCAGCAAGTCAAATTTTAATAAGAGTCTTTTTTTGTTCTTTTTGTTTATAATTTAGTTATCTTACAAAATATAATATTAATATTTATAGTGATTTCTCTTTTTCTTTCTTTTTGTATGTAATGTAGTTATCTTACAAAATATAATATGAAATATTAATATTTATATTGGTAAGAAAATTCAAGTTAATAAGATGTTAGTAGTCACGTATTTATAACCTGTTAGCTTAAATCTTATTATAAAAATATTATTTACCAATTCGAAGAATTGAATAGCTTAATTCAAAGTTCTAAAATATTTCTATTATTAAAAAATAGACATTCTTTCTTTCTACGGAAAAGGGTCAAATATGTCCCTCTACTATTCGAAAATGTTCACTTATACCCCATTATACTATTGGTCCACCATAGCCCCTCATAAAACTGATGCAAAAATACCCTCTACCGTTAGGACCCTCCACCATGACAAAATTATCCCATGGCCTGACATATCGTTGAGGTGGATGCCACGTGGCATGCCACCTCATCGCACCTATCCCATTTTACTCCCTCCCCTACTTTTTCTTCGCACCTATCCCATTCAATTAGGGGTCGTAAGTGAAAGTACAAAGGGGAAGGGGGAGTTGAATTGCTTATTTTTAAAAACTTTTATAAGTAGTTGACTAGTTTATCATTTAGTCGACTTGAAAGAAGAATAGTATATAATAATAAATGTAGGAATAAAGTGCAGGAATTAAAGACACTAGAATTTTTATACTGGTTCGAATTCAGTGTGAATCCTAGTCGAGTCCCCTTGGGTTGCAAGGGTGTTCTTTTTCAGTGATCGATGTTTCTTGAGTACAAAATGAATGGCGTAGCTTTACACCAATAGCTTAGTCTCTATGTCTCTCTTCTTTTCTTGATGCAATGCCTCACCCGTGTTTATCTCTTTTTCTTCTCTTACTAGTTACACAACAGATCTAATGAAACTATAATGCTTGTTTAGATTAGAACAAAAAGAGAGTAGATGGTTCGATCAAAGTATATGAAATTATGTCAGGAGCATCTGTATATATATGAGGCCTTCGCGAGTCTTGAGAGATTACAAACCCAAGGGATTGATCCCTGAAAGGAATCATAGATTGATTCTTTCCAAGAATAAAGTCAAGTTCTCGTTGATCTTTCTTGATTAATGGCTTTGACGACTTTCCATCCGTTAGGCATATCTGCTGGATCCCTTGATTTATGCCTTCATTGATTTCCAATGATCTTGATTTTCTTTGATTTCGTGACCTTCCAGTAATAACTTCCATCAATCTCTGATTGATTTCTCTTGCCATATTTTCGCTACTTCTTTCTTGTTGATCATTGATTCTTTTCCTTGTTGGCTTTCGTCAATCTTCAATTGATTTTATTCTTGCCGGATCTTTACTACATCTTCCTTTTTGCATCGTAGATCATTAAGTCGTGTTGTTTGATCTATTTCTGACCAGTGTTGTTTCTTTGTTTCCTTGAGTCCATGTGATCCTACATCAATTATAATATATTATTGTTTATCATTGAAACTTATACCTAACAATCCCCCCTTTTTGATGATGACAAAAATAATATATATTATATATATATATATATATATATATATATATACAACAGTTGACTTCCCTGTTTAGGACTGGCCGACTTGGCTAAAATGCATTCGACTCCCCTCAATGAGACTCCCCCTCAATGAGTACGACAGAGTTCAGTTGACTCCAACCTTGTACCTGCAAAATATGTATAGCCTTTCTCTCTTTTTTTGACATCAGCAAAGAGGGGATAAAAACAAGCACATTATAGATACTAAGGGAAATTTTGTAGGCATGCAGAGTTATGCAAAATAAAGCAAAAAAAATCTAACGATTGGTTATCCAGTCCAAAAAAGCAAAACACAAAAAATTATTTGAAACTTCCACACTAACAACGCAAGAAGTAAGTAAGAGTGTTGCAAATCGCCTCCTGCAATTGTTCAAAGATGGCATTGGCTAAAACTATCACTCTATCAATCGTGTCGTGTACTTCCTTGAAAACTTTGACTGTGTTTTCTCTAAGTCTAAGAATTGCAATTCTTATCTTTGAAACATCAGACCATGTCTCCTTGCAGATTACATGGATATCCCAACAGTAGACTGAGTGGTAGCAAGGAGCTCCTTGATGATGGTCAGTAGCTTGATAATGGCAGTCAGTTTCTTAGCAAGATCAGGATCACTTACATTGTGATGGGAAGCAGAGGCTTTGGTCTTGGGATCAGATTGAACATGCTTGATTTCACCTTCCTGTTTCTTAACCCAGGAGCCCTTTATACACATATATCCCATACTAGCAAATGCCCTAGAATTGTAGGATTTTGAAACAGAGACGAAGGGGTATTCTGAGATAGAGATGTTATGAGCTTCTAGGATGTGAGTGATAGCCATACCATAAGGCAAATTGGTGGGTCATCAGCACTTTCTATCATGAAGTTTATGACCCAAGAGGATAATTTGACCTTGAGTGTGGTCACAAGACAGTAAACAAGAAAGGTATCTCTTTGAGAGAAGGTGGAGAAAGATCCAGTACGAGGAAGCAAAGTAGTTGCAACAATGTGAGCTAGAACTCGGGTTTCAAAGCTAACATCACTGGGACCTAACTGATTAGGGAGGAATTCGGATGGAAACTCAGAAATACAACATTTCGCTTGATCAAAGGAGATTTCAAAATCATCAGGCCAAGAGTTTTTGAAAAGCATTGGAAAACCAGAGCATTTACATTGAAAAATTGAGTCGAACACAGCACAATCAAAACAATGTGTTTACCTAAGTTTAGGGATTCCAACTTGTCAGATTTGCTAGAACAAAGATTTGCATAGAACATTCTTACCAAGGGTTCATAGACTTAAGGAGGGGGAACATATAGAGACAAATTCTTTACCTTACAATTTAGAGCTTCCAAGTCATCAAGGTCGACTACTCTGCCATGAGCGATTGGCTTGTCTTTCAAAGCAACGAAGAAATCCCTATTAGGAGTGTCCCAGAAATTGAGGTCAGATTCTAAGGAACTTAAAAGATCATATTTTGGATTCTTCGGTGTAAAGGATTCAGGAGGGTCTTCTAAAGGCCTTTTCCTAGGGCTTTTTATCCTAAGTGATGAGAGTGATCTGAAATTTCTGCCTGAGAAGAGGCGAAACCTTCTGAGTGGCCGAACCCTAGGTCTACTTATTCAGAAGGTTGAGAAGAGGGTTTTCCTCTGGAACAAGTACTTTTCCTAGTGAAGGCAAAGAGATTTTTGGAGTGTTTGGCCATGGAAGCAGTTATTGGGAGAGAGATTAACTGGTTTCTAGGCGATGAGAACGATGGGGATTGAAAGGAGTGGTTCATTGATTAAAAAGGGGATTCTGACAATTGAGTAAAGAAAGGAAAGGGTGTTAGTGATAAGTCGTGATGATTGGTTTTCCTTTCTTGAAAGCTGCAACTGATGGGAAAAGAGAGGAAAATTGGAGGCGCTACATTAATGAATACAAAGAGGCAAAATTGAAACATTAGGCATACAAGACTTAAAATTATCACATAGGTCCTAATATTAATGATTAAGGGAAATAATGTCATGCAATTCTCTTAAAGATAAAAATCTATCTTCAAGTAAGGGATTAGTGAAAATATCTGCTAATTGATCAATAGTGGCAACAAATGATTATTCTATATCTCCCTTAAGAACATGATCTCTAATGAAATGATGTTTGATGTCTATATGCTTAGCCCAAGAGTGATGCACAATATTCTTTGAAAGACATATGACACTTGAATTATCACAGAATATTTGAATAGGTTTAAAGAATAGTTCATAGTCACCCAATTAATGAGAAATCCATAATAATTGTGCACAACATTGTCCAATGGCAATATATTCAGCCTCCGTTGTGGATAGTGCAACTGATCCTTGTTTCTTACTGTTCCAATATATTAGTCCTTTTCCAAGTAATTTTTTTTCAATCCGCTAGGCAAGCGCCTAGGGCTAGTTTTTTTTATTAAAAATAGAAAAGAAAATACAATAATTAGGAAATTGTCATTGTCTTCCTTCAATGAAAGGAAAT
Organism: Nicotiana tabacum; assembly: GCF_000715075.1. Lineage (NCBI taxonomy): Eukaryota > Viridiplantae > Streptophyta > Magnoliopsida > Solanales > Solanaceae > Nicotiana > Nicotiana tabacum. The sequence goes on from NC_134101.1 coordinate 149,063,865, forward strand.
AGACTTTGCACTCTAATGTAACGTATTATCAAAATTGAGCATAATACTCAAATTGATATCACATTATGCCTACTAAAACTTTGTAGTTGTCAAAAGAGCCCAAGTGAGTCCATGTCGACGTTGTATCTCCAGTCCAAAGCGTCCTAGTTCTAGATTTAAATCTGATTTGCGTGAATAGCCCCTTTTCAGCAACTTCACGTCGACTCCACCAATTTGGTAGCCCGGTACTGTAGCACCTGATCATGTGATGTCCCCTTGAGATTCCCACACTATTGAGGGGGCCAAGGTCCTTGGCATTTGCACCCAAAGTAATGCACATGCCTACAATGTGCTTGTCTGCATTATTAACTTCATTGTTTGGTATTTGAACCCATGCTTTACATGTTTTTGCTCCTTTTGATACATGAGTTTGTATTTCCAAAAAATAACCAGCAACATGCTAATGTCTTGATGTCCTTTCCATGTGCTGCAAACCTTTCCATTGCATTTCCAAAAGAATGAACTACATGCGTGCGTTATATCCTGGAGAAAAGTGTTGTGCATAAACATGCATACACACTGCCAGCAACTCGAATTAGGTGTGCTCGCACAACACCCAAAGTTACTAATCCATGCGTGCATGCCTACACTTTCCAGCTTTGTTCTTGTAAATTGCAGCCACGCTTCTAAGCTTTTCGTTTGCATCGATGACTCTTTTTAAGCATGAGTCTTGTTAAGCATTACATTGGCAAGCCTTTGTTTACCAGGCGTGGCACGATTCCTCTGTCCCCATATCTTAGTGCTTGTAGGTAGCGTGAACAATTCATTGTCCATCTTTCGTTACACTGCCAGCTACCAATTGCATGTCCTATTTTTTTTTGTCGAATTCCCATGCGCATGCCTTCTTTCCCATGTGTATGCCAGCGTGCAAATCCTTTTGGAAACAGGCGTGCATCCCTGTTGGAATTTAAACTATCCTCCCAATTGTTGTAGCTCGTCGACCGAGTAATCTCCAGGACCCAAACATCTTGAAGCATTCATTCATATAGTAATGCTAGAAGCATGCGTGTATTCCATGTCTCTGATTACATCCAGTTTTGTTATCCCAATGTGCATGCCTTCATATTCTCTCAAGCTGCTGGACGCCTACTTACAAAAAAGCTCGAATTTTGCTTCTAACGATGACTCCTCGATCCCATGCAGTTGTTCCAGGCATGCCTGCCTTTGTCGTTCCTTTTGTCTTGATGGAAAACAAGACATTCCCAATTCATTGCCCATATATGCATTTTAATTCTTGGCTTTCTGAAAGCATAGGATAATATACTCGTAATGGCACCTGCACGAGAGAAAAGATAGTTAGAAATACCAACCATTATATCCTCCTCCCTTAGGATTTGAATATATTGGTCGATTAATTTGACATGGCTCCTGCTTTTCCTTTTCTCTTTGCTTCTTATCTCCTGTCCACCTTCACCCCTAGACTTGGACATTGCAGCTTGTCTTCATTAACTAACCTCCTTCCATGTGCATCTAGATGCCAGAATTGTTGGCATTCTATTTCTCCATGATCTAAAGCATAATTAGCCAAGTGATCTGCCAACTTGTTGCCCTCCCTATGAATATGAGTAACTGTGTAATTGCCCCTATTCATTAGTTGCATCATTTCCTCTACCTGCTCAGATATGATCCATGGTGGTTTCCAGATCCCATCCATTATCTTTTTAATAACATTGAGTCAGTTTGAAGCCATACATGAGAGTATTGATGAAATCTGCAGAACCTTAGTGCTTCTACCATGGCCTTCGCTTCAGCTACTGTGTTTGTTGTCTCCTCAATCTCCTTCCCTACTGACTTGACTATGTCACCATTTTCATTTCTTATATAAAAACCTATTGAGCTCCTGCCTGGATTTCCCCTCGATGCACCATCCATATTAACTTTTTGCCATCCTGCACTTGGAAATTCCCACATGACTTTGGTAACCTTAAGTTTAGGAGTGAAATTTTCCATCATAGCTAATAGATCTTGCCATTTGTGAGGTACCATGTCCATCCCAGGCTTTCTCACTTTCACAAATGCCTGGAGATTTGATGAAACTTGATAAATCACCCTGCTAGTTGTCACAGCATCACCATACTTCATAGTATTTCTTCTTTTCCAGAGTTCCCAGACTACACATGAGGGGAGTGCTTGCATTACTGGTTTGAGCCTTAAGCACACATTTGCAGTCCAACATTTTGTGATTGCTTGGTGCAATGTTAATCCCACCACAGCTATTCCTGCCCTCGATAGAAAATACTTCCAAGTTGTCCTTGCAGTTTCTGATCTAAAAAACAAGTGCTGAAGAGATTCCTCGTCAGGCTGTACACAACACCAACATTTTGATGGCATGCAGTAGCCTACCCTTTTCAAGAAATCATCTAAAGTTAGCTTTGCTTTCCACACTCTCCACATGAAAAATGCTATTTTAAAAGGCAGTCCCTTTACCCAAATCATCCTATAAGCTGTTCTTGGTTCGTCTCTTCTTCTCGTATAATCCCATGTTGACTTAACACTGAAATATCCTCTTGTTTCCAGCATCCAACAAGGCATGTCAAGAACCTGCTGAGGTGAAGGTAGTTTGATTTTCTCCAGAATGTGTACTGCTAAGTCTTCAGGAAGCATTTCAAATAGCCTGTCCACATCCCACTCACCATCTAAGGTAATATCATGTACATTATGTACAGTTTCATCAATGCCAAAGTCCTGAGGAACTAAAAAATATAGTGCCCCAAGACTTGTCCAGTTTTCAAACCAAAATAGTGAGGATCCCCTTTTTGTTTGCCAAAAATTTTGATGTTCAATCAGATCTCTGCATTCCAACATTTTTCTCCAAATGTAAGACCCCCTTTTCCATGGAACAATTACAGAATTCAATTTTTTACATTATTTCTGACATACGAAAGAGCTCCATAGGCTTGGTTTTGTTCTGAAATTCCACTACAACTTGCTGAATAATGCCTTTGCTACATCATGCAGTGACCTGAAACCTATTCCTCCTTCCTCAACTGGCATGCATAAGGTATTCCATGAAGCCCAATGCCTACTAGTTCCTCCTACAGAGCTGCTCCAGAAAAACTGAGCAAACAATTTGTGCAACCTATTTATCACATAATTTGGAGGGTTTACAGCTGATAATAGATGCATAGGCATGCTTTGCAGTACATGGGATATGAGAACTGCCCTGCCCCTACTGATAATAACTTACCCTGCCATGATTGCAGTTTGTCCATTACCTTAGTAATTAGGGGCTGATAGTATTCCAGCTTTCTCCTTGCATAAAATATAGGACAACCTAAATATATGATAGGAAAATCATTCCTATGAATGCCTGTGATCCTTTCCACCTTACTGACCACTTCCATGTCTGTTAAATGATGCAGGTACACAGCTGATTTGGTCTTGTTAACAAGTTGCCCAGATGCAGCTTTATATGCATTCAACACTTGCATAATCAGCATCAGAGATGTTTCATCTAAGAATGAGAAAATAATCATGTCATCTGCATACGCCAAATGATTGATCTTTGGACTCCACTTTGGCATCCCAAATCCACAAAAATATATGTGAGTATGTAGTGCATTGATACCCCTAGATAATGCTTCTGCTGCCAAGATAAACAAAGTTGGAGATACAGGATCACCTTGTTTTACTCCCTTTGAGGACTTAAAGAACCCATGAGCTTGATCATTGATAAGAATAGAATACCAATTGTTTGAAACTAATCCAAAGACAATCCCTATCAACCTTTCTGTGAATCCCATCTTTCTCAGTACCTTGGTTAGGAATAGCCAAGATAATCTATCATAAGCTTTGGTCATATATAGCTTCAGGATGACATTAGGTCCAGCCTTAGTTCTAAGCCTAATATCAGTCACTATCTCCTGAGTTAGAAGGATGTTTTCTACAATATTCCTGCCCTTAACAAAACCTGATTGTTCCTCCGATATCAGACTTAGGAGAAATTTCACTAGCCTTTCATGTACCACCCTCGATATAAACTTATTTGAAAAGTTACTGAGACTTATTGGTCTTAAATCAGAAAAAGTGGTAACTTCTTTTTTCTTTGGTAGCAGAACTAGGTTGGTGTGTGTTACACACTTGGGTAGCTCATGACCATTGAAAAAAGCCCTCACCATGTCGTACAGGTCATCCCCTATTATGTCCCAACAAGAATGATAGAATTTGCCTGTCATACCATCTGCCCCCCCCAGCACTACCACCATTAAGTCCGAGTACTGCCACTTTAACCTCCTCTTTTGTTGGCTGCATAATCAATTCTTCATTCTGCTCAGTGTTAATCAGATTAGGAAAATGCTCTACTATATCAAATGATGAAGGAGTAGCTGCTTCTATGAACTGTTCCTCGTAGAATTTGATAGCCTCTTCTGCAATTTCTTGTTCTTCTTCAATCCAGGTTCCTCCACTATTTTGTATTCTGTTAAGCTGAAGTCTTTTCCTCCTACCTCCCACTTGTGCGTGGAAGAACTTAGTGTTCCTATCCCCTTCCTTGAACCAAGTGATGCCTGCCTTTTGTTGCCAATATTTCTCCTCTAGTGCAAGACATTTGATCAATTCTGCCTGAACCTTTTGTAGCCTTTCCCTGTTCATCCCTGTAGGATTTGCTTCAAATTCTGCTTCATGAACCATCACTACCTCCTCCATGCTTGCTATCTTTTGGAAAATATCTCCAAATGTAGCCTTACTCCACAATGAAAGGGCCTTCTTTAATTTTTTTAACTTGTGATTAAAAAGAATATAAGGATTTGCACTAAAATCAGCTGTCCAATTCTCTTTCACCACATCTTTAAAAGTTGCATGTTCCACCCAAAAATTCAAGAACTTAAAAGGCTTTTTTATTGGTTGAGTCTCAATATCACACTTCAGATACATTGGACTATGATCGGAACCAGTCTTTGACAAATGTTGCACCTCTATTCCTGGAAATGTTTGTTAGAACTGAAGATTGGCCAAGCATCTGTCTAGCCTTTTGAATATACAGTCTTCCTCTTCTCTCCCATTCCACCATGTAAATATGCTACCTTTAAATCCAAGGTCGAAGAGATTACAAGTGTTGACGCAGTGTCGAAAATCATCAATTTCATTCAATGACACAGGTAACCCACCAAACCTTTCTTCTTCGTCCCATATTACATTGAAATCTCCTTCTACAAGCCATGGTGCATCCATATCCCTTGACATTGCATATAGTGAATCCCATAATTCTATCCTCTCAATTACATCACATTTAGCATATATCAATGTTAGGACAAACTCCACATGCGATTCAGTATGAAACAATCGTAGTGTTAATTGTTGCACCATATTGTACATAATAGTTACCTCAAATACCTCATCTATGAAAGCCCAGATCTTGTTGGAAACATTTGAAATTGCTTGTGCAAGTCCTATCTTGTTTCTATACCTTTCCAGTTTTTTTGCTTTGGCTCCATTAATCCTACAAATTCATAGTGATTTTGCCTGTGCACTTTTGTCAACCTTTCAAAGTCCTGCTGTGTGTTGACTGACCTTATATTCCAAATGAGAGCATTCATCACTGATTGTTTGATTTAGTTAGCGTTCTCCTTGTGTGCACCCCAGGTTTTTGGGCTGCAAAATTATCTTTTTGTTGCTTCTTCTTACCTTTTGCTGTTGATTTTGCCTTTTCCACTTGTGTAGGTGATAAGTCACATTGCCTTGCAGCATTCATAAGGTGTTGGGTAGTTGATTCGTGATCCATGTCGTATCCTGATCTACCAGGTTTTTCTCCTTCTTCATTGTCTTCCTTCCCTCCTGATGTAGCTCCAAATGCATTCTTTTTAGGGACCAACGCCTTCTCTTCTCCTCGTTTTTAACAGCTGCAACAGCTTTTTCTCCAATGTAACAATAACCTTTACTATTTCTGTTTTTTGTTTTGGCTGTTTCTCCTTCTCTGTTGTGTTGTGTCCTTGTGGGTCTTCTTGTGATTTCTGAAGTTTATCATCTTCTGTTCCTCCAGGATCACTTACCTCTAGGCCTCTTCCTTCATAGTTTCTAATTTCTGTGACTTCTGCTATCTGATAATTATTGTTGTGCTCAACAATTTCTGATCCTCCCATTATTAAAAAATTACCAGTTTTATTGTTGTCATTGGCATGGAGCTCTCCATTTACACTTTGCTCGTTTACACTTTGCTCATCTTCTTCTTTGTCCTTCTCATTTGGTTCCTCATCAGCTTGTGCTCCTAGTGGTACTTCGTTCTCCTCTAAATCGTATTCCCTTTGTGCATCCCATAGCCTGCCTCCACAACCTTTCACTCTTTCTTTAAATGTAGACGATTTTGACCCTTCAGCTTGAGAATTTGGAGTTTTATTAATTTCCTTGTTCATTAATGTATCTTGTGATGGGATTTCCTGGCATGATGTATTGATCTTCACTATTCCATCTCTTGTTTTATCCTTGAAACTTCTTTCTACCCATTGTGCAATATCGTTTTTTGCTTTTGATTCCTCCTTTCCATTGACTAGACCATTAGTCGAACCATTCCCCGATGAGTTAAGATGAAAAACTTGTGCTGCTGGATTTAGCTTTCCCTCATTATTGACCATATGTTTTGGTTTTTGCTTTCTAGATGTTTGGTTATGAACTGCTGGACTATTTGTTGTTGCATTAGCTGCCACCATTGCCAATTGATTAACAGGTTCTTCCTCTTTATCCATCCTTTGTAATATTGCAAACTTGTTAGCTACTTGAACATGAGCATTATCTTCATTGTCTACTGCCACCAATTCCTTACCACTGTTGCTTTGTGCTTCTGCTTGTCTATCTACAGTGTTTGTACCCTCCTTGTTCTTATTGTTTTCAAGCTGCTTAGCTGGTGCTATCTCCATTCCATTATTATTGAGACTAGTATTTTGATTTACTACATTTCTAACTCTGTTGTCCTTCACTTCCTTCCATTGCTCTTTTGCTGTAACATTCACATTACCCACGACCTTTCCACTAGATAAAATCATTATAGGTTGTGAGATCCCTATGTCCTGTTTCTTAGCTGTATCTTCTTGGTTATCATTCTCCTTCTCCACATATAGTTCAGGGTGTATCCTCCAGCATTCAAATTGATCATGTCCTTGAAGTTTACAATGTCTGCAATATTTAGGCAGCATGTCATATTGAATTCTCACCCATTCAGTTCTTGTTGTTCCTTTAGCTTCATTGAATATGTCCATCCTCACCTTTTTAGGCAAATCTGCAAGTAGATCAACTAGTACCTTCACCCTAGCACAACTAGGTCTAGTTTTATTAATTGTTGCCATGTCTAGATGCATAGGTTTACCTACTGCTGTAGCTAGAGAAAATAGACATTCCTTCACAAAAAAGGTTGGCAATAGACCTGGGAATGAAATCCAAGCCATTGCCTTGGGTGTTTCTTCATCTGCTCTAAACTTTGAGTCGTAAATCAATGGCCTAAGCTGATATTAATAGCCATCCCTGTCCTTTATGTAATGAGTTTTTGATGAGAAATGAAGATAGTCCTGCCTTAATGTCATTCTAATCAAAATGTGCCTATCCCTTAGAAATCCAATGTTACACTCACCTTTAATTTCGCATTGAATTGGTATTAACTTACGCAGTTGTTGAATTTCTAGGCTGCCATAAGAACATTTACCAACTATTGCATATTGTAATCCTTCAATAATATCCATCCTTTCTACTTCTGCTTTTATGAACTGAATAACATGCTCTTCATTCAATATTGTAGGTAGACGAATGGGAATTGGCTCAATTTCCTGTGGCTCATGCATTGCAGCATTTAAAGTGCAAGGTTTCAGAATTTTGGAGTAATCCATCGGTTGTTTGTTGTTATTTGTGTTCCCTGTTATTTGTGCAATGTTTGGAGGAGGTTGGGTAGGAAGCGCAGCCACAAAAGGTGGCCGGCCACCTACCCGTGTGTTCATTACAATTGTAATTCTTTAGCACTTTAATTATATGACAAAGGTGCAGCAGCTTTGCAAGAAAATGATACTACTGTAATTCGAATTAGCTTCACGTTACTTACTTCTTATGGCTGTGAATCCAATTTCACAGTCCAAATTGTAAAAAACAGTAATTTCGATTTAAAATGAAGCTTAGAATTCAAACCAATCTTACAAGAGAAGAGAACACTTTCACGTTATCAAAACAAGCTGTTGTGCTGAAAAGTAGCACTGGAATTAGCTGAATCGCTGAAATTGAATGAAGAACACTGTCTTCTACAGTAACTCGTGAAAATGAAATTAAGATCTACAAAAATTGACTATAGATCTGAAGTTGAAACCAATTGGGTATTATTCGTAAGGAAATTATGTATCTTTTGACACCAAGTTTGGTTAGTTCCACCACCGGATGTCGGAGTTATGACCGGAAAATGATGACGAATTATACGGTTCCGCTGGTGCTTTTTCTGTCTTCCTTATCACCTGCAAGATCATCATCTGAAAAGCCTTCTAATTTAAAATTGTTAGAGCATGGATACCATAATCTGTAGGAAACCGTTCCAATGAGATAACAAATTATTCTCTTTACGATAGTTAGATGTGATTCTTTAGCAGCTGACTGGAACTTGGTACATTTACAAACACTAAACATAATATCTGGTCAACTAGCAGTTAAGTAAAGAAGAGAGCCAATCATTCTACTATATTTAGTTTCATCGACAGGATTTCCCTTTTCATCTTTGTCAAAATTTATTGACGAGCTCATTGGTGTGTCAATAGCTTTAGCACTGCTCATACCAAACTTTTGTATTAGCTCATTTGTGTATTTTGTCTGACATTTAAACATTCCTTCTTCATATTGTTGGATTTTAAGTTCAAGAAAGAATGTTAGCTCTCCCATCATACTCATTTCACACTCACTTTGCATAAGATTTGCAAATTCCTTGCACAGAAGAGGGTTAGCACTACCAAAAATAATATCATCAATGTAAACTTGAATAATAAGATTACCTTTAGATGATCTTTTAATGAAAAGTGTAGTGTCTACTTTACCTCTTGTGAACCCATGATCAAGTAGAAATGAACTGTGTCTTTTGTATCATGCTCGTGGAGCTTGTTTAAGTCCATATAGTGTTTTAGTCAATTTGTACATGTGGTAGGAGAAATTTGAATCTTCGAATCTAGGAGGTTGTTTTACATATACTTCCTCCTCAATGAAATCATTCAAGAAAGCACTTTTGAAATCTATCTGAAAAAGCCTAAATCTCTTAAAAGATGCGTATGCAAGAAGAATTCGTACTGACTCTAGTCGAGCTACTAGGGCAAATATTTCAACGTAGTCGACTCCTTCCTGCTATGAGTAACCTTGAGCTACTAATCTGGCTTTGTTTCTCACCACCTTTCCATCCTCATTCAGCTTATTTCTAAAAATCCATTTTGTTCCAATTATAGTAGTGTCTGCAGGTTTAGGCAGAAGTTTCCACACTTGATTTTTGTCAAATTGGTCCAATTCTTCCTGCATTGCTTGTAACCAGCTTGAGTCTCTTAGAGCTTCCTCTATTTTCTTTGGTTCAATCTGAGAAATGAGTGCTATATTTGCCTTCTTCTTGAGAGTTTCCCTGGTTTTCATTCCTTCGCTTGGATCTCGTATGATAAACTTTTGAGGATATTCTGGTTCACTTTTCCATTAATTTGGACGAGTTGCACTCGTGTGAGTAGTTGACTCCTTCTGTGATTCTGATTGACTGTCGCTAATCTCATTAGTTGACTCCATGACACTGTCAGGTTCGTCGACTCTTGAGACTTGCTTGACTTAGAAGTTTCTTGAATATGATCTTCATCACCTGCAATAATTCCTTTCTCGGTTGTAGTTTTTTTTTCATCAAATATAACATGTACTGATTCTTCTACACATAGTGTGTGTTTATTATAAACTCTAAAAGATCTACTGTTTGTGGAATAGCCTAGAAAAATACCTTCATCACTTCTTGGATAAAATTTTCCAAGATTATACTTACCATTGTTGTGGATGAAACATTTACTTCCAAACGAGTGGAAATAGCTTATATTGGGTCGGTTACCTTTTCATAGTTCATATGGAGCCTTCTTCAAGATATGTCTTATGAGATATCTGTTGAGAATGTGGCAGGCTGTACTTACTCCTTCTGCCTAGAGGTGATTTGGCAAGGAGTTCTCCAATATCATAGTTCTCGCCATACCCTGCAAAGTTCTATTTTTCCGCTCAACTACTCCATTTTGTTGAGGTAATTTTGGAGCTGAGAAATTATGGGTGTATCCTTGATCGTTGCAGAAATCTTCGAATGCTCTGCTTTCAAATTCTTCTCATGATCACTTTGAATGGTTGTAATAAGATACCCTTTTTCCCTTTCGACTCTTTTACAGAAGATCTCAAAAAAAAAATTCAAAGTTTCATCTTTGTGAGATAGAAAAATCACCCATGTAAAATGTGAGTAATCATCAACAATAACAAAAACATATCGTTTTCCTCCAATGCTAGTAGTTCTGGTAGGTCCAAACAAGTCCATATGAAGCAATTGCAAAGGCTTTGATGTAGATACAATGTCTTTGTTTTTAAAGAGTTTCTGGTTTGTTTACCAATCTGTCATGCATCACATATATGATTTCTAGAAAAATTGAGTTTAGGTAACACGATAATTAAGTTATGCTTGGAGAGTTTTCCTATAAGATGCATGCTTGCATGACCAAGTTTCTTATGTCATAACCATGGATCATCAGATATGGATGTTAAGCAAATATGACCATCTAGAGTTTCAAAACCATCAAGAATATAAGCATTTCCATACCTTTTTCTTGGGAGGATTATTTTACCTATTTCATCTTCAATAGCACAACCTGTTTTCTTGAACTTTACTTTATACCCTGAGTCGCATAGCTGACTTATACTCAAAATATTGTACTTAAGTCCATCTACAAGATAAACCTTAATAATATCACAATTGTTAGTGAATGGAATTGTGCCAGTGCCTACTATTTTTCCTTTTGAATCATCACCAAATTTAACGCTTCCTCCATATATCTTTGTAACTTCTTTAAACAGGTTTTGTCACCTGTCATGTGATTGGAACACACACTATCTAAGTACCATTTTCCTTTGCGGCTCTTCCCATGGTGTTCTTGCAAAAAACAATTATCACTTCTTTTTAGGTACCCAAGCTTGCTTGGGTCCTTGTTGGTTAGTATTACTAGATTCAAGATTGTTTTTGGGTTTCCAAATCCATCCCGAAATGTTGGATTTACGAAATCGACAAAAGGAATATTTGTGTCCACTTTTATTACAGTAGTGACACATAGGTCCTGATCCACTTTTGGATCTTTCAGTTGTGTTAGTACTAGTGGACTCTGTTCTGACTGATGTTTTTTAGTTGACTTGTAAGTCGCCTGGTTCGACTTGAAAGAACTATGACTGGTGGTTTTGCGCATGCCATTGAGTTGCATTTGCAATTCCTGAAACTCATCTTGAAGTACTTCCTTTTCAGTTTAGCATACTTCAAACTTAAGTTCCCAGTATTTCTTTTCTCTGTTGAGTCTCTTTAGTTCATTCATCTTTTTTGGAGACTCTTTTAGAGTAAGGTCAAGAATGTCCTGCAATTCATTACATCTTTCACAATTATAAAATCTTACCTCGCTTGTCTCACCTCTAGCCATAAAATAGTTCTCATTATTGTCTTTGCATTCATTGTTTGATGTATCCTCATCTGTCCGGCACTCCGAGAGTTTATTCATGTCATTTTCCAGGATTGTCATGAAGCATAGATTAGCTACCTCTTCGTGTTCTGAACTGTCTTCATCACTCCAACTTCCAAATGATTCATTTTGGTTAAAGCCTCTGGAAACTTTTCTCTTAAGATCTGGGCATTTAGCTAGAACATGCCCATATCTTCCACACTTATAACATTTACCATCATTTTTGTCTTGTTCATTATATTGCCTGATTCGCCTGGGTGGTATCCTGTCTCTTCTTGTGTTTCTGTATCTTCTTATTAGACCATCCATGTTCCATGATACCATGGCGATTTCTTCTTCAAGATCTTCAGGGTCGTCATCAATATCATTGTATGCTCTTTCAGTTGTGGCTTTGAAAGCAACTATTTTCTTCTTTTATTCCTGGCTTGTTTTCTTGAGATGAGTTTTATCGAATACTATAAGTTGTCCTCGAAGTTCATCATAACATAATTTGTTCAGATCTTGTGATTCAAGTATAACCACTTTTGTCTGCCAAGTAATAGGTAGACTTCTCAGAAATTACCTAACTTGATCACCACTTGAATATGGTTTCCCAAAAGCTTTTAGATCGCTAATGATTTTGCTAAACCTGGCAAATATTTCTTCAATGGATTCTCCTTCTTTCATCTGAAAGAGTTTGTAGTCATTGATCAACATGTTGATATAGGCCTCTTTTACTTTACTGTTTCCTTCATAAGTAACTTTGAGTTTATCCCACATTTCCTTGGTTGTTGATAAGTAGGGATTTTGACCACTTATTTGCTCTCTTTTACTTGCGTTTTAGCTCAAAAATGCTTAAAGGTATTCCCGAAAACTAACGAAATGTGATTACTTGCAGGAACATTGAAAAATGAGCCAAATAAGTCAAAATCAACTCGTAAAGGAGTAAAAAATGAACAAGAGCCAAAACTGGGCAAAGAGGCCAGCCGTACTGACCACACAATTCTAGTGCGGCCGTAGAATAAGGTTCATAGAGGATGCTTTTAGACAACTTAGACAATGCAAACCGCACCAAAAATATGCGGCCGCAGAAGGACAAATGCGACCGCAATCATTATTATGCGGTCCGCAAGATTGAAGAATCAGAGAGTTGATCAAAGTCCAAATACTAAAGAGTGCGGACCGCGACACTTTTGTGCGGCCGCAACCAGTTTTATGCAGATCGCAAAAGACTTCAAGTTCCAGCCCCAAGTTCCCAAGTGTGAGGACCGCACTAGAATTGTGTGGCTGCAGAAGGCCCTTTTGCGGTCCAACTCAGAATTATATGGTCGCATAACCTCCATCGGGGCATTTTTGTCAGATATTTTCAGCTTAGTATAAATACATCTTTTTGTTATTTTTAGGTTAAGTTTAGTTTGTAGAGGTGCACCTAACGTTTTCCTTTGCTTCTTTAAGTAATTTTGTAATAGATTGGCTTCTTAACACTAGATTTTTCTTGTTTCATCTATGATTATGCATTTTACCTTAATGTAACGACCCGACCGGTCGTTTCATGAATTACAGCTCCGTTTTCCCCATTTCTGCTTCTTATTGCCTTATTCAGCTGCATTTTGTGTTATCGGGTTGGTTGGCTCAGGTTCGGAGAGATTTTGGTAAGGTTTGAAACACTTAGTCTCTTTTGAGTAAGCTTAAGTTGAAAAAGTCAACTAGATGTTGACTTATGTGTTAAAGGGCTCGGATGTGAGTTTCGATGGTTCAGATAGCTTCAGGAGGTGATTTGGGACTTAGGAGCATGATCGGAATGTGTTTTGGAGGTCCAGAGTAGATTTAGGCTTGAATTGGCGAAATTAGAATTTTGAAGCGTTTTCTGGTTGAGAGGTGAGATTTTGATATAGAGGCCGGAATCGAATTCCGGGTGTTGCAGTAGTTCCTTTGTGTCATTTGGGATGTGTGTACAAAATTTCAGGTCATTTGGACGTGGTTTGATAGACTTTTTGATCGAAAGCGGAATTTGGAAGTTTTTGGAATTCTTAGTCTTGAATCCGATGTGATTTTGGTGTTTTGATGTTGTTTTGGTCATTCCAAAGGTTGGAACAAGTTTGAATTAGGTCATGGGTTATGTTGGCATGTTTGGTTGGGGTCCCAAGGGCCTCAGGTGAGTTTCAGATGGTTGAACGGACCATTTCAAGTTAAAGGAAATTGCAGAAATCTACTGTAGTGTTGCAGACAATTTGTGCCCACAAAGCCCTCAATCGAGGAGCCTCTCACCTTGGAGCTAAAACCATTACCCCCGCACCTCTGGTATGAATTCCTTGGCCCTTACTCTACTTTACCAGTTATCCTTTCTTCGTGCTTAACTAACGTGCAGGTAGAGTTAACTTTGGAGGTCCTACAAAGGAGGAAAAGAGCAATCAGTTGGACTTTGGCGGATATTCGGGGCATAAGCCCTGCCTTTTGCATGCACAAGATTATTTTGTAGGAGGATGACAAACCTTTTGTTGAACATCAAAGAAGATTGAATGAAGCAATGCAAGAGGTGGTGAAGAAGGAGATAACCAAGTGGTTAGATGCGGGGGTTGTGTACCCCATTTCCGATAGTTCATAGACTTCTCCGATACAATGTGTCCCAAAAAGGGGGCATGACTGTGTTGACAAATGACAAGAATGAATTGATCCCAACAAGAACCATTACCGGGTGGAGAGTTTGCATGAAGTATAGGAAGCTCAACAAAGTTACACGGAAAGATCATTTCCCGCTTCCATTTCTTGACCAAATGCTTGATAGGTTGGCCAGGTGTGCTTTTTATTGCTTTTTGGATGGATACTCTGGTTATAACCAAATCTTCATTGCTAATGAGGACCAAGAGAAGACCACTTTCACTTGTCCCTATGATACTTTCGCATTCTCGCAGATGTATTTTGGGTGTGTAATGCACCGTCGACTTTTCCACAATGTATGATGGCTATTTTCACCGATATGGTGGAGGACATTCTTGAGGTCTTTATGGATGATTTTTCTGTGGTTGGAAATTCATTTGAAGATTGTTTGAATGGTTTGGATAGGTTGTTGGATAGATGTGAGGAGACAAATTTGGTGTTGAATTGGGAGAAATGTCACTTCATGGTCGAGGAAGGCATTATCCTCGGCCACAAAATTTCAAAGAATGGTATTGAGGTTGATAGAGCCAAGATTAAGATGATCTCCAAACTCCCTCCCCCTACGTCTGTGAAGGGAGTGAGGAGCTTCTTGGATCATGCGGGTTTCTATCGCCGATTCATCAAGGATTTTTCCAAGGTGGTGAACCCATTGTGCAAATTTTTGGAGAAGGATGCCAAGTTCCATTTCAATGAAGATTGTATGAAGGCATTCGAGTTGCTCAAGTTCAAGTTGACTACTAGTCCTATTATCACCGCACCGGATTGGAGCTCGCCTTTTGAGCTCATGTCTGATGCTAGTGATGTTGCAGTTGGAGCGGTGTTGGGGCAAAAAATTAACAAAATCTTCCATTAGGTCTAGTATGCTAGCAAGACAATGAATGATTCCCAAGTCAACTACACAGTGACCGAAAAGGAGCTACTTGCTATTGTGTTTGCCATGGAGAAGTTTTGGTCATGTTTGATAGGTACTAAGGTGATTGTGCACACCGACCATGCGATGCTTCGGTATTTGATGAGTAAGAAAGATTCTAAGGCAAGGTTGATGCTGTGGGTGCTTCTTTTGCAAGAATTTGATCTAGATATTCAAGACCGCAAGGGTAGTAAGAATCAAGTGGTCGACCACTTGTCCCATGAGGAGGGGAGGCCACATGACGGCCTTGAGATTAATGATTTATTTCCCAACGAGCAACTCCTCTCTGTTTCAATGATCGGGATGCCATGGTTCGCTGATCTAGTCAACTATCTTGCGAGCGGCATTGTACCAAATGAGTTCTCTTCAAACCAAAGGAAGAAGCTCAAATGGGATTGTTTGGATTACTATTGGGATGAGCCATATCTTTTCTGAATATGTACCGATGGTGTGATTCGACGTTGTGTACAGGAGGAAGAACAAATGGGAATTCTTGAAGCTTGCCACTCTTCACCGTATGGTGGTCACCATGGTGGAGCGAGAATGCGTACAAAAGTTTTGACTTGTGGATTCTATTGGCCTACCCTCTACAAAGACGTTAGTGATATTGTAAAGCATTGTGATGAATGCCAAAGAGCAGGTGAAATTTCTAGGAAGAATGAGATGCCCTTTACCACCATTTTAGACATTGATATCTTTGATGTTTGGGGTATTGATTTCATGGGACCGTTCATGAGCTCTTGTGGGAACACTTTCATTTTGGTAGCTGTGGATTATGTTTTAAAATGGGTTGAAGCCATGGCTTTGTCCAATAATGAAGCTCAAAGTGCGGTGACATTCTTGAAAAAAACATCTTCACAAGGTTTGGTACTCTGCGGCCATTATTAGTTATGGGGGTTCGCACTTTTGCAATCGGGATTTTGATACCTTACTCACCTAGTATGGTGTCACTCATAAAGTCTCCACCCCTACCACTCTCAAGCAAGTGGACAGGTTGAAGTCTCCAATCGGGAGATCAAGAGCATTTTGTCAAAGACTGTGAATGCCAACCGGACTGATTGGTCAAGAAAACTAGATGATGCTCTTTGGGCTTATAGAACGACCTACAAGACGCCGATTAGGATATCTTCATATAGATTGGTGTTGGGGAAGAAGTATGATTTTCTAGTAGAACTCGACCATAAGGCCATGTGGGCTTTGAAAAAGTTAAACATTGAGTTGGATGTTGCTGCAAACCTAAGAGTGGCACATTTGAATGAGCTTGATGAATTCCGGTATGCCTACAAAAGTTTGTCCCTTTACAAAGAGAAGATGAAGTACCTTCATGACAAGTATATCCATAACAAGGAGTTCAAAGAAGGTTATTTGGTGCTATTATTCAATTCCCGATTGAGGATGCCTCCGGGCAAGTTGAAATCAAAATGGAGTGGGCCCTTTGAAGTAGTGAATGTAACCCCCTTTGGTGCTCTAGATTTGAAAAATAAAAATGATGAGGTTTTAGAGTCAATGGGCACCGGGTTAAACATTATCTTGGCAAGGTTGATGATGACCACATTGTGGCAGTTATCCATTTCTCATGATTGGTTATCTGCATCGTGACGCGATGTTAAATCAGGCGCTTCTTGGGAGGCAACCTATGTCTTTTTTATTTCTTTCATTTTTCTTCTTTTAGATAGGCTTGGTTTTGTGCTAACCACTTTTGAAGTGTATGTAGGAATGGGCATTTGTTGCAGGGACTGTGTATGAAAAATTTGGCTAAGTGTCAAAATGCATAGTCTCTGAAGTTGGCCAGTCAAAATTGTTTAAGAATTTGCGGCCGCACACATTTTTGTGCGGTCCGCAATGATGCTGCGGCCACACTCATTATTGTGCGGTCCGCAGCCAGTCACCTCAGAGGCTAGGTAAAGAGTGCGGTACACATCAAAATTATGCGACCGCACTCATGTGTAAGACCGGGTCCCACGGGTAAAAAGTATAAATAGAACACCTCTCTCCTATTTACACTTTTCGCTCATCTTAGACCTAAAGCGAAGCTGGCACTATGAATTCCCATTTGCACTCAAATTGTTCCTTCAAATTCATCACCTGCGTCTTCATCATTGGTATGTTCAATTCCTCATTGGATTTTTTATCTTTTATTTGTTTTTGTTCTTAGATTTAGGGTTAACTACATGCTCAAATATGTCAATATTTCATTGTTTCTGCTTAGAAATCATGTGGGTAGTTTTTGTATGATACTTGGGATTTGGGTAACAAGTTAATGAGGATTGATTTCTAAGACCATGTCCATTTGAGACCAAAAATTGCATGAAACCTAGATCAGTACTGGTGCATTTTGAATTATCATTTTTGTGTAGTCTGCAATGGAGGTTGTACCGCCTCACTCATTTTTGTGCGGTCCGCAGTCCTCTAAGTTAGGCAACATGTGAGCTTCACTTCTGCGGTTGCGCTCATTTTTGTGCGGTCCGCAATGGCCTGGTGCCATTTTTGTGCGTTCCGCAATGATAGAACTTCAGACACCCCAGTAGTCTGAACTTAGGGCTCTACGACCGCACTCATTTTTGTGCGGTCCGCAATAGGTATTCTGCGGCGCACTTATTTTTGTACGGTCCGCAATGGGCTATTTGCGGCCGCACTCATTTTTGTGTGGTCCGCACTGCCCTTCTGCGACAACAATACTGTAGTTTCCATCATGATTTTAAATACACTTTGAGCTTCAATTGTGACTGATCTCTAATACTTATGTGCTACAGATAATGGTTCACTCACGTGGTATAGGAGATATACCACAAGGAAGGGCAGAACCCTCCCGAGGCCGGGGTAGGGGCAAGAGCAATATACTTCTTGCAATTCAAAAAGCTATCAGCAAGAAAGCAACCGCCGATAGAGCCCCGAACACTTCTGAGACCAGTGAGTATGTACCATCCGGGGAAGCTTATGAGGGTAACTCCGTGCAAGCACAGCCGAAAGCCCAGTCACAACAAAGACAACAATTCCCTGGGAGACTTCATTTGGTTGATGAGTCCTCATCTGCTACCAGTTTATCCGAGGGTTCGGAAGAGGGTAGTCAAGATTCTGAACCCTCTTCCTCACATGCTCCCCCAGCTCAAATAAATGTAGATGATGATGATGATGTCCCAGATGATGGGAGAGGGGGAAACACTGTAGTGGCAGGGTTAGAGAGGTCAAGGCGACCAGAGATTTAGGAGGACCGTTTTATCAGTGCAAATGCCTTTGCAAAGTTCCGGGAATTGTGGCCATAGAGGTCGCTCACTCTTGAGTGATAGTTTTTGATGAAAGACCTGAGCAAATACAATCCCAATGTTCTCAGGAAATTCCAAGAGCAAAAAGGTTGGAGCTAGTTTACCAACAAAGTTCTAGATGCCAATTAGTACCTGGTCAAGGAGTTCTACGCAAATGTTGCTCACATCAAGCAGGGTACAAAGGTTACAAAAGTGTGGGATCTGAATATTCTCTTTTACTCCTGTGCACGAACCAGTATGTAGGGTTTGAAGAAGTTGAGACAGTGTAGTATTTGGAAAAGCTATACATGGGTGATGCAACTCGTCTGTGGTTGGTTGAGATCCTAACAATTCCAAGGTCTACTTCTCTGTGGATCACAGTTGGAGTTCCAATTCTTCGGGCCACCCTAAAATTTGAAGCAAAAGGGTGGTAAATGTTTGTGTGTAGCCTACTTGACCCATGCCTCAATGAAAACATGCTCTCAATCCCTCGTGCAGTTCTGGTGGCCTCGATTATGGCTGGATATCCAATAAATATTGGTGCCATCATGTCCACCAATATCATTCAAGCTGTTCAAAAAGGTGAGAGATCTTACCCGTACCCAAACTTCCTCATCGAGTACTGCAAGGATCAAGGGGTGGAGTCCAAACGCTATGATACAGATGTGAAGGCCAAAAAGCCTTTCTCCTAGTACCACCTTCAGGGAGCTGACAACCCTAAGTTCAAGGGTAAAGTCACTACATCCACTTGCCAGTCTGAGGAGCCAGCAGTGGTGGTTACTAATTCAACTGTCGAGCCTTCCACAGTAGTAGGTACCTCTACTGGGACAACAGTTATGCCACCATCTTCATCCTCCGGTCCACTAGCTTCAACTAGACTTTCAGCACCATCGCTAGAGCCAACTTCATCGACCTTTCCTCAAACTGCGCTACGCGTCTCCCAAATATTGGCGAGTCTTAACAATTGGATGTCGTCGGCTACTATAAAACTAACTGCTATTTCCAGTGCTGTTGCAGTAGAATCCTAAGCCCCATCAACCCCAGCACTACCACATGTACCTCCGTCAGTGGAGGAAGCATTGAAGAAGATTATAGAAAACCAGAAGACTATTACAGATACTTCTAGAGGCTCATGGAAAGGTCATTGCAGACCTGACCAAGCAGGTTAGGAAGATGATGAAGTCTCAAGCCTCAAAGAAGTCCGTGGAGAAGTTGGCCAAGGAGGTTTAGAAGATTGCACATGCGGGGGATTTGCCAATGGACCTACTCATGGAGTCTACTATCCTAGTAGCACAGGCAGCACCAGAGGCAGCAGTCAGCCAGTTTGATGAGCCGGGTGCCACTTCCCACACTGCTGAGGAGATGATCTGGATGCTCAACAACCCAGTTGGCCCTCAGTCTGGTGATGATGAGATATAGCTTGAGGCTGAAGTTGTTGAAGATCCTATGCATACAGAGACCACATAGGGAGTGCTCTTAACTCTCTACCCTTTCCTTGTTCTTATTTTTAGTTAGCATTGTGGACAATGCATTTTCATTTGGGGGGTGGTCTATTCTGGTGATTTGACATTTGGGATGTAATAACTCTGATACTATTTTTATTTCATCTTTATTTTCATTTGGCATGTACATATTTTCTCATTTGATGTAAATATTCATTCCCCTTATGTATATATTTTTCTATCTCATGTATATATTCATTTGACTTCGGTTTATATATTCTTTTATCTCGCTTTCTGTAGTCTATTTAATAACTTCTTTAGTTTGCTTTTCCTTAATAGTATATCTTCTTATTTACTTTAGTAGCTTCTTTTTTATTTGCTAGCTTCTTTTTACGTTTTGAGTGAACAATAAGCCTTTGGTTTTCTTAATATCACGGTTCTTTCCAAAGGTGGATTTTTGTGTGTACCGAGTGACTCTTCCCAACGATGATTGGCGTGACAACCTTCTTAAGGGATTGATTCTCCATTTCTTTCATAATTTGGTAAATATAGTAGTAATGAATGAAAGGGGTTTCAAGCATGCTTCACTTGGTACCAATACATTTACCTATGATCGTATGGTTAAAAACAAGTTGTTGGCAGAAAATAGCTCTAGTTGTGACTTTTTTGACTTTCATGTTGACTTAAGCAGTCATCGAGTGGTTCAAAGCGAGCCATTTGTGATTCTCAATCTTAGCTAGGATTGCTGTGGGCTCTCGACTCTGTTCTCTTTAGTAATCCAAAAATATGAAAGGTGGGATGTCTTAGTTACAAGTCCAAGTACCCATGCTAATGGTATACAACTTGCCCCAAATGTTTGTCTAGGCGAAATTCTAAGTATAGCTTGGCTTGAGAAATGACCGCAGGCTCTCCTTGATCTGATTTGAAATTTGAAATCTTCCATGGACTACCAATGTGATATCCCTAGTCAACCCCTTATTTGATTTACCTTAGGCTAGCTGAAGTATCTCTTTTTCTAATGGAGGTGGGAATTTCTTTATTTGTTTGAGGGCAAGCAAAAGCTTAAATTTTGGGGAGTTGATAAGTAGGGATTCTGACTGCTTATTTGCTCTTTTACTTGCATTTTAGCTCAAAAATGCTTAAAGGTATTCCCAAAAACTAACGAAATGTTCTTACTTGCAGGAACATTGGGAAATGAGCCAAATAAGTCAAAATCAACTCATAAAGGAGTCAAAAGTGAACAAGAGCCAAAATTGGACAAAGAGGCCAGCAGTGCTGATCGCATAATTCTAGTGCGGCCGCAGAATAAGGATCAGAGAGGAGGCTTTTAGACAACTCAGACAGTGCGGACCGCACCAAAAATATGTGTCCCCAGAAGGACAAATGCAGCTACAATCATTATTATGTGGTCCTCAAGATTGAAGAATCAGAGAGTTGATCAACGTCAAATACTGAAGAGTGCGGACTGCAACATTTTTGTGCGGCCACAGAATCCTAGGTGCAGCCACAACCAGTTTTATGTGGAACGCAGAAAACTTCAAGTTTCAGCCCCAAGTTCCCAAATGTGTGGACCACACTAAAATTGTGCGGCCGCAGTCGACCTTTTTACGGTCCACATCAAAACTATGTGGCTGCATAACCTCCGTAGGGGCATTTTTATCAGATATTTTTAGCATAGTATAAATACAATTTTTTGTTATTTTTAGGTTAAGTTTAGTTTGCAGAGGTGCACCTGAACGTTTTTCTTTGTTTCTTTAAGTAATTTTGTAATAGATTGGCTTCTTAACGCTAGATTTTCTTTGTTTCATTTATGATTATGCATTCTACCTTAATTTCTTCTTGTATTTTTTCAGTTTCTATGAGTAGCTAGATCTTTAGCTAGGGTTGTGACCCAACCCTAGTGTGGGTACTTAATGGGTATTTAATGTTAGGGCTTGTTTGTGATTGGGTTAGTGATATCTAGCCTTGTTTATGCTTAAATTATAGAATTAATGGTTGCAAACATTGATTCATGCCTTTTTGACCTAGTCTTTGCTTGAGAAAGAGAGACTAGGTTTAGGAAAATTTGGCTAGCAAGGAATTGGGGTGAATTCAAGAAATTGACAGCCCCGCTTAAAGAGTCAAATCTAGAGATAGTAAGACCCGACTTGAGTATATATCACTTGATTTGTGAAAATACTCATTTGGGCTTGAGAAAGCCAAATCGGGCAAATTCACTCAAACTACCGGGAGGTATAGAGTGAGTAATTGCGTGTATTTGCTATTCCACAAACCCGATAAATCAAACTTTTTCTATAGTTTACAACCCGTTAGGTAGCCACTTAGGTGGAAGTCACAACCCTAGATTCCTTTATCAATTGAAAAACATCTCAAAACCAAAAATATTATCCTTTAGCTTTATCTTTGCAATCAATAGAGTAAAGTAGAAGTAATACACCAATCAACATTGTGGAAGTACAATTTAAGCCAAAACTTGCAATCAACATAGGTATACACCTAATCTCATATTCTAACTCCCTGTGGATTCAATCCCGACCTTTGTTGGGTTATTATTGCATCCACTGCCTCGCTATTTAATTGTGGTTGGATTTGGCCGAGATCAACTATATCACAACTGGAGATTTTTTCATATTCTTCTCCATTTATAGCATTATAGAGTAGGTATCTTGCTTTAGCATTGACTTGAACAACTGCCATTTGCTCATCTGTGTATACATCTATATCTTCTGGATCAGTAAGTGGTTGAGCAGTTGCAGGTAGTGGATAGTTGTCCTTTTTTATAACTCGCCAAACCTTGACGTCATAAGACTTTGCGTATATTTCCATACGCACTTTTCAGTGAGATAAATGTTATCCATTGAAGTACGATGGCCTAAGATGTGATGTTCCCTCTTGAAAGAGTGCTCCGCTAATAACTTGATTTTCCATGATCTTTTCTCACAAGCTGCTAAGCAAAAAGATATGAGTCTAGCTCTGATACCAATTGAAAGTACAAGGAGGGGTGAATTGCTTATTTTAAAAAAAAATTATAAGTAGTTGACTAGTTTATTAATTAGTCGACTTGAAATAAGAATAGTATATAATAATAAATGCAGGAATTAAAGATACCAGAATTTTTATACTGGTTCAGATTCAATGTGAATCCTAGTCCAGTCTCCTTGGGTTGCAAGAGTGTTCTCTTTCAGTGATCGATGTTCTTGAGTACAGAATGAATGGTATAGCTTTACACCAATAGCTTCATCTCTATGTCTCTCTTCTTTTCTTGATACAATGTCTCACCAGTATTTCTTCTCTCACTAGTTACACAACAGATCTAGTGAAACTACAATGCTTGTTTATAGTAGAACAAAAATAGGGTAGATGGTTCGATCAAAGTATATGAAATTATGTCTGGAGCACATGTATATGTATGAGGCCTTCACGAGTCTTGAGAGATTACAAACCCAAGGGAGTTGATCCTTGAAAGGAATCCTAGTTTGATTCTTTCCAAGAATAAGGTCAAGTTCCCGTTGATCTTCCTTGATTAATGGCTTTGACGAACTTTCCATCCACTAGGCATATCTGTTGGGTCCCTTGATTTCCTCCTTCATTGATTTCTAGTGATCTTGATTTCCTTTGATTTCAAGACCTTCCAGTAATAGCATCCATTAATCTTTGGAAAATAAATCGGAATTTATTGATCGAAGGAATCTCATTTTCCGGTTTATTATCTATTTGTTACATGAATAATTTTGTTAATTAATTTGCGATAATTAATTAGCAACCAATGAAGTCATATACATGTTTGAACTAAGTACTAGAGACTCTGGATATATGGAGGAAGCCTTTGGAAGCAGATTTCTTTTGGGAATTTATGCTTAAAGATATTTAGGTAGATTTTACAGGCAAATGTTATTCCTCTGCTGTGTATTTCCTTTTCTATCGATGTGTGCTCTAAGTAAATTATCATTAACATGTAGGTCTCTTCCATAGGCAAATAAATCCAACAACATCATTTTATTGTATGAAGGAGGTATTACTAAAAAAAATTAATTCAATTTGATTTTTGGTGAAAGAATGGTTTTTTGATGATGGTTAAGACTAGTGGTTTGTTGGTGGTGAAAGAATAGGTTCGTGTTGCAAGAGGAGGTGATGTTGGTGGTGGTTAGGTGAATAGGGAGTTGGTGGGGGAAAAGAAATAGGAGAGGGATTAAACTGGGATAGATGCAATGAGGTGGTAAGCCACGTGGCATCCACCTCAGTGATATGTCAGGCCACGTGGGATGTTGGGGATTCTAACAGTAGAGGGGTATTTTTCTACTAGTTTTATGACGTTGGAGGCTATGATGGACCAATAGTATAACGGAGGGTATAAGTGGATATTTTTTAATAGTAGAAGAGCATATTTGACCCTTATATTTTTGGGAAAGGGCCTCCCCTTTATGTCATTTTATACCTTCTCTATAGTTTCCCTCTGCTCCGGATCAATTTCCCCAAGAGAGTTTAAAAATTCGATCAAATGAGCTGATTATGTCACAATTATCCTTGGTTCCTACCATGGGCTTTTGTTGATAGACACATAATAATTCTTCAAACACTAATTCCTACGACAATGTGTCATTGTATTTCCCTAACTGTGATCTTAGCTTCTAGAATCCTTCCACGAGGTATCACAAGAAGATACCCCTTCATAAATCAAAAATTAGGAATAGGTTTTCTGTGGGCATTAGATATGATCTCCTGCATATAAGGTTGTCCATACTGGATCTAATCCTCATCATGTTGAGATGTTTGGCCTAAACCAGAATACCTGGAGAGCAATTGTATGAGAGGTTCATATCTTAATGGACAACTAATCACATCTTGAATCTTATAAGAAGTATGATCTAGTCTTAAGAAATCGAATGAACGAATAACAAGGCGTGCTAGATATGAACCCCGAGTCATTGTGGCAATTGATCTTGGTATTGACACTTTGAATGTACAGCTTATACAAGCTCCCCCCTCTATTGAAAAATCATCCAAAATGTTTCTGATGATTTTGGAAAGCACTCTCTGTACTATTCTATTTCATCCCTTTAAAAAAATTACGAAGACTTGGGTAATGAAGAAATATGGAGTTGAGGACTCCTGGAAAATGAGAATGGCAGTAGAAGCGACAGAAGAAACTTCTCGTGGTGATTCATATGGATAAAGAATTCCATTTCCAGTCACCTTAGCATATTCTTAAAAAGAAGATAACATTATTTTCGATCATCATGGTCATAGGTTCATTTGGGATAGTAAATAGAGGGTGAATTAAGGTTTGATAAAAGGATCCTTAATACTCAAGTCTTTCCAAGCACTGGTTGTAACGTTTATATGGGAAGCTTGGTTCCCTACACTTTTGAGGAGGACATAGAAAACCACCATTGTGATGAGCCCAAAGAAGAGGTAACATGATTATACCTATTAATCTCATTTCACGTGATCTTTTCTATATTAGGTTCTCTATTAACATAAATTTGTAGTCTAGGTTGAAAATCTAAAATTCTAACATGTGAAATAATGTTATCTGAATTATAAATCAACTCATTTTATAATTTAGAAAATTAATACGAGTGTTAGAAAACTGCATTAAGAACTGCAACAGTCTAAGTGTCTTAAAACTGTGTAGCAGTTATTTACTGCATAACAGTCATTTAGTTTCTATGTTATCACTAATTTGTAGGAGCTGATTTTTTATTTTTAGTTGAGTTTGTAAACTCTATAAATTTGTCTGAAGTTTCTAATAAATAAGTAAGTTTGCTTTCATTATCAGATTCCTGATTTTCTTTCAATCATGTTCAACTTGTTTAATTGCTAGTAAATCTGATTTTTCTATTCTTTATTCTCTGTAAAACCTATAATTGGTATCAAAGCTTTCTTTTCTTAAGGGATATGTGGGTGTTATTAAACTCAAAACTCTCAACAAGACAAATTTGTCAAGCATGGAAGCAGAATCAAATTTCTCAATAATGGCACCTCATGTTTTCAATGGTGAAAATTATCAAATTTGGGCTGTAAGGATGGAAACTTATTTGGATGCCTAAGATATCTGGGAGGCAGTCGAAGAAGATTATGAAGTTCCTCTGCTACCCATCAATCTAACTATGGCCCATATTAAGAACCATAAAGATAGGAAAACCAGAAAATCAAAGGCAAAGGCTTGTCTATTTTCATCAGTATCTTCTATAATTTTCACTCGGATTATGTCTCTAAAGTCAACCAAATTCATCTGGGATTATCTCAAAGTAGAATATAAAGGGGATGAAAGGATCAGAGACATGCAAGTTCTAAATCTCATTAGAGACTTCGAGATGCAGAAGATGAAAGAAAATGAAACCATCTACGATTACTCTGAAAAGCTCCTAAACATAGCAAACAGTGTAAGATTACTTGGTTCCGAGTTCAGTAATTCTCATATTATTGAAACAAATCTGGTAAATGTGTTAGAGATTTGAAGCAAACATAACCACTTTGGAGAATACAAAGGATCTATCATAGATCACTTTGACAGAGTTGTTGAATGCTTTACATGCTCAAGAACAATGAAGGGTTATGCGAGAAGAAGGAAATAATGAGGAAGCATTGCCAGCCAAACACCAAGATGGTGGCAGAAACAAAAAGAAGAAGAATAAGAAGAATCAACCAACAAATAATGAAGGTATTTCGGCAAATGCCACCAAAGGTAAAGTAGGAAACTCAAAGAGACGTTATCCGACTTGTAAGCATTGTGGCACAAAAGGCCATCCACCATACAAGTGTTGGAAAAAGCCTGATGTCAGGTGAAGTAAATGCAATCAACTTGGGCATGAAGTTGTTATTTGCAAGAACAACGGTCAACAACAAGAAGCAGACACTCAGATTGTTGATGGAGAGGAGAAAGATCAAATCTTTGTTGCAATATATTTTTCAAGTAGATCGTCGAGCGAATGTTGGTTAATTAACAATGGATGCACTAACCACATGACAAATGACAAGGCCCTATTCAAGGAATTGAAGCCCACAACCATTACTAAAGTCAGAATAGGTAATGGCGAACATATTATTGTCAGAGAAAAAAGATCAATTGTTATTCCAAGTCATTCAAATACTAAAACAATTTCTGATGTGCTTTATGTACCTGACATAGACCAAAACTTGCTAAGTGTTGGTCAGTTGATGGAAAAAGGCTACAAATTAACTTTTGAAGATAAACATTACTTGATCAAGGATGTGTCAAATCAAGAATTATTTAAAGTAAAAATGAGAGGCAAAGTTTCTCATGAAATCCATTTGAGGAGGAGCATGTCATTTTTTCAGCGAAAGAAAGTGCGGCAAAAATATGGCACAAGAGACTTGGACATTTTCACTATGAAGGGCTGCTCAAAATGCAAAAATTGAAAATAGTTGAGGACTTACCTATGTTGGAAGTGAATTTTTCAAACTGTAGTGCTTGTCAATACGGGAAGCAAAGCAGACTTCCATTTTCAAAGACAACTTGGAGAGCCTT
Organism: Nicotiana tabacum; assembly: GCF_000715075.1. Taxonomy (NCBI): domain Eukaryota; kingdom Viridiplantae; phylum Streptophyta; class Magnoliopsida; order Solanales; family Solanaceae; genus Nicotiana; species Nicotiana tabacum. The sequence continues at coordinate 149,091,287 of NC_134101.1, forward strand.
GAAGAAATTACAATTGATTCATACTGACATAGCAGGCCCTCAAAGGACTCCCTCACTAAAAGGTAGTCTTTACTATATCATTTTTGTTGACGATCTAACCCGCATGTGTTGGATTTACTTTCTCAAATACAAGTCAGAGGCTGCTAATATATTTCAGACGTTCAAGCAAAAGTAGAAAATGAGAGCGGTTGTAAAATTTAGTCGGTAAGATCAGATAATGGAAAGTAATATACTTCTCAACAATTCAACTTGTTATATGAGGAAGCAGTGATTAATCATCAGCTTACTACTCCTTATCCTCCACAACAAACTAGAGTAAGTGAGAGAAGGAACCGATATATTATGGAGATGACTAGATGCATGTTGCACGGCAAGAACTTGCCAAAGAAATTCTAGGCAGAGGCAGCAAGTACAACAGTGTTTCTCCAAAATAGGCTTCCTACAAAAGCAGTGAAGGATCAAACTCCTTTTGAAGCTTGGCATGGATTTAAACCATCAATAAATTTTCTTAAAGTGTTTGTTTGTCTCTGTTTTTCCTATGTTCCTCAGGTTAAACAAGATAAGTTAGACAAAAAGTCTGTCCCAAGCATTTTTATTGATATAGTACAATTTCAAAGGCATATAAGGTGTTCCAACCACTAACTGAGACTATAATCTTCAGTACGGATATGTATTTTATGGAGAATGAAGAGTGTGTTGATACCCAGTTTTTCCCTATATATTTTAGTATGCATAAATACTTTCAAAATAGTATATATATGAATATATAATCATGCACAAGGTTTGTATAATTTTTCTATAATTTTAAAGATTTTAAATTGATTTATTTCCTTCCCTTTTACTCATAAAATCCCCAATAATTATCCCTCAAATTATTGTTGGGGTGATTTAGTCATTTAAATTCTATATTTATGCCAAAATATTTCTAAAGTATTTTTAATGCATTTTTACAATTGCATTTTGTATTTTTAAAGTTAAATTGCATATAATTGCAATACTAGCCTTATTAATGTATCATTACATTTATATGCACAAAATTGATCTTCTATATTTTTAAAATATTAAATATCTATTTTAAATCATTTTAGTATACAAAAATTATCTATTATTTATTATAAATTATATAGGGATAAATTGGCTATTTAAAATATAGTCATATTGCATTTCAATCATAGCCTCAATTAAACCCAATACCCTGCCTAATTTCAGGCTAAAACCCGAACAAAACCCTAACCTGCCTACCCTACCCAGAACCCATTAAATTATAGCCGTTGATCTGAGAGATCAACGGCCCGTATTAAATCTTGCCTTTTTAACTCTAAATGACCTCTAACCATAATTCATTCTCCCAAACTCGCCGCCTCTGTATTCTCTCATCTCCTCTCCTCTCTCAGTAACTCAACCAAACCCTAGCCCTTCAAACCGCTGACCTCTCTTCTCCGGTGATATCCCATCAACTCCTAAGCCTTCAATGGCTTCTCTAATGCCATGCTTGCCTTCTAATAAGGTCTTTAAGGGCCCAGGGCCACGCCGACTTGCACCTAGGGTTCGTCACTTGTCTATTCTTGGCTACGCTGTGATTTCGAGCAAAATCACGCCGTATTTATTACGATCCTTGGGATTCTAGACAGGTTCTTTCATCTTCTGAAACCTTAATTTCTGCCTACATCTCCTAGATCTGTACAAATTTAAAATGATTTGAGTTTGTTTCTTTGATGTTTTGCACTATCCTTGGAACTCTTTACGAGAATCATGTGATTTCAAGTGTTTTCACCTTCTTCTAAAAATTAGAGTTTCAGAACTTCTTTTAAAACTTTGTTTAAACTGATTTTTTTTGTTTAAAACTCTATTTCTTGCATGCTTCGACCGATTCTATGATTTTACTACCTTTTGAACTCGCCTATGTTGAAAGCCTAATTTTCTAGATTTCTTCGTTTGGTTCTGTGTATTAGCATGACTGCTTGTTTCTTGTTTGAGTTTTTGTGACTATCTTGCCTCGAATATGTTCTTACTGAGTTTTTAGCCTAACTTATATCACCTTTATGTGCTTATGTTCATCTTGATTGTTCAAGACTTGCCTCTTTCTATCAGTGCTATTTAACTTTCATGTTTGCTACGTTTGGTTATACTACTCTATTTATATGCTGAACACTGAATCATGACCTTCTCTTTGATTGATTCTGGATTCCCTATTTCATGGTTTGATTGGAAGACCTTCATTTAAACCTTTAATTTCTACCATTTCTATTCAAATTAACTGATTCACCTACCTTATCTGTTGTGGTACTTTATTCTTACTAAATATTTCCTTAATTAGAGTTTTCTAAACTTATCCCTAATTGTTTACCATATACTTACTGAATTTGAAATCTTTCCTTATTAGCCATACACTGATTTCTTTCCTTATTTGTTACTTGTTCTTACCGTTTGAATTGATTCCCTTAACTTAAGGGAGTACTTGTCCTGATTTTTCTCTAATTGGTTCTGAGTTCCATAATTACTATACTATTGTGATTCTTGCCTTATTTTTACCTTGTTTCGAACTACTATATATACACACTCTTTCATTAACACTAACACACGAACACATTGGTTTAAAACTCTCTCTCACACAAAAAATCTCTTCTGCCCTCTTTTCTCTAGTTACTTGCTATTGTTCTAAGTCAGCTGGCTGCAAGCCAAGGTTGATTACTCTACTCTCTTGCTCCACACTTCGTGTTTACTACCTTCTTTATTGGTATGTTCTAATTTCAATTCAAGTTCCAAAAATAATATGGTCCTTTTATTACTTCAATTCATCTCGTTTCTAGTTTGCTTTTACTTATGGTTTTGCTGTGAAATCTGTAGTTAATATGTTTACATTATTAGCATGTTATGTGCTCCCCTTCATTAGGATCAGTATGAACATGTTACCCCTCTATGTGGTCTGTCTCCATGTGATCTTGCTCTATCTTGTTTCTGGTATGAATCTCCTTGTAAAGTAGTCTGCACTCCAAAACTTATATGATTCTGGGATTGATTTTAAATCATGTTGGTCCTATACTGAACCCCTTGAGCATTGCTGATTCTGTGACTATGCCTGATCAGTGTTTCTGAGCATGTTTGTACCAATTTCAAAGACTTATGCCTGCTATGTGTTTACCATTATGGGCTTTACCTATCCCCAATTCCCACTTACCCCTGTGTGAAGGCTTGTGGTGCTAAACCTGTCTTGGTTCTTTGTTCTGTGTGTGATGCTGAACCTGTTTTGGTCTTGAGGTTGGTCTGTTGTTTGTTGATTGCCCTACTCTTTTTAAAACTGTCTCATTGAATAATTCCTCTGTTGTTTTACTAAATTATTTCAAGCAAACCTTTTTTTAATACTGTTTTCCCACTAAAACCTTTCAAACTGTGTCAAGCACTCTCACTCTACTCCTAAGTCATTAGGTTCTGCCCCCTCCAATGTGTGTACTGCTTTGGGATCCTCTTGAGAACCCTCTCAACTCTGGCACACTGAGGCTAGCACTTCCACACTGCACTTACTCAATTTGGTTACCAAATCTAGGTGTGAGCACTGTTCGGGATCCTTGAGATCCTTAGGGAACTCGAATGCACCTAGACAATGACATTGTCTATGGAATTTGGGCATTTGAGGCTATTGGAGGCTTTGGATCTGGGCCTATTTGTAGGCTCCCTATAAAATAACTTCTTATTTTTCTTATCTACTTATGTAATTCATTCATATGGTCTATAATAATTTGTAAATGAATATTGGGGCAACTAGTGAGAAGGGTGGATAGTTACATGTTTATGGGATAATACGGGTAGAAACCATTCCTATAGGACTTTATATTTTGCAATGATTTCCTTACCAAGTAGAAACCATGTCTATAGGACTTTATATTTTGCTATGTTTTCCTTACCAAGTAGAAGCCATGCCTATAAGACTTTATATTTTGCTATGTTAGAAATCATGCCTAAAGGTCTCCAGTGGTTCCAATAATAAAAATCATGTTATAGGTCTTAAAATCAACTTCACAAGTAGATATCATGCCTATAGAATATGATCTAGTCCAACTTCTGTTATAACAGATATTTATATGTGCTTTCATTTGTTATCATGCCTACCAGTTTCTAAAATCAGTTTTAAACAACAAGATATCATGCCTATAGGGAACACCATCAAAAACTCTGCCTATATCTAAAATCAGTTTAATTTAAATAAGTCAATCCAGACAGCGATTGGTTCACTTCGAAACTAGTTTAATTAGTGTTTTATTTTCCCTGAAATGATTTCTTTCAAAAACTGCCTTAATCTATCATTAGACAGCATGCCTATAGGGATTCAAGAGTCTATTTTAAAATCTACCCTGTTGTTACTATATAAATGTAATTATCATTATTCCGCATGTAGGCAAGCCTATAGGGCGTTTCCAAATCCTATAACTCTGAAACTGTTTCTGTGACTTAATGTCGTTCTGATTTTTAACAGGCTTTAGAAATCAGTAGGCAAACTAATAGGGCCATTACTTCCGAGTTTATAAAATAAACTGCCTATCTTCTGTGTCTTGATAGAGACATCATGCCTTAGGATACTATTTAACAAAAGGCCCTTATTTGTGCTTGAGTCGTACTGCTTATGTGTATTGTTTGAGGAGGTAAACTTGAGCCTCTAATTGCTCCCTTTTATCTTATGTGCTAAGGTCCTAATTGTTCTTGCCTGTCACCTTAGTATTTTCACCTTTAAAACCTTAGGGGTCTGTCTAGAACTACCTATAGGTAGAGGTCCTAAAATTCCTCTAGGACCATTAAGAAGGGGCGGGTAACAGCCCGCAATAGAAATCGCTGACCAACACTCGCTTTAATGACCACTAAGGGGTGGGAAGGGTAGATATGGGATATGATGACTACGCGCTAATGTCACGTGTATCCCCTTATGGAGGAGTGTTTACTGGACATTGTGTGGGGTGATCATATAGGCTAACCAACTTAGGACCCCTCCTTTCCCAAATTCCTTTTGTTTTAAACTTTTCTTTATGTACACAACTTGTTCAAAAACCTTTGTCTTATTATTTGAACTTATACATCGTCCAACATGCTTTACTTGTAAATTATTTGATTCAACTATTTATTTGTTAATGGACTAATTCGAAAATATAAGTTCGGCCGAGACCCATAGTTGTGGACCAAGAGGGGTGACTAACACCTTCCCCTCGAGGTCATTTCTAGCCCTTACCCTAATCTCTGGTAATGCAAACCAATATAAGAGTTAATCACTCTAGGTGCCCTAACTCACCATAACTCGTTAGGTGGCGACTCTTCAAATACCCAATTCCCAAAAGAAAATGAGTTATTACCTCCCATGAATGTCGAAACCCGGACTTTTCCACGAGGGAAAAAAGAGGGCATGACAAAGTGGTGTTGGGAAGACTCAAAGAAGCCTATCCTAAATTCTCTTGACTCAACACGAAAGGTTCCTGAAAAGCAAATATCAGCCTCATAGTGGGATAAGATGGTTGATCATTCACCAGTTCAATGTACTCGATTTCTCTCTGATATATATCAGCGATGCAACGTAGTTGTATGTGAACCTGCTGGATACAGTGAGGCCAAGAATGATTTGGTAGCTGCAATGAAAGAAGAGTTGTTTATGCTTGAGAAGAACAAGACTTGAGAGCTTGTTTATCAACCTCAAGACAGAATGGTAATTGGGTTGAAATGGGTCTTTAGAACCAAGCTCAATCGTGATAGTTCAGTCAACAAGCATAAAGCAAGACTTGTAGTTAAAGAATATGCACAAATTTTTGGTGTAGATTACTTTGATACATTTGCACTAGTTGCTAGGTTTGACTTACTTCTTGCTCTTGCTGCACAATTGGGCTGGAAAGTGTATGAGATGGATGTCAAATTGGCATTTCTCAATGATTTTCTTTAGGAAAAAATTTATGTGGAGTAACCTGAGGTCTTTACGATGAAAGGAAAAGAGGCCAAAGTTTATCGGCTAAGAAAGGCACTTTATGGTCTTAAACAGATACCAAGGACCTGGTATGGTCGAATAGATGACCATTTTCTTGGCCCAGGCTTTGAAAAGAGTCCATCAGAATCTACTTTTTATGTTAAACATAATGGCATTGATATCCTTGTTGTTTCTGTCTATGTGGATGATGTACTAATTACAGGGAACAATACAAGGTATATCGAGAATTTCAAGCAAGAAATGATGCAAGCCTTCGAAATGATTGACCTTGGTTTGATGTCCTGCTTTCTTGGAATGGAAATCAAGCAAGGACAAAATGAAGTTTTCATTTGTCACAAGAAGTATGCCAAGGAGATTCTGAAGAAATTGAAAATGGAAGATTGCAAGGAGATGAGCGCTCCTCTGAACCAAAAAGAGAAACTAAGCAAAAATAATGGAGCAGATATAGTGGAGGAAGCATACTTTAGAGGCTTAATGGGTTGTTTGATATAACTCACAGCTACACAACCCGATATTCTTTATGTAGTATGCATTTTATCGTGGTTCATGCATTATGCTAGTGAGGTGCATCTAAAAGCAGCCAAGAGATTTATCAGATACATCAAAGGGACCATTAATTATGGTGTCAAGTTTCAGAAGAGTCAAAATCTAAAACTACTTGGGTATTCTGATAGTGATTGGGTTGGATCCGTGGATGACATGAAAAGCACATCGGGGTATTGCTTCAGTCTTGGCTCAAGAATTTTTTCTTGGTATTCAAATAAGCAGGACATTGTTGCTCAATCTACTGCAGAGGCAGAGTTTGTGGCTACAACATCAGCAACGAATCAAGCATTGTGGTTGAGAAAAATATTGGTGGACAACCAAGCTGCGATAGCAATTTCTCACAATCCTGTATTTCATGGAAAAAATAAACACTTGAACATCAAGTTTTTCTTCTTGAGAGATGTGCAAAAGAACAGTGATGTCACTCTATTGTATTGCAAGACTAAGGAGCAACTTGCGGATATCTTCACCAAGTCTTTACCAGCCAAGAAATTTGAGCTCCTTAGGCAAAAACTTGGAGTTTGCATCTCTTAAAGCAAGGATGAGAGTTAGAAAATTGCATTAAAAACTGCAGCAGTTCAAGTACCTTAAAACTGTGTAGCAGTTATTTACTGCATAACAATTGTTTAGTTTCTATGTTATCCCTAATTTGTAGGAGTTAGTTATATTAGATATTGACTAGTGCTAGTTATATATGAAATTAGCTAAAGATATATTTTACTACTCTAGGGGATTCTAATAGACTAGAAGTACTTTTGGCCCCTTGTGACTATGAATTGAATGAATAAATGGATGAAATCAAGAAATAATTCAACTAACAGTTCGAACCAAGAAATGGAAGAATGAAAGTCGTATGGGTTCATAAAGACTCTGTGGCTAAAAAGTAAAAAAAGATACATCGAATGAGTTCTGATAGTTTAATAATCTTATTACTTCAATCCGAAGTTCTTAATTACTTCGAGTAGATGAGTCCTAGCGAGGGAATAATTAATTCATAACTCACTGGTTGATTGTATCATTAACCATTTCTTTTTTTTTGGTACGGGGAACTCATCATGAATCCACAAATTTCTACCGCTTCCGTTATTGTTGCTGGATTGGCTGTAGGGCTTGCTTCTATTGGACCCGGAGTTGGTCAAGGGACTGCTACATGTAGAGGGTATCGCGAGACAGCCCGAGGGAGAGGGAAAAATACGAGGTACGGTATTGCTTAGTCTTGCATTTATGAAAGCTTTAACAATTTATGGACTAGTTGTAGAATTAGCACTTTTATTTGAGAATCCTTTTGTTTAATCTATTTATTTTTCATATTTTATTGCCTTCGACTTGTCATTTGATTTTTCAAATTCTATCAATATTTCCCTCCTCCAATTCTTTATTCTTTGAGAAAAGAACCTACGGGAAGGGCTGATTTGCGGATGAGGAATTAGTATACTGACTCGCTTTCATCCTTCCCGTTCATAGACCAAGGGAAACTCTTTTTAGTAAGTGTGAGTGTTCCAATAACCAATAAAAGGGATTCTTTCATTTCTTTGGGCCATTGGCCATCTGCCGGGAGTTTTAGGTTTAATACCGATATTTTAGCAATAAATCCAATAAATCTAAGTGTAGTGCTTGGTGTATTGATTTTTTTGGAAAGGGAATGTGTGCGAGTTGCTTATTCAAGAATAGGCTAGACCACCCAGTTGTACCCTTTTCCGTTATAACTAGGAAAGAGAGGTGCATGATCTCACGAATTACTTCTGAATAAATTCAGAAATTATATGTAAGAACCTTTATTTTCAGTTGAGTTTGTAAACTCTATAAATTTGTCTAAAGTTTCTAATGAATAAGTATGTTTGCTTTCATTATCAGATTCCTGATTTTCTTTTAAAGTTCTTCAACCTCATGTTTAACTTGTTTAATTGCTAGTAAATCAGATTTTTCTATTCTTCATTCTCTGTAAAACCTACAAGGAGTCCAGTCCCTTAATTCTTTTCTTCTAACTGGAATAGAGAACAATGAACATAGTTAGAAAATAAAGTATTTATTTTAACTATATAGTGGACGGAGAGGAAATGCTTAAGAGAAAATGGGGAATAAACACAAAAAAGTTAAGCTGAATGGTACATTTCTCAAGAGCAAAGAATTTGGTTGTCTCATCCGAAGGCGCATGTGGGTTTGTTGCTTCTTCTGGTGGTAGTGTGGGGTCTAATGGAAAATTAGAAAAAGAGGAGGAGGATGTGAAAACTCATTGCTAGAGCTGCTAATGCAGCTATTTTTTCTGCTAGAGCTTTTGCTATCACGCTCAATGTTAAACATAATTACTGCATTTAAGTTAGTTATTCTAGAAGCTTCTAAGTTGTATTGAGAGAACTTGTTTGAGTGAAAAATTGATTCTTTCATTTCCTTGGCATGTTCCGAGCATAGATTGCATATTGTGATTTAAGAGATTTGTCATGTGTAGATAGCTTACCAGATTCTTTAATGTAATGACAAAATTTGAATTTAAGCACAACTTTTTAAAAATTGAGTACATGTGGAATTGTAAAAACAAATAAGTTTGGGATTTTAGTCAACTTCTTAGCAAAACAAATACCAAAATACAAAGGTATAATATTCTGATTTTTGGGGGAGGGGGGGAATTCGAAGGAGCAAGGCATGCAGTTTGAGGAAGGAGAGAGATTTATTGTTGGTCAGATTAAAGAGAGAGGGAGTGTCTTCCTTGTTCTCAAAAGAATCACGAAATATTAACATAACCAAAACTAACAGGTAAAATATTGATCATATATGCTAACCAGAAGTTTCCAGCAGCCAGAAGTTTTGTTAATGTCATTGAAGACCTCGATTCTCATCCATTGTTCTTCAACTTTTGAACTTCACGTTACATTTCAAGTTGGGGCCACTAATAGTTATGAGTGATCATCTGATGGTTCTAACCATAAGGCTATTGTACTCTCCAAAGTCCATGAGTTTCCAAAATAAAATGGTAGATTGATGATGATAGGCAAGAAAATCGTGTTTTAGCTACATTTTGCACTCTAATATTATACTTTCATTGTATTTGAGCCTAAATGTTAGTACTTTGTATTTATTACGTATGTTATATTGTGTAGGATGTGATTTCGAGTGAAGAAGTGAGTTTGGAGATAAAATTGATTATTTGGAGCTTTGAAGTTTGAGTAGAAGCCCAAGAAATTAAATCAGGATCACATTCAGGGTTCGATGACCAAGTCAGGATGTAAAAAAATGTGAGAAAAAGAGATTACTCTAAGAAAAATGCACTATTGCGCCGTGTCATGTGCCGCGGGACGTGCGGAGCTAGTGCAAAATTCCTACAGAGTAAAAAAGATCAACTCTCCGAAAATCCTCACTAATGCGGCGCATGGGGCGGCGCACCATTTTCGCGATCCAATTGTCCCACTTTCTTTGAAAGGGTTGTTTTTTTCCGGGACCGTTCCTACATGGTATAAATAAATCAAAAATACGATTTTTAGAGGACTTCGGACCTAAGAAAAATTTGACAAGCAACTAAGGCAAGAAGACACGAGAATTCATCAAGCTTTTAACCAATGATCGTGAGTTCAAAATTACTAGAGCATTGTTTAAATTCAATCCTTGTGGAGACGATAATTTAACTATACTATCTTTGGCTAGCGAGCATCAATTTCGTGTTGTGTTTTGCACTCGTTAATTGAGTATCGGACAATTCATCATATTTTAAATATTTCTTGCAATTAAAAATAGCCCTTCTTGTAGACGAAGAAATCATGCTTTGACACACTAGCTATTAAAAACTAATGTTATGGATTGTTGGGTTTAAGCTTCTTAGACCTTAAAAGAGGGTGAATGAAAAATAAAAGAAAAATAAAAATTTTATTTTCCCTCCTTGACAAAGGGACATTGTCCCATATTAGAGGAGAAAAAAACTTTTGATGGGTATATATACAATTGCTCTTCTTCTAGCTCTTAAAGCGTTAAGAAGAAGGCAACATCGCGCCGTCGTCGTCGCTCGCTCGGCTTTGGCTTCAGATTATGGTAAATTATTTTTTCTTTGCGTTTTGATTTCCTGTTTTATTTTACATAAGTAGCCATTTATGTAATGGCCATTTTACGTGAACAGCCATAACAGACATTCTGAAGAGTTGCACCTCTTCGTTTAAACTCAACATGTTGGCTATAAATAACAGACTATTCCCTCACATTTTTCTTACAAAAATTCGGATTTATCCTTCTTCTTTATGTATTATTTTAAAAGAAAAGAAAGCAATAAGTGTGATTGACTATTGTTCTTTACGTTCATTGTCATTAGAGTTTAAAGTACCGCTACACTAGTGAGGTTATCCATTCTATCCTGGGAGGAAATAATCCTAAACTTTGAGTACTAGGAGAGGATTAAGTTCCTTAAGGAAACACTTTGAATTTAGTGGGCTCGGATTAATTCTGTTCTTCTACATTTCTGTTTTTATATTGTTTCTATTCTCTTTTTGAATATATTTTCGAATACAGATTATTAACAAGCTTAAGGAACTTAATTATTTTTCTGTATTTATTTTATATTCTGTTTGTGGGAGACTAAATCCTAGAGATTTCTACTCTCAGTTTGAAGACTAAAATCTTCGGATTTTCTACTCCTTGGTTGATATTACGAGATTAAAATCATTGTGATTTTCTACTCGTTCTGTATTCTGTTTGAAGAAATAAAATCTTCACCGTGGTATTTAATTTGTTTACGTTAAATTTATTCGGTTTGAAGATTTTAAATACTTCACTGTTAATTAATTTTATTTCTGTTTTGTTGTTAACAAAATAACAGAAACAATAACCCCCATGATTGGCTCTACGAGAAATGTTGCTACTTCCATTCGTTCTGTGCCACCACCGGCTCCGGCGGAAAGCCCGAAAAATTTTTCGGGATTGATTTCAAACGTTGGCAACAGAAGGTGTTATTCTATTTGACTACTTTGAGTCTATAGAAGTTCATCAAGAAGGACGTTCCAGTTCTGCCGGAATCAACTCCTGATAATGAATGTTTTATTGTGACCGAGGCATGGAAGCACTCAGATTTTTTGTGCAAGAATTACATTCTTAGCGGATTGGAGGATGATGTTTATAACGTTTATAGTAATGCAAAAACTTCTAAATAACTATGGGATGCGTTGGAAAAAAATATAAAACCGAGGATGCTGGTTTAAAGAAGTTTGTTGCAACCAAGTTTTTGGACTATAAGATGGTAGACATCAAGCCTATCATTACCCAAGTTCAAGAGCTGCAAGTTATAATTCATGATCTCCTTGCTGAAGGTATAATTTGAATTAGTGCTTTTGTTGAAAGTATTAATTTTGTTACTAATTACGAATTTTTCATCGAAGGTTTGGTCATCAATGAGGCATTTCAAGTTGCAGAAATGACTGAGAAGTTTCCTCCGTTATGGAGGGACTTTAAGTACTACTTGAAACACAAGTGCAAGGAGATGAAACTCGAAGATCTCATCATTCGATTGAGGATCGAAGAGGACAATAAAGCTGTAGAAAAGAAGACATGTGGGAACTCAACAATTATGGGAACAAATATTGTTGAAACTGCTCCAACTAATCCGAAGAAGTGGAAGAACTCTTTTGGACCAAACAACTATTCCAACAAGAAGAAATTCAAGGAAAATTGCCACAACTGTGGAAAGGTTGGACACAAAGCTACAGAATGTCATGCTCCAAAAAAAGAGAAGACAAAGGGTCAAGCAAATATGGTTGAAACAAATGATGATATTGATAACTTGTGCGCCATGTTGTCTGAATACAACTCAGTGGGACATTATAAGAAGTGGTGGATTGATTCTGGAGCCACCCATTATGTTTGTGCTGTTAGAGAAGCATTTGCTTCATATGCTCCCGTTGGACCCGACAAGACCACTTTTATGGGAAATTCTGCAACAACCAAAATCAAAGGTTATGGAAAGATATTCCTGAAGATGACCTTTGGCAAGGTGGTGACTCTAAACAACGTTTGTCATGTTTCTGAAATACGGAAGAACTTAGTTTCTATTTCACTTCTCGTCAAGAACGAGTTTAAGTGTATTTTGTTTCAGACAAAGTTGTAATAAGTAAGAACGAGATATACTTAGGAAAAAGTTACCTTACTGAGGGATTTTTACGCTGAAAGTAATAGTTGTTGACAATAATAAAATTTCAGCTTCTTCCTACTTACTTGAGTCAAATGATTTATGGCATATACATTTGGGACATGTCAATTATAAAACCTTGGGAAAATGATTAATTTGGAAGTCTTGCCTAAGTTAGAATGCGACAAATCAAAATGTAAAATTTGTATGGAATCTAAGTATGTTAAACAACCTTATAAGTCAGTTGAAAGGAATTCAAATCATTTAGACTTAATTCACACAGATATTTGCAACATGAAGTCAATACGATCCCGTCGTGGAAAGAAGTATTTCATAACTTTTATTGACGATAATACTTGATATTGCTATGTTTACTTAGTAGTAAAGATAAAGCAATAGATACATTCAAGCAGTATGAAAATGAAGTTGAAACATAACTTAATAAGAAAATCAAAATGATAAGAAGTGATAGGGGTGGTGAATACAAATCTCCTTTTGAAGAGATATATTTAAATATGGAATTATTCATCAAACAATGGCCCCTTACACACCCCAATCCAATGGGATTGTGCAAAGAAAGAATCGATCATTAAAGGAGATGATGAATGCTTTGTTGATAGGTTCTAGTTTGCCACATAACTTGTGGGGGGAGGAGCTATTCTTACGGCTAACCGAATACTATATCGAGTACCCCATAGCAAAACGCAATCCATTCCATATAAAAAATGGAAAGGAAGGAAGCCCAACTTGAATTATTTTAAAGTGTGGGGGTATTTGACAAAAGTGCAAGTTACTTAACCCAAAAGGGTAAAAAAAGGACCAAAAATCGTTGATTGTATTTTCATAGGATATGCAACAAATAGTAAAACATATCAATTTCTGGTTCACAAATTAGAAAATCCCGATATTCATAATAATGCAGTCATAGAATCAGATAATGTAGAATTTTTTGAAAATATATATCCGTATAGAAAGGAATGTGAGTCGATTAGTGAAGGATCTAAACGACCCCGGGAGAAAAAAAAAAGTACGTATAATCAGGAGGATCCAAGACGTAGTAAACGTCAAAGAACATCTACTTTATTTGTACAAGACTTTGTGACTTTCTTATTAGAAAATGAGCCTCGAACATTTAAAGAAGCTATGTCTTCTACTGAATAATTATTTTGGAAATAGGCAGTCAATAGTGAAATAGAATTCGTACTAAACAACCATACATGGAATTGGTTGATCTTCCTCAAGGAAATAAACCATTAGGTTCTAAATGGATTTTTAATAGAAAAATAAAATATGATAGTACTATTGACAAATATAAGGAAAGACATGCGGTCAAAAGTTATATACAATGAGAAGGTCTTGACTATTTTTATACATACTCTCTAATTACAAATATTACCTCAATACGAATATTAGTAGTATTAGTTGTGGTATATGATCTTGAAATTCATCAAATGGCATTAAAATAACTTTCTTAAATGGAGATTTAGAGGAAAAAATTTACATAGAACAACAAGAAGGGTATATGGTTTCAGGTAAAGAAAAGAAGGTATATAGAATTGTTAAGTTGGTTTACGGACTAAAATAAGCACCCAAACAATAGCATATGAAATTTGACCAAACAATCTTGTTAAATGGTTTTAAGATAAATGTGATAAATGTGTTTACATTAAAAATGTTACAAATCACATAGTCATTGTTTCCTTATATGTGTGTTATATGCTTATAATGAGTAATGACATTGCCAACATAAATGCGACTAAGTGTATGCTAACTAGCAAGTTTGATATGAAAGACTTGGGAGTTGCCAATTTAATTTTGGGTATTAAGATCCATAAAACTGCTCAAGGTCTGGCATTGTCGAAATTTCATTACATTAAAACAATACTTGAAAAATTCAAGTACTTAGATTTTAAAGTTTCAAAGACTCTAATTGACGTGAATCTTGCACTTGCAAAGAACAAAGTCCAAAGCATATCACAGTTGGATTATGCTCATGTGCTGGGATGTTTAATGTATACCATGAATTGTACTCGACCAGATATAGCTTGTGCTATAGGTAAATTGAGTCGATACATGAGTAATCTAGGTCAATCTCATTGGATGGGGATGAAAAAAGTTTTGGCATATCTAAAACATACCCAAGACTTTGCTTTGCACTACATTAATTATCCTGTGGTGATTGAGGGGTACTGTGATGCAAATTGGGTCACCAGTTCAACTGATTCTAAGTCTACAAGTGGATATGTATTCACGTTTGGTGGAGGAGCGGGATCTTGGAAGTCATCCAAGCAAATATGTATTGCCCGCTCTATAATAGAGGCTGAATTTATAGCCTTAGATAAAGCTTGGTGAAGAAGCTGAATGGCTCCGGAATTTCTTGGAAAATATTCCATTTCGGCCCAAACCGTTGGCACCAATATGCATACATTGCGATAGTCAAGCGGCAATTGGAAGGACTGAGAGCGTTATGTGTAACGGTAAATCTCATCATATACGATGAAGACATAAAATCATTAGGTAGCTACTCTATAGGGGGATCATCACAATTGACTACGTAAAGTCAAGGGACAGTGTGTCAGATCCACTTACAAAAGGCCTAATGAGAGAGGTAGTTGAAAGATTATCGAGGGGAATAGGATCATGGTCGAAGATAAGTCATTGTGGCGGTAACTCTACCTAGAAGACTGGAGATCCCAAAATCTAGGTTCAAGGAGATTAAACAAAGTCATTAATGACGGTTCAACATTGTCAACTAAATATTTTGGTCCATTCTCGTGATGATACAATGTTCAATACTAAGGATAAAGTATTAAGGCTTTTTAATGGTTTCTAAATTTTATACGAGATATATCAAAAAGTGTATCTACAGGATGGCACGTTTATGAATCACCTATGTAAGTGGGAAGTGTTAGCCGCATCAAGAAGAATTGTGTAAGGCCAGTTCTCTATGCATTTATTAAACGAAGCAGTGTTCATGGCTGAAACGAATACAACAATGAGAACCAAAGACAGTTAAGGGTTGGTTGCTTGACTTATGGTTTTCTAAGTATACACCAAAGTTTGACGATTCAAAGATATAAAATCTACCGATTGATCGAGTATATCCGATATAAGTTCACTACGGAAAGTTCAAAGGGAAACCTACTTATGTAGATGCAATTAATCCATGCTTGTAAATCACACAGTTTTTTATGCATATTTCCGTGATATAGCCATTCCCCATTCATGTGGGGGATTGTTGGGTTTAAGCTTCTTAGAGCTTAAAAAAGGGTGAATGGGAAATGGAGGGAAAAATAAAATTTTGATTTTTCCTTCTTGACAAAGGGACATTGTCCAATATTGGAGGAGGAAAAGACTTTTGATGGGTATATATACAATTTCTCTTCTTCTAGATCTTAAAGAGTTAAGAAGAAGGCAAGCCTTGCGCCGTCGTCGTCGCTCGCTCGTTCGCTCGGCTCCGCTTCAGTTTTGGTCAAATAAATGATTGATTAATTTTTTGGACCAAATTTATTTGTAAATATTAAGATTAAAGTAACATTATTTTAATCCAAATTAGCCGTTTTTGTAACGGTAAATTAATTTTCCTCCACGTTTTGATTTCCCGTTTTATTTTGCTTAAATAGCCATTTACATAATGGTCATTTTACGTGAACAGTCATAACAGACATTCTGAAGAGTTGCGCCTCTTCGTTTAAACTCAACATGTTGGCTATAAATAGCATACTATTCCCTCAGATTTTCCTTACGAAAATTCTGATTTCTCCTTCTTCTTTCTGCATTATTTTAATAGAAAAGAGAGCAGTAAGTGTGATTTACTACTGCCCGTTGCATTCGTTGTCACTGGGGTTTGAAGTACCGCTACACTAGTGAGGTTATCCATTATATCTGAGAGAAAATAATCCTAAACCTCGGGTACTAGGAGGGAATTAAGTTCCTTAAGGAAATACTGTGAATTCAGTGGGCTCGGATTAATTCTGTTCTTTTATATTTTCGGCTTACATTGTTTCTATTTTTTTTTAAAAATATATATTCGAATATATATTATTAGCAATGGATGAATGCAGGTTTCATGTATAATTAAGGCCCCTTTCCCTTCTCTTTTTTATGCAGGTTTATGTACAAACTATTGTTTGTACAAATTTCTTATCTCTGTTCATCACAAAGATATTTTTGTCCTTGCAGGGGGAGTGCTCTTGAGTTTAAGAAGGGGGATGAATAGAGAGCCCTTTCAGTTTATCTCTAGGTGTGCTCTATATATAGATAGATATAGTTGCTGACTTTTTTATTTTGCTTGCAAGACAAATAGAGGTAGAGGTTGGAAGTTTAACTGTTCTTGAAAGTGATATTCTAATATATATCTTGGAAGTTTAGCCTAGATAGTTCATAATTAGCCTTTTCTAGATTTATTTGCAGAACTTTATTCCTACATTCCGCATCATAAAGATTATATTTAGCCTTTTTTAGCTCCTTTCCAAGCTTATCTTGTAGATCACTCATCTTTCTCTTACCATGTGAATCAGGTGACTTCTCATTTTTAAAAGTGAACTCAAGAACTTGGTTCTTAACGTCTTTGACATGTCCTTCAAGATCAGCTTTATCAGATTCAAGTTCTTTGAGATCAAGTTTATCATATGAAAATTTAATCATTTCCAGCACTCATTTTGTCTATTTCACTCATCATGGTCACAATTATGTCCATAAGTTATTTTTTAGACATAACATGAATGTTTTCTTTCAAGTTATAGATACTTACCTGATTTGCTTCATCATCATCCTCTGAATCACTCGTGGCCATCATTCCAATCACTTCTTCTTTTGTTTGGCTTTATTCAATTTCCATCAACGCCACTTCAATGTTTTCATCTCCAAAATCACCTTCCAAGGTCCTCCATATATCATGGGCAAAGATGCAAGCGGATACCTTGTAGAGAATATTTCTGGGCAAACTTCTGTAGAGCAGGCCATTTGCTTTAGCATTTTTCTGGATTAGCTGACAATATTCATCATCATATTCCTCTTCTCCATTGTTACATTTTTTACCTTCACCAGCTATTTTGATAGGTGTTAGTTTGTAATTGTCCACCAAACATTAGAGTACCTGGTCCTCTACAATATTCTGTTGAGAATGCTAATAAAACAGTACGTAAATAAGGCAGAGGATTTTTACGTGGAAAAATCTCACACAAGGGGATCAAAAAACCACGACCTACACCTGTAGGCTTTTAACTTCACTAATTTGTAAAAAACCTATTACAAGTCACTTTGTAATGACTCTATTACAAATAATTTACTCAACTAACTTGTGGTACTCTTACCACAAGCCACTTTGTGACTTCCTAGTTACAAAGGCTTTTACTAACTTGAGATGCTCTCACCACAAGCCACTTTATAACTCTATGATTACAAAGACTTTTGCTTATGACTAAACCTAGTCACAACATAAACTCAAGGAGTTTACGGATTACAAGAGGATTCCTAATCAAACGCTTCTAGCTAAGCAGTTTAGGAGATACAATAAGTACAATCACAAAGTTACATCTCAACTAGGACAACAACAAGCTATCTTTTAGGAACTGGTCCGTAGTTGCGTTCAACTTTGTTCTTCAAGCTTGTGAGGATTGATTTCTCTGTTTTGGCAAGAAGCTTGAATTGAGAAACTGAAACCTTCAAGTGATGTTTTGTATAAACTCATTGTAGGTACACCTTGATCACATCACTTGAAATGATGTGAGCACTTTATTTGGTTGGAGAATGAGTGGGCGCTGGAGACAGTGCAGTGCGGCAGAAACAGTGCAGTCAGTCACTTCATTTCCAGCTGTGACCAATTGACTTGTACTGTGATGAGGGAACCACAAGGGTATCAGATCCTTGTTTGGGTTCCTACCTCCTGAAGTTGTAGCAGTTCACATTTAGCTGGAATTTGTTAAGCTTGCAGCATAGTCCGAGTAGGTCAGGTTCCCTATCTGGTTCTTAACAGTAAGTTTGTTAGATCATTAAAACATAAGGCAAGAACATTTTAAAACCTATCAATTTCCCCCTTTTTGATGATAAAAAACTTAACATTTATAGAGTGGATTTAGAGCAGTAAGAACCAGATTAAGTAACAGGGTAACACAGGTTCCCCCTAACTCTATGCCTTTCGTAACACATGTGTTCCCCCTGAGTTGATGGCCGTATTATTTTTCCCCCTTTTGGCATCATTGAAAAAATCAAATAAAATAACAGCACAAAGAAGTCCAGCTAAGCTAACTCATGCCACATATGTACACGCAATCATGATAGAGAATAGAAACACAGAAGGAAAGTACTGACATAATAAAACAAGGATTGATATTAATAAAACTTTAATATGCCTTTGCTTTGAAAAAGTGAAAGGCAATATTGGACTTGTTAAAACGGGAGAAGTAGTGTTTCATTCCAACCACATAAAAAAAACATCTACCAAAACATCAAAGAAAACTTAACAAACATTTCCAAATACTGGTCACTAAAGGGGTACTTAGAGGGCACTAGGAGTAAAGGGCTTGGAAGCTGCAGCAAGCGTTTGGAGAACTAGGTCTATTTGGGCATTTACTGACTTTTGCTTATTGAGCAGTTCTACTTTCAGGTTCTCTACTTGTGCCTTGAGGTCAGCATTCTCCTTTGTCAAATGAGCCACTTCATCATTTGACACCGGAACCCCTTGGGCTTGCTGACCTTCCAGGATAGCATTCCCGGCCCTCAACCGATGAATTTCCTCAGCTGCACTATTCTGAGCATTAATAAGATGTGATATGGTTGATGTACTTCCTACCCCCCCCCCCTCCCATTCTTTTCCACGTACTCGCACTCTTCCAAAGTTGTCTGTGAAAAAGTCTACTTCCTAGTCCCCACCCTACCTGTCCCCAGTAGGACTTCAAAGAACTTGAACACTTGTGTATGCAGGAACCCATAGGGAAGTCCATGATTACCATCTTTGAAGGTGGCAACCTTTTGCATATGCTCAATCATAATAGCAGGCAGACTCAATGGAGTAAAACTATCCAGTTGCTCCATCAATAATAGGTCAGACTTAGAAGTCACTGACCTCCTCTCATGTCGAGGCAATAGAACTTTGTTAACCAATTCGAACAGCAACAGATAGACAGGGAGTAGTTTTTTCTTATGGATCTGGTCCCCCTTCTGGTTTGCATTCTCTTTTACCACGGCATTTCTGAAGTTAAACTGACACACATCTTTTATACTGGATACACCAGCTGTAGGAACTTTTAGAATCTCTCCAAACAACTTCACATCGAACACGATGTCCACCCCATTGACCAAGGCACAAATGTGGTCAGTCTCAACTGGAAAGAGGCTAGAAAAGAAGCTTTGTACCACATCCTCATATACCTTAGGCGCATCAATTTGAAATAGATGCGCCCAGCATTAAAACTCGACCATTTCCAGAATTTGGCGCATTCCAGCCATCTTAGAGATTGCTGGGTCAAATGTATGACCCAGCAGAACCTTTTGATGCCTTAGGCGTTCAGAGCCAAGGCTGACTTCACTTCTCATTCTCTTCACAGAACCAGGTATTTCAAAAATTTTAGACTTGCATTTGCCGGACTTCTCTCCACTGATTTTTTTCCCTTGGATTTGACAGACACATCCTCATCAGATATCGAAAACTCACTCACCACCTCCTTCATCTTAGATCTAGATGTTGACCCTATCTCTATTAAAGTAGGCTTCGTCTTTTTCGAAAACCGTCTAACAAGTGAACCAGGTTCATCTGGGGTTTCGTCTTCCACCTAGACTACAGGGATTGCCTCGTCACTTACAGGTACACCATCTTTTACCAACTTTCTCCTTTTCTTCTTACTACTCTTCTGGCTCTTTTGAAGGGCAGAATTGTCGGCCACCTTAACTTGAATCCTGGTAGTAGGTCATTTGGTTTCAGACTCAGGGGTGAACACAACCCTCCGCTTACTTATGAATGCATCAAGAGCCACATTATCTAGGTCTTCTTCATCACTGGATCTCATTTCAGGTGCTTGAATTTCCAGGGGCACAGCATCGAATGCTGGAACAACATTGTCCTGGGAACGAGAGGCCTGACCTGGGTCCTACGGAGAGGGATCGGGTTCCTCATGTGATACCCCAGTAGTATCTGGTAGTGCATCCCCTTCAATAGTTACAATGGCCTCTTCTTCCCCCACACTTTGTGCCTCATTTTTCGAGAGGTGATCTCATGCAGTACACCATCAGCAGACACCACAAACATGGTTACAACATTTTTCTCTTCCTCAAATGGTACTACACCACCATGGAATCGGTAGCAACGATGGCAGAACTCTTTGTGACCTTAGGTTTTGATCTTGTTCTCCACTTGGTCTTTGACTGGTGGGAGCCTCAGACGATGGGGAGAACAGAGCAATAGTTTAAGGGTGTCTAAATTAGGAAGAGACTGGGAAACTGGGTGAGGTGTAACTGTAGCGGCAGGAGTAATAGTGGGTAAGGAAGGCTCAGTGGGAGCGGAAGGCTCCATAGATTGGTCAGTAGTAGTTACAATTAAGGCAGGAAGATCGGAAGTTGTCTCAGCCATTGAAAAAAGTGGTGTAACGATGCTTCTGGGAAATTTTAATGTAAGACTTATGGTTAGGAAGAGCAGAAAAGAGGGTTTTCAAAAGGAGAGGATAATTATGAAGAGAGAGGAATGGGCACCGGTTCTGAAACGGCGGTTGGGCATGGAGAATTGCAATTCAGAGGGAGATGGAATGATTTGAAATGAAGAGACGTGACAGTAGGATCTGAAAAGTTGATGACATGGAAGTTGTGTTTTGTACCCTTTTTAAGATGTGTATTAAAGGATGTACAGAACTACTAACCTTTGGTACAAGAACCAGGTTCTTGACCCTTTTTTGAAAGAATCAATCCTCTTTTATCATTCATGCACTGCATCTACAGCTTCTATACTCATCATGCATGTTTACCTGTAACGGTATTGAAGTGAGTTAGACATGGTCAGAAAACACTTTTAGCCAGTTATTTCTTGAAGGTTAAAGCCAGATAAAAAGGAATCAGGTTCTCAATTGGGCTTTAAAAGCCCCAGCTTCACTCTGTTTCTTTCAAACTGTTCCCTACTTAGTGCCTTGGT
Source organism: Nicotiana tabacum (assembly GCF_000715075.1). Classification (NCBI taxonomy): domain Eukaryota; kingdom Viridiplantae; phylum Streptophyta; class Magnoliopsida; order Solanales; family Solanaceae; genus Nicotiana; species Nicotiana tabacum. The sequence continues at coordinate 149,113,004 of NC_134101.1, forward strand.
GAAAATGTCTGCAATTTGTTCTTCTGTGCTATAGAACTTCATACATATCAGCCCTTTCTCCACATTGTCCCTCAGAAAATGATGCCTCATATTAATATGTTTTGTCCTTTTGTGTTGAACTGGATTCTTAGCCATGTTAAGTGCACTGGTGTTGTCACATACAAGGGGCACACTCTCAGTGAGTACCCCAAAGTCCTCCAGTTGCTGCTTGATCCATAGAAACTGAGCACAGCAGGATGTTACGGCTACATATTCAGCATCAGCTATTAAAAGAGCCACTGAATTTTGCTTCCTTGTGCCCCAAGAGATAAGACATGAACCTAAGAAGTGAGCCATTTCAGAAGTGCTTTTCCTGTCCACAAGATAACCTACATAAACTGCATCAGCATACCCAATAAGATTAAAACTGTCACCTGAAGGATAATACAGCACCAGGTCCCGTGTTCCTTTGAGATATCTCAGTATTCTTTTGGCAGCCTTCAAGTGAGATTCCTTGGGATTTGATTGAAAATTTGCACATAGCCCCACACTAAAAGCAATAGCAGGTCTACTGGCAGTGAGATATAGAAGATACCTAATAATGCCTCTATACATGGTTTGATTCATAGGAGATCCAGTTTCATCCATGTCTAGTCGAGTGGTAGTAGCAATGAGAGTGTCCATCACCTTTGATGCTCCATGTCAAACCTCTTCATGAGCTCCCTGATGTATTTTCCTGACAAATGGATATACCTCTTGGGGACTGTTTTACTTGAAGACCCAAGAAGAAGTTCAATTCCCCCATCATGCTCATTTCAAATTCACTTCCCATGAGTTTTGCAAATTCTTCACACAGAGAATCAGTTGTTGCTCCAAAAATGATATCATCAACATAGACCTGAACAATGAGCAGGTTCCTTCCTCGTTTCTTTAAGAAAAGTGTTTTGTCAATTTTTCCTCTTTTAAAGCCATTTTCCAAGAGGAACTTTGACAACCTTTCATACCAAGCTCGAGGAGCTTGCTTTAGCCCATACAGAGCTTTGTCCGGTTTGAACACATATTCAGGGTGCTCATGACATTCAAACCCTGGGGGTTGCTTCACATAGACTTCTTTATTAAGGAATCCATTCAAAAATGCACTCTTGACATCCATTTGGAACAAGTTGAATTCCATATGAGATGCAAAAGCGATTAGAATTCTAATAGCGTTCATGCGATCCATTGGAGCAAATGTTTCATCATAGTTAATCCCTTCCTCCTGATTGTAGCCTTGGACCACTAGCATGGTCTTGTTCCTTGTGGTAATTCCATGTTCATCGAGCTTGTTTCTGAATACCCACCTGGTTCCTATAATGGTTCGACCTGGGGGTCTAGGCACCAGGTGCCACACATTGTTTCTCTCAAACTGATGTAGCTCGTCTTGCATGGTTGTAATTCAATCTGTATCTTTTAAGGCTTCCTTGATATTTTTGGTTCTATTTGGGAGAGAAAGGCTGAGAAGGCAAGTGAATTTCTCGCTCTTTACCTGGTTTGTTCTCTGGAATCTAGAGGAGTAATAATGTTGTCTATTAGATGAGAGCTTTGGTGTCTCCAGTTAGACGCCTGAGGTTCATTCTGAGAGGAAGAGGGTATGTTTGGCTGATTTTCCTCTGTCCTTCACTCAGGTGCTAGTGGAGTTCCCTGAACTACATCAACCACTCTTTCTTTAGCTTCAGTGGTTGTAATTGAGGTGCTTGGTTCTATTGAAAATGAGAGAGTTGTCTTCATTTAGCTCCTTTACTTGACTCATCATATCTGCCTTTTTGTTTGTCATGTTAATGACTTCATTAGGGACTAGTAAGGGTTCTCCATCTTGTTCTTCTTCAGCACTCTTCTCACATGATGGATAAGATTCATCAAAAATAACATGAACACTTTCCTCAACATATTGAGTCCACTTATTATATATCTTGTAAGCCTTGATTTGAGAAGAGTAGCCTAGAAATATTCCTTTATCACTCTTGGCATCGAATTTACCAAGGTGATCCTTTCCATTGTTGAGAACATAGCATTTGCACCCAAATATTCTTAGGTGAGTCATCTTGGGTTTCCTTCCATTCAACAATTCATACGGGGTTTTGTTCAGAAGTGATCTGATCATGCACCTGTTCACCAAGTAGCAGGCAGTATTGATAGCTTCAGCCCAGAAGTTCTTTGCAATTCCACTGTCGATCAGCATTGTTCTTGTCATTTCTTCCAAAGTTCTGTTCTTCTTTTCTACTACTCCATTTTGCTGGGGAGTTCTGGGAGCTGAGAAGTTGTGAGTGATGCCATTTTCATTACAGAATTCATCAAATTTGACAGTGTCAAATTCTGTCCCATGATCTGATCTAATTCATGCGACTCTAGACTCCATCTTCACCTGGATTTTCTTCACAAAAGCCACAAACACCTCAACAGTTTCATCTTTTGTTATGAGAAACAGACTCCATGTGAATCTGGGTAGCCATCTACTATCACAAAAATGTATCTTTTTCCTCCTCTACTTTGCACTCTCATAGGTCCACACAGATCTATATGCAGAAGCTCTAGTGGCTTTGAGGTGCTCACATCTCTTTTAGACTTAAAAGAAGACTTCACATGTTTTCCTCTAGCACAGACATCACAGAATTTTTGCATCTTGAATTGTGACATGGGCAGACCATGGACCAGGTCCTTCTGAATTAGTTTGTTCAAAAGAGAAAAACTTGCATGGTCCAGTCTTCTGTGCCATAGTTCAGCATCATCATCATTAACAGCTTTCAGACAACTCAGATCACCACTCTATAAGGACTCGAAATTACTGACATAGATATTCTTGTATCTTTTGGCCACTAGTACTATTTCACCGGTCACAAGATCAGTGACTGTACATATTTTGGACAAGAATTCCACCTTGTTTCCTTTATCATAGATTTGAGAGACACTCAAGAGATTGTACTTAAGGCCATTGATATAGTATACATTTTCAATAGAATGAGTGAGTGACTTCCTGACTTTTCCAACTCCAAGAATGTACCCCTTTTTACCATTTCCAAAGGATACACTCCCTCGTTGCAGGGCTTTTAGTGAAAGAAAGTCTGTGGTGTTCCCAGTCATGTGCTTTGAACACCCACTATCCATGAACTATTGTTGACCGCTTCCTTTCATTGTTCCCTGCACAAGAGATTAAGAGTTAGTTTTAGGAACCCAAGCAAGTTGGGTCCCTTGTAGTAGGCAAGAGGATGAATAAGAGTTCTCTTTGTCCATGCAGGTAATGTGCATTTTTTGTGAGTGGAACCTGGCCCCTCTTTTGTAGTCACCTTTTCAGCAAACACTTTGTTTTTCTGAACTGATTGATTCTTGGTCTGAACATCTTCCTTGAAGCACCCAGTGTTCCCACATCGGGTACAAGTCCAGTTATTAGAGATAGTGGCGTACTTACTATGAGGGTTGTGAGGAGTTTTCTCCCTTTGGAACCCTTTTCCCTGCCTGTTTTCACAATCATTATTATGCAAGGCAGTGGTAGCTTCTGAGGACCAGGTCCACTTTAGGGACTTTTCAATATCATTCTTTACTCTTTCCAGATTAGTTTGGAGTTGCTCGTTTTTTTCAATTTCAGCAGACATACTAGATCTCATAGCTTTCACCTCATTTTCAAGCCTAATGTGTTCCTCACTGGCTATCTCCTTTCCCTTTCCAGAATTTTCAGGTTTTGACTTAGTCCATGATTTCACTATTGTTTCCCTTAGGTCTATAATTTCTGCCAACAGATCATTTTTTTCTTTTCTGAGGATTTCAATGGTTTTCTTATGGTTAGTGACTACAGCCACTAAGTCGTCTCTAGTTTGTTCAGATTCTCCTAATTCTACAGTCAAAGAATCCCTATCCTCCACAAGACTATGAAAAACAGTGATTAAAACATTAGCTAAAGACATGAGTTTTTTTTGGGGAATAGGATTTCAGATTTCTCTGAACAGCCCTGAAATTTACCTCTTTGTTACCATTGTCTTCATCATCATCTGATTGAGCCATCAAAATAAAAGTTGAGTCATATCCAGTCTCCTCGCTTCAACTTCCATCATGGAACTATCACCAGTATCAGGTTCATCTACAGACTCACTAGAGGAATCCCCCCATGCTACAGGAGCCTGTCTCATCATATTGTCAGTGGATCTTTTTCTCTTGAAGTCCTTGAAATGAACCAGGTTCGTCTTAGCTGTTTTCTCATGGTAGTTCTTGGAGAATTCTTGCTTCAAGAGAGGACAGTCTTTCATGAAGTGTCTAGTCTTTCCACACTTGTAACAAAGATCATAGTTTTTTGGTCTGTTAGAGTTGTCCCTTTTTAGCATTTCTCATTTCTTCTGACCATCTTCTGAAATATTTTGGTTAAGTAAGCCATGTCACTGTCTTCCTCACTTGAATCATTGTTATCAGCTTTAAGTACCAGGTTCTTTTCCTTCTTTGGTTCTCTTCTTTCACTGTCTATCTTTCTCTTCAACTCATAGGTTTTCAAGTTTCCAATCAGCTCTTCTATGGTCAGCTCCTGTATATCCTTTGATTCATTAATAGCATTCACTTTGCTTTCCCAAGAACTAGGCAGAAAATTGAGAATTTTCCTTACTAGCTTGTTTCTGGGAGTAGTTTCACCGAGTGTAACTCATTTATGATGGAAATAAATCTTGTGTGCATATCTTGAATGGATTCATTGTCCCTCATTTTGAAGAGTTAATACTTGGTAGTGAGCATATCAATCTTAGACTGTTTTACTTGGGTAGTTCACTCATGAGCTATTTGCAAAGCTACCCATATCTCCTTGGTAGTGTCGCAGGTGGAGATTCTATTGTACTCTTCAGGTCCTATTCCACATACCAGAATTTTCTTGGCACAAAAACTCTTCTCCACACCTTTCTTGTCTGCTTCAGTGTACTCTTTGCTGGTTTTTGCTATTGAAAATGGAAGTTGCTCTAGTACCTTGGTTGGAACATAAAGACCATCGCATATGATATCCCATAAATCACAATCCCCAGCCATGATAAAATCGTGCATTCTTATTTTCCACCACCCATAGTATTGTCCATTGAACTTGGGTGGTCGGTATGTAGATTGACCTTCTTCAAAATTTGGTGGAGCAGCCATGAGGATCCTTCCCAGGTGTTAGCCTGATATGAGGAACCCCTTCTAATACCAATTGTTAGTTTGTATGAGTCCACCAAACAGTAGAGTACCTGGTCCTCTACAAGATTCTGCTGAGAATGCTAATAAAACAGTACGTAAATAAGGCAGAGGATTTTTACGTGGAAAAATCCCACACAAGGGGATCAAAAAACCACGACCTATACCTGTAGGCTTTCAACTTCACTAACTTGTAAAAAACCTATTACAAGCCACTTTGCAATGACTCCATTACAAAGAATTTACTCAACTAACTTGTGGTACTCTTACCACAAGCCACTTTGTGACTTCCTAGTTACAAAGGCTTTTACTAACTTGTGATGCTCTCACCACAAGCCACTTTGTTACTCTACAGTTACAAAGACTTTTGCTTATGACTAAACCTAGTCACAACATAAAGTCAAGGAGTTTACGAATTTGCAAGAGGATTCCAAATCAAATGCTTCTAGCTAAGAAGTTTAGGAGATACAATAAGTACAATCACAAAGTTACAACTCAATTAGGACAACAACAAGCTATCTTTTAGGAATTGGTCTGTAGTTGCGTTCAACTTTGTTTTTCAGGCTTGTGAGGATTGATTTCTCTATTTTTAGCAAGAAGCTTGAATGAGAAACCGAAACCTTCAAGTGATGTTTTGTATAAACTCATTGTAGGTACACCTTGAGCACATCACTTGAAATGATATAAGCACGTTAGTTGGTCAGAGAATGAGTGGGCGCTAGAGACAGTGCAGTGCGGCAGAAACAGTGTTGTCAGTCACTTCATTTCTAGCTATGACCAATTGACTTGTACTATGATTTGGGAACCACATGGGTATCAGATCCTTGTTTGGGTTCCTAGCTTCTGAAGCTGTAGCAGTTCACCTTTAGCTGGAATTCGTTAAGCTTGCAGTATAGTTCAAGTAGGTTAGGTTCCCTATCTGGTTCTTAACAGTAAGTTTGTTAGATCAGAAAAACATAAGGCAAGAATATTTTAAAACCTATCAGTAGGGATGATTGGTCTATGACTGACAATTATCTATAGGTCAAAGTCATTGGCCTGAAGGAATGTTTCCACACGCATCTTCCATTCATCATAGTGATGTCCATCAAATAGAGGAGGCCTCCCAATGTGCATTCCAAGCTGTATTGGAGGTTTTATCTTCACTATATGATGTCCATCAATTACAGCATAGAGACTTATGGCCTCATCCTTCTTGTCATGACCCAAACCGATGGGCCGTGACAAGTGCTCGAATCCTACATGTCGAACATCCTTAAGCATGTGTTTAAGATATAACATGAATAACATACGTGAAAGAAACCTATCCAAAAGTCATATGTACATATACATGCGGAATATAGTGGGCGAGCCGGCAAGGCTGCTATAGACAACTATATACCCAAAACTGGAAGCTGACAAGGCCACATACTATCCAACTATACATAACTGTCTACAGACCTCTAATAAAAAATACAACTGTACAAGGATGGGACCAGGCCATGTCATACCCATATATGTATACAAGCATATCATACCAAAATCAAAAGTAGCTCCGGATCAAGTGGAGCACGCCAACTCATGTTGATCAAGAATCCTAAGCAGGGAGACTGTCAGATTGCCTACCTGCACCAGCGGGCATAAAATGTAGGCCCCGAGAAATAGGGTGCTAGTACGAATAATGTATTGGGTATGCAAGGCATGAAAATTAGTACATAAGAGACATAGATGAAACATGCAATAAGGAATTTTGCTCGTAAGTCTAAATAACTTTGCAAATCCTGAAATAGTTATAACATCATGCACGTGCATGTAAATGTCATGTCATGCATAGGCATAGGTGTACATAACATCATCAAGCCTCCGAGGGAATCCCATCATATTTTCTCGGCCACTATGGGCAAAATCATCAACATATACCAACTGATCAGGTGGTGGTGCGTATATAATGTCATAAACCTTTCCCATATCCCATATACATATAAATACGTGTATATAACGCCATCTGGTCATGGGTCAATGTACATGTATAAATGAATGAAATGTATGAAAATATGTTAATAATCTCAAATTTCCTTTCGGATAAACTTTATCAACTGTGTATCGTGAACAGAAGATATAATAATATGTCATATGGGGAATTGAGAACATAGAGACCCCTAGTGTTTCTATGAATAGAGTCGTTTATGAAAGCTATGCGATTGCTCGTTTCTTTGTATATCATTTTGATCATGCCAAAAAGAAAGAAAGGATAGCCTTAACATACCTGGAGTAGGGAAAAATCCGTATGATATTCTTGGAAAAGGTTGCACTGTACTCCCTTAGAATCGCATAATTTCACATTGTTAATGTGCTAAGAAATCTCGTTGGATTTTGATTGAATAAATCATGTTGTAGTGTTTTTGTAGGAATTTGTAAGAAATCACGTTTCTAATGTGAAAAATCTCACGTTTGATTGTAGTGTTTTTGGTATTGAAAATATTATAAATGAAGTATTTTGTAACTAACACATTAGTTTGCCACCTAATAAAAAATGACTGAGAGTCATGTGTTTAGGAAGTGGCTTGTTGCCACGTGGGGGTGGGGGAAATTTTAATCTTTATCCACTAACTTATTAATTATTTGGTAATATCTTGTTACCCGATAATTAACCAATCACCCACATAATTAAGAATTATCTCGACTTACTTAAAATATTACTCATCATTTTTTATACACTTTATACATTATACTATCATGGTCATATGGTACCTTGTATGGTACTAGTCCATAAATATCGGGTATTACAGCTCGGACCGTATTTTATCCCAAATCGAAAACCTTTAATGAAACTCATATTCTTTAATTCATGTACCCCTTATCCTTCATGGCACTTACTTATCACTTGTTATAAATAGCATAAATACGTTAACCTCAAGATAATCTCATCCACGAGTCTACGTCGATTAATTGAAGACGAAACTTTAACGTACAAAAACACGAGATGTAACATCCTTCCCCCCTTAGAAACATTCATCCTCGATGTTCAACTCCCCGGGATCTATATAAATTTGGTAGAGTTGCCTTTGTAACAATACTAATACCAAATATTCCTATAGAAACTCAATAATTCAACGCCACATAAGACTACAATCATCAATAACGATAATGGCCTTACATGACCAATAACAATAACTAATACAAGAATCCATACGCGTACCTTAAGGTTGTGATGTCTCAGTCAAGCATTTCTTTGGAGGAGGAAATAAGTAAGGATATCTAGACTTCATGTCTTCCTCGGCCTCCCAAGTCATTTCTTCCACATTGTTGTTTCTCCAAAGTACTTTCACCGAAGCTACGTCTTTACTTCTCAATCTCTGAACATGTCTGTCTAATATAGCAATGAGAGTTTCTTCATATGATAGTTGCTATGTGACCTGAACGTCTATCAACTGACATGATTCTGGAAGGATCTCTGATACATTTACAGAGCATAGATACATGAAAGACTGGATGTACAGACTCTATGTCCAAAGGCAAGTCGAACTCATATGTTACGTGGCCTACCTTGCGCATGATCCTATATGGTCCAATATATCGAGGGCTAAGTTTTCCTTTCTTACTAAACCTAATAACACCTTTCAACGGTGATACCTTTAGGAATACCCAGTCATCAACGTGAAACTCCAAGTCTCGCCGTCGATTATCCGCATAGGACTTCTGACGGCTTTGAGCTGCTAATAGTCTTTCCTGTATAAGCTTAATTTTCTCGATTGCCTATTGTACCAATTCTGGTCCTACTAACGTAGTTTCTCCAACATCGAACCACCTTATAGGCGACCTACATTTTTGTCCGTAAAGAGCTTCATATGGAGCCATCTGAATACTGGAGTGGTAGCTATTATTATATGTAAACTCAATAAGCGGCATATGATCATCCCAACTACCTTTGAAGTCTATCACACAAGCTCGTAATATATCCTCAAGTGTCTGAATAGTACGTTCAGCCTATCCGTTTGTCTGGGGATGAAATGTTGTACTAAGACTTACTTGAGTCCTCAATCCTTTTTTGAAGGACCTCCAAAACTTAGTTATGATTATGGACATCGTGATTGAGTACATTGCAGGATCATCCTTAATATCATAGGTAGAAGAGAGATAATACAACAAAACCACCATATTCCATAACGGCTCTACGATAGAGCCAGTTAGAAGAGTACCAGTATGAAGCTACCACCTGATTGTGTATGCACCAGAGGTGCAAGTATTATAAGATAGTTTCAAGTTGTGGATGTAAATTATACCGATATGGAAGGTAGGTCATTAAAGATATAGAAGATACGATGTGAGACATTAAGATAAGTAAGGTAAAAGTAGACAACGTAAGAGAAACTCAAATACAGAAGGTTGTGAATAGTCCTTACTTTGGATAGAAGGCTAGAAGTGCAGGGATTTAATATCCAGGAATGACAGCATCGTCGTCAGTGGCATACCTTCTAGCTTATGGTTTCTAGGTATCGAGAGGCCTAGTCAAGAGAGTAAAGAAGAGTTAGAGACAATGTGATGTCTCGCTTGATGTTCTAGAATAACATAAAGAAATCTATGGTGCAAACAAGTTGAAGGAAGGTTGCGAGTAGTATAAATAGATATGTGTAAGTCCCAAGCTAAAGCATGGTAAAGCGACAGAGTTTTAGGAAGACAAGAGTAAGGATGAGAGAGGGAGAACGAGAAGGTGACGAGAATGGATAAGTCCTCGGGATTAAGTCCATGAAAATAAGAGAGTTGATGGTTCCTCTAAGTTGTAGAAAGCTCAGTATAGTCGAATGAACTCACAGGAGTCTAAGACTAGTAGCATTTAGAAAAGAGGGAATGTTGCCATGGTAATAGAAAGAGGGTGTAATTGTGACAAATAAAGGATGACGTTTGGGCCTTCGATTGAGTAAGGATTTGAAGGGAAAAAATGTAATAATAAAGGGATTTCAAGAATTGTACAAGATTAAAATACCCACGTAAGTGAATCACATTGGGATGCTATGAAATACGGTTATGGAAGTATAATATTGTCCCTAGGTGGATCAATCTAATTACTCCAAATGACCCCGATAAGACATGGGCCCTAGCAGTAGTGTTACATAAGAGGTCAAGTTATCAGTGGTAGATTATGGATCAACGTTAAGGTGAATTGACAATAGATGGATAAATCTCCAACATATGATAGGAGATAAGGATTCCATCCTTTATATGAACAATAATAAGGAAGAATTGAAGGACTTGGATTTATACATCTATGATAAGAAGAGAGAGTAACCTAGAATTGGGTAGCAGACCTCGATAATAATAAACCAAGGTAAGAGTTATGGTATATTATGACCTATGTAGATGCAGTAAAATCATGCGGATGGATAACTAGGTCTATGAAATAAGACATAGCAATGTTCATAAATTCGACAAAATACTGAGTGAAAATGATATTCGTCAAGGAGATTACTCAAATATGCGGAAGACATAAGTCATGAAAATGATAAGTGCATTAGTCAACATTCAAGGACGAATGTTCCAAAGGGGGGGAATGATGTTACACGTCATATTTTCGTACATGGAAGTACGCCATAAGTAAATTGATGGAAGCTCGGAAAATAAGATGTTACATCCCGTATTTTCGTATGTTAAAGTTTTATCGTAAGTTAATCGACGTAAGTTTGGGAATGAGATTATTTTGGAGATTATAAGCATTATGCTATTTCAAACAAGTGATGAGTAAATTCGTGAAGGTGAGAGGGTAAGCAAATCGAAGAAAATGAATTTCGTCGAAGTTTGACATTTTGGGATAAAATATGGTTCGAGCTAAAATACTCGGTATTTATGGACTAGTGTCATACAAGATACCACATGACCATGATAGTGAGATGTACAAGGTATGCTAAAAAAGAGCAATATTTTAAGTAATTTGAGATAATTCTTAATTATGTGAATAACTGGGTAATTATAGATTTTTAGTGGGAGATAAACTAAGTGATTAAGTTAATTAAGTAATTTGGATATGCTTGACAAGCCAAAAACGTGGCAGCCAAGAACCTTGGCTAAAATATGACTCTTAAGTCATAAAGAAATGTGGCAACATTAGAGAATTAAGTGTCTTAGTCATCTTATTATGTGGGGCGACCTAAAAAGTTGGATAAGTTTTATAATCTCATAAGAAAGCATTTCAACCAAGCTTTCCATACATTAGTAACGTTATTTGTAAGAGATTCAGCCAAGCTTCCTTACATAGTAGTGTTAAATCATTTTCCAAAATCTCCTTGCATAGCAACGTTATTGCTAAGTGCTTAAGGAAATGTTTCGGCCAAGATTTTCTTTGCATAGCAACGTGATTGCTTCGAGCTTTTCATACGACTTGTTCCGTATTATGTTGCAATTAACGTGTGTTAGAGGAATGTCAAGAGAATCGGTTCAGGTATGTTAAGGCTATCCATTATTTCTTTTGGCATGATCTATATGATACAAACTATCACGACCCAACCCGGTGGGCCGTAGCGGGCACCCGGTACCTTACTCAACCGAGTACCAACATAACATATATATTTTCATGTCATACTATCATAAATAACTGAGTCGGAGAGGCTGCTTTGAAATAGGTAGAATACAACAGGTAATGCCAACTTATACATAAGACATATGGGCCTCCAAGACCAAAATAACCACTTGAACACTGAAGATAGGCCGACAAGGCCATACAATCGTTTACTTACATGAAATCTGTCTACAAGCCTCTAAGAAAACAAAATTTTCATAAAGGTCGGGATAGAGTTCCGTCATACCAAACAATACACATCTAACTCATACTAACCAAACAAGCAACTCCGAAGTGAATGGAGCGCACCAACATCTTTCGTTGAGCTGATAGCCTACTTGGAGGGCTCTCGACCTGTCTATCAAGACCTGCAAGCATGAAACGCAGCATCCCTAGGAAAAAAGGGATGTCATTACGAATAATGCTGAGTATGTAAGGCGCATAAATAAGTACATAACAGACATGGAGGAAATATAGAGTAAATGACTCTACCTGTAAATCTGAATAACTTTGTAAATCATGAAATAATTATAGTATCATGCATATGTGTATGAGTGTCATGTTGTGCATAGGTACATGTTTCATAACATCATCAGCCTCTGAGGTCATCCCATTATATCATCTTGGCCACAGTGGGAAAACTCATCAACGTTTACTAGCTGATCGGGTGGTGGTGCGTATATAACGCCATAACCTTTCCCATATCCCATATACATACATATATATATATATATACACGTGTATATAATGCCATCTAGTCACGGGTCAATGTACATGAATGCAATGCATGAAAAATACGTTAATAAAATCTTTCGGAATGCCATAAGACCATTTTGCCTTTGAGTAATATCATAAAGTAAACTCTTTTCAACTTTTGTATTTTTCTGAGACCCATGAACAAATGATAGAATATTATGACACATGGAAATTCAAGAACATAGATATCTCTAATACTTCTATGAATAGAGTCATATATGGAATTTATGCATTTGCTCGCTTCACTTATGTCGTATAGATTCATGCCAAAAAAAAGGGATAGCCTTAACATACATGTTCCTTGAATTATTTGCACGAAATGAAGCTTCTGCTTGAACGAAAGAACGAAGCTTCTGCTTCTTTGAATTAAACGAAATTTTTGCTTAGGATCAGAATGTCTCCTTACATTTTAGTGTTAGCATATGTTTCTAAAAGTTTTTGCTTTAAGAGGAAAGATTGTGTAAAATGAAATCAGTAAAAACACAGCTTTGTAATAAGGAAACCAAATTGGAAAAGTCTTATACGTAGGTGTCACTATGTACCTAACTTTAGGTGTCCACCTAAGACATTATGACTAAGAGTCATATGTCTTAGTAGTGGCTTGCTACCACGTCTTATTTCCACACTTTAATAATTAACTAGGTTGTCACGACCCTAACCCCGAACCTGGTCGTGATGGCGCCTCTCGTGAAGACAAGGCCAGCCAATTAGACCCAATTCACTTTTTAAAATAGTTAAACAATATAAGAGCAGTCTAAACATGATTTAATGATAATAAGCAGCGGATATAAAATCCAACACAGCCCTAACCGGGGTGTCACAAGTCACGAGCATCTACTAGGGTATTAATATAACTAAAGGTCTGAAGTGTACAAATACAGTCTAATGAAATGAAGAGGGAGAAAAGCAATGTTGCGAACGCCGGCAGCTACCTTGCTAAACTCTAACGACACTACCTCCAATCAGCCAAAACATACCTGAATCTGCACACAAGGTGCAGGGAGTAATGTGAGTACTCTGACTCAGTAAGTAATAATAATAAATGAAGACTGAAGGCAAGAAATCACGTAAAACATATCAGGATGTTGTATAGAAGCAGTCCACAACTAGTAAAAAAGTAGTGAAGCTGTAAAAATCTCTTTAAAATATTTTGGCTCAGTTTAAACTTCTTTGAAAATGACTTTTCCAACAGTTACGCAAATGAATGCCAAAAATAGTTAGTGTAGATAAGCATAGAAATCCGCCTCTCGGGCACAAATACCATAGTTTAACAGGTAAAATGACAAGTAAATATGAAAGATAACATATAAAGGTTCGCCCCTCGGGCACAATGTCAACAACTTCGCCCTTGGGCAATATCTCAGAACAATACCAGCCCATCAGGCAATCACATAGAATGGTACCAGCCCCTCGGGCAATCACATATAACGATACCAGCCCCTCGGGCTATCACATAGTACGATATCAGCCCCTCGGGCTATATCTCACATCATAATGGGTACCCACGCTCACTAGGGGTGTACAGACTCTGGGAGGGGTCCCTTAAGGCCCAAGCACAATATCAAGCCATCTCGTAGCATCAAATCTAGGCCCTCGGCCTCATATCAGTCAAGCCACCTCGTGGCGTATATATATATATATATATATATATATATATATATATATATATATATATATATATATATATATATATATATATATATATATCTCAGGCCCTCGGCCTCATAAACAATATCAACAAGCCATCTCGTGGCGTACATATCTCAGGCCCTCGGCCTCAATCAGTATCAGTGTTTCCTCACAACTAGGCCATCGGCCTTACTCAGTCAAAAATACTCACAAGCCCCTTGGGCATTAGTAAAACAATATTTCTTAGCCCAAAACATCATTTAAAATATCATTTAAGTTTCAAAACGGAGTAAAATGGCTGAGTGGTAAAACAGTGGAAAATAGCATGACTGAGTTCAATTAATAAGTCAAAGTAGTGAGGAAATAGTAATAAAAATTCTCGAAGGGTTCAAATAGTTGGCACGAAGCCCAAATATGGCAATCAACCCAATTCATGATGATAACAAATAAGTTTCAGTCAAATACGCGGTAAAATCATCAATCGAGACGGACCAAGTCACAATTCCCAATAGTACACGACCCCACGCTCATCAAGCGTGTGCCTTACCTTAATATAGAACTACGACGTGCAATCCGGGGTTTCAAACCCTTAGAATATCATTTACAATCATTACTCACCTCTATCCAGTCCGAACACTAGCCCGCGATGCCTTTGCCTCTCGAATCGGCCTCCGGATGCTCCAAATCTAGCCGAAATCAGTACCAAACCATCAAAATGTGCTAAGGGAACAAAGCTCACTTGAAAATAATCAAATTACCACAAAATTCCTGAAATTGGTCAAACCGACCCCTGGGCCCACATCTCGAAATTTGACAAAATTCACAAAACTAGAATCCTTATACTCTCACGAGTCTAACCATACGAAAATTATCCAATTCTGATATCATTTGGTCCTTCAAATCAACATTTTACATTTTTGAAAGATTTTTCAATTTCTTCCCAAATTCCATCCCAAATCACAAATTAAATGATGATTTCAATGATAGATTCATGTACTCTAGCCAAATCTGAGTTAGAATCACTTACCCCGATGAATTTCTTGAAAAACCTTCGAAAAAATCGACAAAATCCGAGCTCTCTAGGTCAAAATATCAAATAAAACCCAAAACCTCATATTTATAGAGTACCCCATGGATTTCCAGCTCTGCGGACCGCACAAAATCGACCGCGGTCCGCACAAAAATGACCGCGGCCGCACATGTTTTCCTCTGTAGTAACAGGCTTTAGTATTTTGTCCATAACTTTCGATACAAATGTCCAAATGCCTATTATAATATGTTTCTGAAAACTAAATTCAAAGATCTACAACTTTCGTTTTTGAATCATCTCAACATTCCTTGTAGATCAAAAGATATGAGCTTCCGAAGTAGGACTAGTGAAATTTTCCTCACCGCGGCCGCACTTCATTTTGTGCGGTCCACACAACACCTACCGCGGCCGCACTCATTTTGTGCGGTCCTACCGCGGACGCACTTCTTTTTGTGCAGACCGCGTGGGTTAGTTCCGAGGCATGCAACCCTTCTGGACCTGCTACAGCTATGATTTGTGGCCTAAAACATCCCGGAACTTCAAACAAATTGTACCAACACATCTCATGACATCGTTCAAACTTGTTCAAAACTTCGGAATGCTCACAACAACATCAAATCACCAATTTAACATAGGATTCAAGCCTAAGAACTCCAAGAACTTTTTAATTATGCTTTCGTTCAGAAAGTCTATCAAACCTCGTTTGAATGACCTAAAATTTTGCACACACATCCCAAATGACACAACGAAGCTACTGCAACTCTCGAAATTTTATTCTGACCTTTATATCAAAATCTCACCTATCAACCGAAAAACGCCGAAATCTCAAATTCGCCAATTCAAGCCTAAACCTTCCACGAACTCCCAACATGCATTCTGATCACGCTCCTAAGTCCCAAATCACCTAACGGAGCTAACCAAATCATAAAAATTCCAATCTAAGATCAAATACAATCAAGTCAAATCTTGGTCAAACCTTTTCAAATTTTAAGCTTTCAACTGAGACTGCTCTTCCAAATTCATTCTGATTAACCTAAAACCCAATGCCAAAGATTTACATAAGTCATAATACACCACACGGGGCAAGTCATGCTCGATAACTGGAGAGCAAAGTGCAAAATCTCAAAACGACCGGTCGGATCATTACATAGGTAATGTCCCGTTACCCGGTAATTAACCAATTACCCATATAATTAAGAATTATCTCCACTTACTTAAAATACTTCTGTCTTTTAACATACCTTGTACACTTTATGGTCATGTAATACCTTGTATGGTACTAGTCCATAAATACTGGGTATTTTAGCTCGGGCCGTATTTTACCCCAAAATGCCGAACTTGGAAAAAATTCATTTTCTTTGACTTGCTTCCCCTTTCACTTTCATGAATTTGCTAATCACTTGTGAAATAGCATAATTTCTTATAATCTCCAAATAATCTTTTACTTGGAATGATGTCAATTACCTTACGACAAATTCAACGTACAATACTTCAGGGTGCAACATCGTCGTAACTTAATATTGCGAAGCGTGACATCACCGTAATGCAATACTGCTGGGTGCAACACTGTCGTAACTTATTACTGCAAAGTGTAACATCACCATAATGTAATACTGTAAGGCGTAACATCATCGTAATATATTACTGCAGAGGGTAACATCATCGTAATATATTACTGTAGAGCATAACATCGACATAGTACTGCGGGGCGTAACACTATTTCCCCCTTTGGAACATTCGTCCTCGAATGTTGACTGATGCACTTATCATTTTCATAACTTATGTCTTCCAAATACTTTAGAACTTCCCTTTCCATCTAGGCGACTGTTTTGTGAATAAGTCCAATGTCCAGGGCATTCCCTCCTTAGGCCTCCTTCTCACACCACAACTTGTAGTCGGAATCCTTCCAATATCGTAAATGTTGCTACCTTTCATCATGCAGCCTGTACAATTTTGACCTTGTAAGTGTGCCTAATCTCTAGGCTTCATATGTAGAGCTTGATAAGATGTCCCTCTGGGCATCTATGAGTATACTGAAGTTCTTCGCTCGGTACTTTATTGAATTCACGAATATTGCTATATCTCATCGCATAGGTCTGTTTAGCCATCCGTATGAATTTACTACCATAACTCTTACTTTAATTTATCATTGCTGAGGTCTATTACCAAATCCCAGCTTACTCTCGTTGCTTATTCCATATGTATAAATTTAAGTCCTTTAATGCTTCCTCATTACTGCTTATCTTTAGAATGACGGCCTAATCTCATCTCATACTTTGTGACTTTTGTCCAGCCATTGTTGATTCACCTCAATATTGATCTACAATATAACACTGATAACTTGAAACTTCTTACATAATACTTTTCCCGTAGGGCTTACGTTACATCAAGGAATATTCGAAGTAATTTTCCTGATCCACTTAGCGGCGATATTGTACTTCAATAACCGTATTCTATAGCACCCCAAGGTCATTCTCTTACGTGAGTATTTTAATTCTGTACAATTCGTGAAATTCTCTTTAAATCATTACTCAATCGAAGGCCCGAACATCATCCTTTATCTACAACAATTACACCCTTATTCTATTACTAGGGCAACATTCTACCTCTTCTAAATGCCCTTTTGTCTTTGACTCCTTTGTGTTCATTCAGGCTATACTGAGCTTTGTATAACTTAGAGAAATCATCAGATATTCTTGTTTTCATAGTCTTAATCCTGAGGACTTATCCATTTCATCACCTTCTCAATCGTCCTTTCTTATGCTTACTCCTGTCTTCCTACAATCTTGTCCCTCTACCATACTTTAGCTTGCGACCCACACATTTCTACTTATACTTGTTCACAACCTTCCTTCATCTTGCTTGCACCATAGATTTCCTTATGTTATTCTAGAACATCAAGTGAGACATCACATCATCTCTAACTCTTCTTTACTCTCTCGACTAGATCTCTCGGTACTTAGAAACCATAGGTTGGAAGGTACGCCATTGACGACTTTGCTATCATTCCTGAATATTGAATCCTAGTGCTTATAGCCTTATAATCGAAGCATGGACTATTCACGATCTTCTGCACCTTAGTATCTCGTACGTTGTTCACCTTTAGCTTCATTTGTTTTACCTTAAAATCTCACGTCACATCTTTTATCTCTTTCATGACTTCCCTTCCACATAGGTATAACTCACATCCACGTCTTGAACTTTTATTATAATACATACACCTTTTTACACAATCTCATGAGAGCTTCATACTAACTTCTTACGCGGTTGGGACACTTCTAACTAGCTTTATCGTAGAGTCGTTATAGAATATGGCTACTGCACTATCTCTCTTGTACCTTTGATAGTAAGAGTGATTTTTCAATGTTCTCAATCATGATTTCTAAAATTTTCAGGGTCCAATAATCTGATTCCCGATTTACTTCGATGATGCATCTCTTTAGTTTCCTCCTTCTTCTGATCGGCCTTTACGTCGACTTAAGCTATCTTCCGATCTGTGGTCCTTGTTATTAGTTATTATGTTTAGCCTTTCATGGGTGCTGAGGAATATGCATAATACAATCCTTTAAAAGTTTAATCCTTCATTTATTACTTGGGCTCAATTCTTTCTTTTAACGTATACCAGAATCTTCTACGGTTGTATATGTTGCATATATAGAACTTTGAACCCTTAAGTGTGTTCATAACATAACCAACTCTGGATCATTGATCGAATAATCTCTTTCATTCCATCTTAGCTTTCTTTCAATGTAAGCTATTACTTTTTCTAGTTTTTCTGCCCCCTTGTTGCATCCATACTTAGCTTATCTTAGTGCCCACACATGCTAGAGTTTCCATGCAACTCATATGATCTCGAATATTACTTTTAATTTTACTTCCCGTTCATTAGCCATAGTAGTGACACTTTCCTTTGGAGTGCTTACAATGTTGTTGTGAGACTATTGTTACACGACCATTTCCTCTTTAGGTCGGTGTGCTTAAGTTGAAGCCTTCTTCCTTATTTCCTCAGCTAGTCTTTCGTTATAGTACTTAGGGAGAACCCTCTGACTCTTGTAAAGCTTCGAGCTTATTACATCGTATACCCGATGGAATTTTTGATGTTCGTGCTCACTTGTAATTATCCTTAGTTACTTACCTCTTGCTCGTACGGCTGCTTCTAAACTGAAGTTTTGATTGTCTTTCTAGTGGAACTATATTTTATTTCCGTAACACTCATACAGTACCTTTAACTACCCCAACTTCTATTTGAATATTTCTCAAGTATTACAATGTCATAACTGTAGGGTTGAATTCACTATATTGGATTTTACTATCTTTATCTTGCACGACCTGTTGTCTTGTTTGTATCCTATTGACTAGCCATAATTAGGCTCTTCCTGAATCAACTACTCACTACTCGTTGGCCCATTCTCATGTCAATATTCCGCGAAATCTTTCTTGGGTTATTTCCTTGGTCTTAACTTACGTCTCGCACTGGCTCCTTAATTATCAATAACATTTCGGGCAGGAACCCTTACTTCTTCTCCTTGACGTTGTGTTTGCATAATGTTATAGAATCATAGCATATCTGTAGGATTTGAATAAATGTAATCTCATCCCTTTCTCATTTTTTATCGCATTCTTCCTTTACCATTCCATTGTTACTAGAACCACTTAATTCTGACTTAATGCCACATCACTCCATATTCCCCCCTTTACGGGAGTATTATGATTTAGCACAATGACGATCTACCTATATATGTTTTACCTTTTCAGCCTTGGTGTCTTCTCACATCATCGATGACCCTTACTCGCCTAGCGGTAATCCTTCTGTACCAAGAAAATGAAATTTCTTACTCGTGAGGGTGGCACTTAGTGTAACTAGCACCTACAGTCCCTTAAGATTAACTTTGCTCCCATTGCTTGCTTTAGGGAAGCGTCTTCCTGAACGACCATTCTAGGAATTCCTCATAAATCTTCTTTTGTTGTTTATTCTACCATTTCCGGATCGCAAATCTGAAATTCTCATGATGCTGACTATTATTAAATCACTCAATTCCTTATTCATGTTTAGTTTATCTTATTCACCAGTCCATACTGATTTCTATTACTCTATGGTCTAACTTTTCCTTCTGTTAATCATGTTAGAGTCGCGAACTTATTTCTCGAAATGAGGATGTGACTATATGGCTTATACTGTTTTGTTGTCTTAAGGCCCATCACCTTTCGTCTCTTTCTTTATTTGACTATAGTCTCTGTAACACTCTACCATTGTCATCCATGTATCACACCTAGATAATGCTTTCTTACCTCTCTTCTCATTACTCTGCTAATATTTTTGCATATCCCTTTTAGTGTGAAAACTTCAACACGACATTCTTTCACTTTTAGCTCTCTTTTCTTCATTCATCGGCTCTTCGGGTTGCTCAACGTCCTCACTCTACTAGGGACGAGAGTCATACTAAGGTAATATTTATACCTTCCAAGCCTTCAGTGCCTATCGTCTAAAAAATTGATCATGCTAGTATTCACATCTAATTGTAATATTCTAGAGTACACCACCTGGGTGTCTTGCAAGGAGATCTATTAGCACATTTGCAATAACCTTCGGCAATGTCAACTAACATAAGCAATCCATTTACCAATTTGGATTACCCAAGCCCCAGCCGAATCTTGATATCTCATCCTTCTCTTGACTATACATGTTAGCCCCCCACAGGGCATAACTGAAATGGGCGTGACCAATTGTACATATCTTTGTCACGGTTGAATATAACTCAAAAAGCTTATGTTCCTCTGCATGAATTATAAACATTGTTAACCTTCATTAACTGGGCACCTCGTACGATTCTTTATCTTGCTTCTTTTGCTTGTTGAAACTTGTATTTATCTTCTTAATCTCTCATTTTCTTTAACCATAAAGGTGGATAGGCATTCTTGCCTTAAGGCTTCTTATCAGGAAGCTTACACTTTTCAGTACACCCATGATCTGCTAAAGACCTCATATTTACTTATCGTAGGCATCATACAAAAATCGAATTCCTCTGACTCAGATCTTCTACAACTATCTCTCTTTCCAACCTTCTTTCCGGATGTAGGTATCGTCTTATTAGAATAAAATAGAATTTCGGAATTTGGATTCTTATAAGTGATCTCTACCACACGATCTAGAGTAAGAAGAAATAGTGACAATCCTAAATGCCATGTAGCCTCCTGCTTATAAGTGTGGTGCATGACACACCCATAAACAAGACTCTACTAGACACGGCTTGTAGACTCCCTAGGATAGAACTTCTCTGATACCACTTTTGTCACGACCCAAACCGATGGACCGCGACGGAAAAATGTTACAAATCACATAGTCATTGTTGATACCCAATTTTTCCCTATATATTTTAAATATGCAAAATACCTTCAAAATAGCATATATATATATATATATATATATATATATATATATATATATATATATATATATATATATATATATATATATATGCATATATATGCATATATAAGCATGTCCAAAGATTTTATTATTTTTTCCATAATTGTAAGGTCTTAAGTTGATTTATTTTCTCCCCTTTTATCCATAAAATCCCCAATAATTATTTTCAAAATTATTTTTTTGATATTTCATCTACTGGATTTCTATATTTATGCCAAAATATGACTAAGGTAATTTTTATATATTTTATAATTACATTTAGTATTTTAAAGCTAAATTGCGCATAATTGCAATATTAGCCCTTTTAAGATTTAATTAAGTTCTATATGCAAAATATTGGACCCTATACTTATAAATTATTAATTATGTATTTTATATCATTTTGGAACCTTAATTTATTTTCCAAAAATTACCTATTATTTTTTATAAATTAAATAGGGGAAAATTGGCTATTTAAATAACAGCCAAATTTGGCTTTCAATTATAGCAAAAATTGGACCTCTTCCAGCCCAATTTCACACCCGAATCACCCGACCCATACCCTATTAACCCTTACCCAATGTTACGACCCAAACCGATGGGCCGTGATGGGCACCCAGTACCTTACTCGACCGAGTACCAACGTAACGTATCTTTCTTATTACATCATCATATACACGTGATATATGGGCCTAATAGGCCAACATTATCATTTATAAACTCAAAACATAGTCCGACAAGGCTGTACAATCTTTCATGTATACAACATATGTCTACAAGCCTCTAAGAGTACATAAATGTCATAAAGGTTGGTATAGAGTCCCGACATACCAAACAATGCACGTCTAAATCATACTAACCAAACAAGCAACTCCGAAGCAAATTGAGTGCACCAACATCTTCTGTTGAGCTAATAACCTACTTGGAGGGCTCTCGACCTGTCTATCAGGACCTGCGGGTGTGAAACGTAGCATCCCCATGCAAAAGGGACGTCAGTACGAATAATGTACCAAGTATGTAAGGCACATAAATAAGTACATAAGAGACATGGAAGAAATATAGAGTACATGACTCAACCTATAAGTCTGAATAACTTTGTAAATCATAAATTACTTTTAGCGTCATGCATATGCATATGAATGTCATGTCGTGCATAGGTACATATTTCATAACATCATCAGCCTCTGAGAGCATCCCATCATATCGTATCGGCCACTGTGGGCAAAATCATCATCGTATACCAGCTGATCAGGTGGTGGTGCGTATATAATGCCATAACCTCTTTCCATATCCCATATCCCATATACATATACATATACATACATATATACGCATATATAACGTCATTTGAATCATATTTCAGCCACTGTGGGCAACATCATCATCATATACCAGTTGATCAGGTGGTGGTGCGTATATAACGTCGTAACCTTTTCCCATATCCCATATACATATATTTACATATATATATATATATATATATATATATATATATATATATATATATATATATATATATATATATATGCGTATATAACGCCGTTTGAATCATATTTCAGCCACTGTGGGCAACATCATCATCATATACCAGCTGATCAGGTGGTGGTGCGTATATAACGCCGTAACCTTTTCCCATGTCCCATATACATATATTTACATATATACGTGTACATAACGTCGTCTGAGTCATGGGTCAATGCACATGTATAAATGAGTAAAATGCATGAAAAATACGTAATAATCTCGATATTTCCTTCCAGATAAATTTTTCCCACTGCGTAGTATTCTGAGACATAAACAGAAGATAATAATAATTCTCATGGGGAATCAAGAATATAGACACCCCTACTATTTCTACGAATAGAGTAATTTATAGAAACTGTGTATTTGCTCGTTTCTTCAGTATAATTTGGACCATGCCAAAAGAAAAAAGGGATAGACTTAACATACCTGGAGTAGAAAAATTCCGTATAATATTCTTGGCGAAGATTGCACCGTACTCTTTTGTAATCACAAAATTTTGATGGGATTACGCTTCTGTTACTTGAGGTATTTTGAACAAAATGTAGCTCTCAGGAAGTAATTTGATGGAATTATTTTGAACCAAATGAAGTTCTGTTTCTTTGAAGTATTTTGGTGGAATTATTTTGGATGAAATGAAGAATGGATCATATCTCTTGCTTAAGAGTATTTAACGTTTTTGGCTCCTTTTTTTGTCCAAATGAAAGGGAGAAGATGTGATATTAAAGCTTACTTGGATATTCTAATTGTCCAAAGTTAGACACATATACATGGAATGACTTAAAAGTCATTCCTTAATTTGCTTCCTTCTGCCACGTTACCTTTCTTAGTGGGGGTTTAATCTTATCTCATTTTTTAATAATTAACTAGGTAATGTCCCGTTATCTGATAATTAACCAATTATCCGCATAACTAAAAATTATCTCAAATTACTTAAAATTCTATTTATTACTAAAATACTTTATATATACTTTATATGTTATACTACTATGGTCATATGGTACCTTGCATGGTATTAGTCCATAAATACTGGGTATTTTATCTCGGGCCGTATTTTACCCCAATTTGCCAAATTTTGGACAAAATTTATTTTCTTTGACTTGCTCCCCCTTTCACCTTCATGTTACTAATCACTTGTGAAATAGCATAATCCTTATGATCTCCAAATAATCTTTTACTTGGACTGATGTCAATTACATTATGACAAATTCAATGTACAATACTTAAGGGTGTAACATCATCGTAACTTAATATCGCGAAGCGTAATATAACCGCAATATATTACTGAAGAGTATAACATCGACGTAATACTGCGGGGCGTAACATTATTCCTCCCTTTGGAACATTCGTCCTCAAATGTTGACTAATGCACTTATCATTTTCATAATTTATATCTTTCAAATACTTTAGAACTTCTCTCGCCATCTAGGTGACTGTCCTGTGAATGAGTCCAAAGTCCAGGGCATTCCCCCCTTAGTCCTCCTTCTCACACCACAACTTGTAGTCAGAATCCTTCCAATCTCGTAACTGTTACTACCTTTCATAATGCAGCCTGTACAATTTTGACCTTGTAAGTGTGCCCAATCTCTAGTCTTCATATATAGATCTTGATAAGATGTCCCTTTGGGTATATATGAGTATACTGAAGTTCTTCGCTCGGTACTTTGTTGAATTCACGAATATTGATCTACAATATACCCTCATTTTATTACCAGGTCATTATTTCATTATTTCTAAATGCTATTAATCTTAGACTCCTTTGAGTTCATTAAAGCTATAGTGAGCTTTGTATAACATAGAGAAACTGTCTGCTCTTCTTGTTTTCATGGGCTTAATCCTAAAGACATCCATTCTCGTCACCTTTTCACTTGCCTTCCCTCATCCTTACTCATGCTTCCTTAAAATTTTATCGTTTTACCATACTTTAGCTTGCGACCTATACATATCCATTTATAAACTTTCCTTCAACTTGCTTGCACTATAGATTTTCTTATGTTATTCGGGAACGTCAAGCGAGACATCACATCGTCTCCAACTTTTCTCTATTCTCTTAACTAGATCTCTCAGTACTTAGAAACCATAGGCTGAAAGACATGCCGCTGATGATGTCGCTATCATTCCCGGTTATTGGATCCCCGTGCTTATAACCTTCTATCCGAAGTATGGACTATTTACAACTTTCTGCATTTGAATAGCTCATATGTTGTTCACTTTTACCTTACTTACTTAAAATCTCGCATCACATCTTCTATCTCTTTCGTGAACTCCCTTCCGCCCAAGTGTAATTCACGTCTATAGCTTGAAGCTCTATTATAATATCCGCACCTCTGTTACATACACAATCCGGTGGGAGCTTCGTACTGACTTCATCTGAGGTTGGTACTTCTTCTAACTAGTTTTCTTGTATAGCCATTATAGATTATGGTTGTTTTGTTATTTCTTTTGAACATCTGATATTAAGAGTGATTCTATCGTGTTCTCAAGCACAACTTCTATAATTTTTCCAGGTCCAATAATCAGACTCCTGATTTACTTGGGTGATGTAATTCTTTAGTTTTCTCTTCCTTCTGATCAGCCTTTATGTAGGCTTAATCTATCTCCCGATCTGTGGCTCATGGTATCAGTTATTACCTTAGCCTTTCATGGGCGTTATGGAATATCCATGATACAATCTTCTAACAATTCAATCCTTTGTCTATGCCCTGGGCTTAATTCTTTCTTTTAACTTATATCGGAGTCTTCTATGGTTGTATGATTATCAACAAATATGCTGCCTGGATAATGCTCCAAAATCTTAAGTGTATCCATAACGTACTAACTTTGAATCATTGATTGAATAATTCCTTTCGTTCCATCTCAGCTTTCTTTAAACGTGTGCAATTACTTTTCTGGGTCTTTCTGCCCTTTTTTGCGTCCATACTTAGCTTGTCTTAGTTCCCACACTTGCCAGAGTTTTCATACAACTCATATGATCTCGAATATTACTTTTAATTCTTACTTCCCGTATCATTAGCCATGGTAGGTGCCACTTTCCTTTGGAATGCTTACAATGTTGTTGCGAGACTGTTGTCACACGACCATTTTCTCTTTAGGTAATTGTGCTTAGGTTGAAGTCTTCTTTCTTATCTCCTTAGCTAGTCTTTTATTGTAGTACTTAGGGAGAACCTTTGACTCCCGTAAAGCTGTGAGCTTATTACGGACCTTTTTGATGTCCTTACTTGTCTATAATCATTCGTAGTTGCTTACTTCTATGCCCTTGTGCTTGTATGGTTGCTTCTGAACTGATATCTTGACTACGTTCCCAGTGGCACATTCTTTTATCCCCGTAACGCTCATAAGTACCTTTAACTATCCTGACTCTTGTTTGAATATATCTCAAGTATTATAATGATATTCTTTGAGGTTGAATTCTCCATATTGGGTTCTACTATGTTTATCTTACACGATCTAATGACTCGTCTGTAACTTCCTATTTAGCCATAACTGGGATCTTCCTGACCAACTACTAACTACTCGTTGGCCCATTCTCATATCAATATTCCTCATAATCTTTCTTGGGTTATTTCCTTTGTCTTAACTTACGTCTCACACTGGCTCCTTATTTATCAAAAACATCCGGTGCAGGAACCCTTACTTCCTTTTCTTGGTGTCGTGCTTATATAATGTTCTAGAATCATAGAATATCTGTAACATTTGAATAAGTACAATCTCATCCCTTTCTCATTCTTATCGCGTTCTTCTTTTATCATTCCATAGTCACTAGAACCACTTAATTCTGACTTAATATCACATCACTTCATATTCCCCCTTTAGGGGTGTACCAAAAGCTGAAGCCACGAGGATCTACCTATAGATGTTTTACCTCTTCATCTTTAGCGTCGTTTCTCAACATCAATGATCCTTACTTGCCTTGCCGCAATCCTTCTGTACCAAGGATGACAAATTTCCTTACTCGTGAGGGTGACACTTAGCGTAACTGGCACATACAATCTCTTAAGTTTAACTTTGCTCACATTGCTTGCTCTAGGGAAGTGTCTCCCTAAATGACCATTCTCTGAATTCATCATAAATCTTCTTCTGTGGTCCATTCTATTACCACTGGAACAAAATCTAAAATTACCATGATGCCGAGTACTTTCCAATCATTCAGTCCCTAATTCATATTTAGTTTATCTTGTTTACTTGTTCCTACTGATTTTTGTTACTCTGGGATTAACTCTCCCCTCTGGTAGTCGCATTGGAGTCACGAACTTATTTCTCGAAATGAGCATATAACCTTATGGCCTATACTCTTTTGTTTTCTTAAGGCCCATCACCTTTTGTCTCTTCCTTCATTTGACTATAGGTTCTGTAACACTCTACCGTTTTCATCCATGTATCACACCTTATTCATAATGCTTCATTATCTCTCTTATCATTACTCTGCTAATATTTCTGCATATCCCTTTTCTTGTGAAAACTTCAATACGACATTCTTTCGTTTTTAGCTTTCCTTTGCTCAATCCAGTAGCTCTTCAAGTTGCTTAACGTTCCCGCTTTACTAGGGACACGAGCCACACTAAGGTAATATTTATCCCTTCAAGGCTTATAGTGCATGTCTTTGTAGTACTCATATCTGGGTGTACTATTTTAGAGTGCACCACACCTTCCTCTATTTTAGAGTGCACCATCTAGGTGCCTCATAAAAAGATCTATTAGCACATTTGCAATATCCTTCGGAAATGTCAACTGAGGCAATCAATTCATCCATCATATCTTCTTATACTACTTTTGTTAACCCCCATAGGGCATATCTGGAAGGGGTGCGACCAATTGTATATACCTCTGTTACTATTGAATATAACTCAAAAAGCTTATGTTCCTCTGCCTCAATTATAAACGCTATTAACCTTCATTAACTGGGTACCTTGTACACTTTTTCACCTTGCTCCTTTTACTTGCTGAAACTTGTACTTATCTTCTTAATCTCTCATTGTCCTTCACCATAAAGATGGATAGGCATTCTTGCCTTAAGGCTTCTTATCAAAAGGCTTACACCTTTCAATACGCACATGATCTCCTGAAGACCTCACATTTACTTATCATAAGCATGATACAAAGTCGAGTTCCTTTAATTCAATACTTTCCACAACTATCTCTCCTTCCAACCTTCTTTCCGGATGTAGGCATCGTCTTATTACGAATAGAAGTTCAGGACTAGAATCCTTATAGGTGAGCTCTACCACACGATCTAGAGTAAAAAAAAGCGACAATCCTAAATGCCATGTAGCATCCTGCTTATAAGTGTGGTACACGACACACCCATAAACAAGATTCTACTAGACACGACTTGTAGACTCCCTAGGATAGAACTGCTCTGATACTACTTTTATCACGACTCAAATCAATGGGCTGCGATGGGCACCCAGTACCTTACTCGATTGAGTACCAACGTAACATATCTTTCTTATTACATCATCATATACATGTTACATACGGGCCTAATAGGCCAACATTATCATTTATAAACTCAAAACATAGGCCGACAAGGTCGTACAATCTTTCATGTATGCAACATATGTCTACAAGACTCTAAGAGTACATAAATGTCATAAAGGTCGGGATAGAGTCCTGCCATACCAAACAATACACGTCTAAGTCATACTAACCAAACAAGCAACTCCGAAGCAAATGGAGCACACCAACATCTTTTGCTAAGTTGATAGCCTACTTGGAGGTCTCTCGATCTGTCTATCGGGACTTGCGGGCATGAAACGCAGCGTCCCCAGGCAAAAGGAACGTCAGTACGAATAATGTACTGAGTATGTAAGGCACATAAATAAGTACATAAGAGATATGGAAGAAATAAAGAGTACATGACTCAACCTGTAAGTCTGAATAACTTTGTAAATCATAAATTACTTTTAGCGTCATGCATATGCGTATCAATGTCATGTCGTGCATAGGTACATGTTTCATAATATCATCAGCCTCTGAGGGCATCCCATCATATCATATCGGCCACTGTGGGAAAAATCATCATCGTATACTAGCTGATTAGGTGGTAGTGCGTATATATTGCTATAACCTTTTCCCATATCCCATATATATACACATACATATATACGCGTATATAATGCCGTTTGAATCATATTTCAGCCACTGTGGGCAATATCATCATCATATACTAGCTGATTAGGTGGTGGTGCATATATAATGTCGTAACCTTTTCTCATATCCCATATACATATATGTAAGCGTATATAATGTCGTAACCTTTTCCCATATCCCATATCCATATATTTACATATATACGCATATATAATGTCGTTTGAATCATATTTCAGCCACTGTGGGCAACATCATCATCATATACCAGCTGATCAGGTGGTGGTGCATATATAACGCCGTAACTTTTTCCCATATCTCATATACATATATTTACATATATACGCGTATAACGCGGTCTGAATCATGGGTCAATGCATATGTATAAATGAGTAAAATGTATGAAAGATACGTAATAATCTCGATATTTCCTTTCGAATAAACTTTTTCAACTGCATAGTATTCTGAGACCCATGAACAGAAGATAATAATAATTCTCATGGGGAATCAAGAATATAGACACCCCTACTATTTTTACGAATAGAGTAATTTATAGAAACTGTGTATTTGCTCATTTCTCAGTATAATTTGGACCATGCCAAAAGAAAGAAGGGATAGCCTTAACATACCTGTAGTAGAAAAATTCCGTATAATATTCTTGGCGAAGATTGCGCCGTACTCTTTTGTAATCGCAAAATTTTGATGGGATTACGCTTCTGTTACTTGAGGTATTTTGAACAAAATGAAGCTCTCAGAAAGTAATTTGATGAAATTATTTTAAACCAAATGAAGTTCTGTTTCTTTGAAGTATTTTTGGTGGAATTATTTTGGATGAAATGAAGAATGGAACATATCTCTTGCTTATGAGTGTTTAACGTTTTTGGCTCCTTTTTTTGTCCAAATGAAAGGGACAAGATGTGATATTAAAGCTTACTTGGATATTCTAATTGTCCAAAGTTAGACACATATACATGGAATGACTTAAGAGTCATTCCTTAATTTGCTTCCTTCTGCCACGTTACCTTTCTTGGTGGGGGGTTTAATCTTATCTCATTTTTTAATAATTAATTAGGTAATGTCCTGTTATCCAATAATTTACCAATTATCCGAATAATCAAAAATTATCTCAAATTACTTAAAATTGTATTTATTACTAAATTCTTCATATATACTTTATATGTTATACTACCATGGTCATATGGTACCTTGCATAGTACTAGTCCATAAATACTAGGTATTTTAGCTCGGGCCGTATTTTACCCCAAATTGCCAAATTTGGACAAAATTTATTTTCTTTGACTTGCACCTCTTTTCACCTTTATGAATTTACTAATCACTTGTGAAATAGCATAATCCTTATGATCTCCAAATAATCTTTTACTTGGACTGATGTCAATTACCTTATGACAAATTCAACATCCAATACTTCAGGGTGCAACATCATCATAACTTTATATCGCGAAGCATAACATCACCGCAATATATTATTGCAGAGCAAAACATCGACGTAATAATGCGGGGCGTAACACTGAAACCCGGAAGCCACCTGCCCTTTTTAATCTCGACCGTGAATCTCCCAGATCAACGGTCCAAATGCACCCTTTCCTTTTTAATTTCACCCGACCCCTAACCCTAGTTTCATAATTCAGAGACAGCCGCCCTCAAACTCTCTCATCTTCGAATTCTCTCTCAACTCACCCTAACCCTAATCGCCGTCACCAGCGAGAACCTCCTTCTTATGGTGTTTTTGTGCCTTTTCTAACCACCTCTGGTCTCTTATACTCCATGGCTCTTCGACTTCTTGAGTCCTTGAGAAGATCTCAAGGAAAGCCAACCTGCTCCGGTTTGAAACTTGTTTACAAGCCTATCTACGGCCATTTTGGTTTGTAAGAAAGGATTTTCTCTTGTTTTTTCATTTGAATCCATGAGTTTTTAACTGATTCTCTTCATCTCTACTATTCTCTGAAAACCCTAGTTCGCTACTAATCGATTATTCTCAGATCTTTATAGATCTGAGGTGATTCGAGTATTACTAGGCGTTTTCCTTTAAAAATCTCCTGTTTTAACCAACTATTTCGATTTTAGTCATTCTTTTCTAAAATTAGGGTTTCTGGGAGTTCTTTTACGCATGTTCTAACTGATTTCTTTATGATTAAACCTTTTCCCTTGTTTGTTTTGACCGATTTTGTGCTCTTACTGATTTTAACTTGACTCTGTTAAATGCCCTATTTTCTTTAAGATTTTCTTTACTTTGTTTCTATGAATGTTAGCATGATTTTCCTTACTTTGCTTCTATGAGGGTTAGCATGTTTTCTTTACTTCGTTCTGTGTGTTAGCCTGCTTACTTGAGTCCTGTGACTACCCCTGCTTTGAATATGGTTTCCTGAATCCCTAGCCTACTTATGTCACTTTTGTGTGACTATGCTCGTTTTGTTTGTTCATCTCTTGTTTCTTTCTGTGACTATGCTTCGAATATGTTTTCTTACTATGTCTATGGACCTCCTCTATTTATATGTTGAAAGAACAGAGTCATGACTCCCTTTTTGATCGATTCTGGTTTCCTTAATTGATGGTGATTGAAAATCTTCTTTCAAAAACCCTAAAAGTTTTGCCCCGCCTGTTAAGCTGACTGATTTCCTTACCATATTTGCTATGATACTTATTTCTACTGAGTTGTGTCCTTAATCAGGGCTTTATGAATTTGGTCCTAATCGACTACTCTATGCTACTGAATCTCGACTCTTACCTTTCCACTTAATTTAATTAGTTGCTTGCCTTAATTAATTTTCCTTGCCTTGTCTGCATTGCTACTTAATTCTTACTGATTGTTTCCTTAGTTTAAAAACTTTCTCAACCTAGCCTTAATTACCTTCTCTATACTAGTACTATTTTAAAATCTTTCCTATTTGTTATACTCCAGCCATATATGGCTTCTTTCCTTACTTGCCACCTGTTCTTTACCGTTAACACTGACTCCCTTAATTAAAGAGAGATTCTAACCAATTTTTTATACTGAGTTCTATAATTACTGAAGAATTGATTCTTGCCTTATTTTTAACCAGTTTTCAAACTATTATATAAATGACTCTCTTCTATAGTCTTAACACACGAACATAGTTCAGAATACACACATACGTTCAAACTCTCTCTTGTTTCTTTGCTACTTGTGCTAACTGTTGGCCTAGCCGGCTAAAAGCCAAGGCTAGATAGTGGAGTTGCACCTATTTTTACATTTTGCATTCTTCTTCTTTAATTGGTATGTCTCTAGTTTAAATTTGAAACTCAACTTTATGTGTTCCATGCCTTTACATCCATGATTGTTCTGTACTAGTTCTTCAATTTGTTTCTATGTTTGTTGTTATTAAGCATGTCTAAATTCTTCCTTATGTGTAATCATCATATCAGACTTTACTTACTTCTTTGATACTTGTCCAGCATGTTCACTTAGTTCTCTTACCCCTCCCTTAACTGGTAAGACAATGTAGTTACTTAGTCTTCTAGTGCATTCTATTGGCCCTAATGGTATGTCAAATTTTTTTCAACAAAACTCTTGTCTTGAACATGATCCTGCTGCATTCTTCCTTATATTTTAAGTGTTTGTTACCATGACTGATTTGTTCAGTAGACTCATAGTTGTTCTATATATTTGTTGTGTCAAATGTTTCCCTATTTATGTGGTTTCAAACCTATATGTTCTCAATCCTTCACCCCTGTTTGTAAGTCTGCTTGTCAAGTAAATCTGGGTATTCTATGGTTAATTTGGTTGTTTGTTGAGTATGCTTTTCTCAAAGAATAATTTCAAAACTGATAACTCCTAGTATCTTTAAAAACTATTTCTGAACCTTTTCACTTCTAAACTGCTTTACTAAGTCTTTCATCACTATGTCAAGCACTCTCACTGTACTCTTAGACCACTAAGTTCTGTCCCTTTTGTGTGAGCCTTGCCTTGGGACCCTTGAGCTCCCTCTGAACTTGGACACATAAAAGTTGGTCTTTCCACACTACACTTACTCTATCTTGGCTATGAAATCTGGGTGTGAGCACTGCCTGAGATCCCTTGAGATCCTTAGGGAACTCTGACACACCCAGATATGAGGAAAAGCTATGAACAATCTTGGCACTTGAGGTGATTTATTACATAACTCAAAGAGGAAGTCCTAATCAGGTGTTGGAAATCTGGGCCTATTTTTAGACTCTCTATAGTGTAACTTTTACTTTTGTTTTCTACTTATGTAATTCATTTCAGTATCGGTCTGTAATAAGCTATTGTAAACAAGTATTGGGGCTGGCTAGTGAGAGGGGCATGGTAGTTATATATGTTATCAACATCAATGGGTAGAAACCATGCCTTAGGTTTACATTTCCTATATGTGCATTAGAATCTATGTGTAAGATCAACATATTCAAACCAAGTCATGCATTAGATACCATGTTCTTAGGTCTACTATTTTAGCATCTCCTTTGACATCACTTGATCACTTAGAAATCCTGCTTTAGGCTAAATAACAGCATTAACATAAAATGTTGTTTCTGCACTTAGAAACCATGCTCTGGGAATTCTGCATATTCTGCAATCATTCTGCATTTTTCATATGTGCATGTTAGATACCCTATTTTAGGATCTCACTTAGTTACACCTAGTTAAACTACTGATGCATGAAAAAGGACATAAAACAGTCTCATGTTTGTTTATCCTGTCTAAGTGAAACTGGTCACAATCCCTGCATGCCTTTGCAACATTTAGAACAGCATGCTTTAGGTAAAAATAACTTCCAAATTGTTCTAATAATTCTGGTAACTGCTGCATATTATTTTATGCCTAGGCAAGCCTTAGGTAATATAGCTTAAATAAAAACCAGAATTGCCTTTGTTTAACTATCAGCATGTTAAAATCAGTAGGCAAGCCTGATTAGGACTTCCTATTTGAGTTATGTCATAAATCTGACTCTACTGTTATCACTTAGATATCATGCTTAGGATCTGAATTTAGACCTTAATTGTGTATGAGTCATGTTATTTATGTGTACTATGTGTGGAGGTATATCTGAGCCTTTTATTTGTCTTCCATGCTCCCCTTAGTTGAAGTCCTACTTGTTTATTATATGTCGCCTTAGTATTTTACCTTTAAACTTGAGGGTCTGCCTAGAACCCCCTTTTATAGGATAGGAGTCCTAAATCCCTCCGGGGCTGATAGGAAGGAACGGGTAATAACATACAATAGGGGTCGAGACCAACTCTCGCTTTAATTACCTTTATGGGGCGGAAAAGGGTAGATATGGATATGATGACCGGTGCATTAATACCACGTGTAGCCCCTCTTTGAGGAGTGTCATACCGGATATTGCATTGATGTGATCCATATTATAAGCAAACCTAGGACACCCCCTTTTACATTCTCAAATATGCTTAGATCGTAATTCTTTTCAAAATCTTGCTTTTCATTAATTGTTTTTCAAACATCTGTGTACTTAAACTTAAAACCCTTACTATTTGAGGCAAACTTGTTATTTGTAAATTGGACAAATTCACAAAAACTTTCTAGCCGGGAACCATACTAGTGGATCCTGAGAGGTGCCTAACACATTCCCCTTAGAATAATTTCAAGCCCTTACCCTGTCTCTAGTTACCAAACGTAGTAATAAATGAACCCTGTAGGTGCCCTAACGCACCTTAAATCGTTAGGTGGCGACTCTTCAAAACTGCAAACTCTCTTTCCAAAAGGAAAGAGTTGTCCCAACCAAAATGTCATAAACCCAATTTCGCGAGAAAAAGGGGGGCGCGACAGCATAGCGACTCTACTGGGGATATTTAGGCTTTTACCATTTCATACCGTTTTTTATGAATTTGTACCCTCCCCTATGTGCAATTTTTTGTTTAATTTCTTTAAGCGTTTAATTTCTTCTTCAAAAGCAAAACTGACATATCTTTCTTGTTTCCTTCCTTTATAACTGCTTTAAATTATAAAACTACTGTATTTATCGCTTTCTTAACGTGCAAATACATGTTGTCACACCTCGTTTTTACCTACACCCCGTAAAGGGTATATATATATATAAGGGAGTTTTTCCAATAAAAGGACAGTCGAAACAGGATTTATTTATTAAAGATTCAGAGTCGTCACTTGGAATAATTTATGGTGTTCCAAGTCACCGGTTGAATCCCGAATCGAGGAAAATATGACTCTGTTTAACAGTCCGCAAACCAGAAATCCGAGTAAGGAATTCTATTAACCCGGGAGAAGATATTAGGCATTCCCGAGTTCCGTGGTTCTAGCACGGTCGCTTAACTGTTATATTTAGCTTAATTATCTGATTTTAAACAATTATGAACTTATGTGCAAATTTTAACTTTTAACCGCTTTTATTTAATTTTTTAAAGAAGGTTGAACGTCGTTTAAAATGTATCTTTGGATCGCGCCACATGAAATACACCCGCAATCCTAAACACATTTTAGTCAACGTTTTAAGGTTTTGATTTGGGTCACATGAAATGCACACCCGAATTTAGGAAGGTAATTTTATTAAAACAACGCGCCTAGAGCAACTATGCGTTTTTAGCTTTGCGAGGGCCATGGAAATTTGCTATGTGGTGCGCCTCGAGTTCTAAGTATTTTGCGGAAAAATATTTAAACGAGGGCCAAGCATTTGAGATTTTATTGGGCTTGGCACGCCTCGAATCCAATTTTTAAAGGAAATTCAGACTAAATTTCGAAGGGGCCACAAACTATTCGTATTATCTAACATGGCTCCCTTTCAATCTAATTAAGGGGGCTTAATTAATTAACACTAAATGTAGTTAAGGGTTCCATTTAAACGAACCAGGAAGATTTATGTGAGGGAAAATTAATTCATTGCATAAAGGGCTTGGGCCAACACGACAGGGTTGGTGGCCCAAACGAAAGCAAAGGCCCGACGCTGATTCAAAGCAACTTTCTGAACTGGGCCTCAAGGTAAGCCCAAATTCGGAGCCCTGCAGCTGTTGAGTCAAGACCCAACATCGAGTCCATACAACGTTAGGCAAGAACGGGACTAGTACCTATACAAGCAAGCTTGGGAATCATTTTTAACTCATCATTAATCAGTTAGATAACACCCAATAATGATTTGATCATGGAAGAACTTGTGAGTTCCAATTCTGATTACTAACAATAGGCGGTGGAATTTAACAATTTCAACCTCATAATAACATAGTTAATCATATTATTCATGCACAGAGGCTACCATATCTACTGATTTTGGTCATTCAACCATCTAATTAAATGAGTTACTGCTCAAAGTTATATGCAGAACGTCATCACTGACTCAACTAAACGAACATGATGTTTAAGCTTTAAGGCAGATTTAAAACATAAATATCATGAAAAAGTCTATTTATACATCACTGGTTTTCAGTTTACAACACATTCGACCAAATTGAACCTCATGTCTATTTCAAATCAGACTCAACCCCCCAAAGAGCAGTGTCACTGACCAACATACAAACATGAATATATTCAAAATAAAGACAAAATTAACTCCTACAATGAGAACAAATGGCCAACATGCTTCAAGTCTTTCAGATTTCCATATCAACAGGTTTTGGCATTGAGAAGAGTTAAATAGGTACCAGAGAGCACAAGTAAGAAAGGGTAAGAAGATCAGCAATGCAGTAACAAGAGCAAGGGTCAACAGCAAAGCGAATCAACAGAACCAGCCATCAGCTCCAAAAATCAAATTTCAAACCCAGAAATTGAAATAAACAACTAGAAACCAATTCGATCCAAACAATGGACCAGGAAAATTTCAACCCAGGCTAATTTTAATTCATTTCTAAGGTCAGCTAATCAGGACTTGTTGTATCATCAGGAAAACTTCAGAAGTTAGCAATAGAACTCAATGGAACAGTACCCCTTTTTTTCCTTAAAGAAATTTTTTTTGTCTAGAATTTTCAGAGATTTTTAGCTCTTCCAAATCTCTTGGGTCTGCCTTGAAAGGCAAGAAAGCTGTCATTATAGGCAAGTTACTAGGGCAGCCTCATCTTGCACTTTGCCCCTTTTCTAATTTTTGTTTTAGCTTAAAACTTCCCAACCAGAAATTAGATTTTTCACATTAGTCCCCACCCTAGCTTCCAGAAAGCTTCCCTCAGTCAGTTACAAAGAGATTCTCAGGCCTAAATTACCCAAATTATCCCTTTGAACCCTGTTTATTACTCTAAGGACCCAACCGGGTTAACTGACCCAGGCTGAAGGGTCTATAGACTCAAATTAAACTCCCCTTGGACCTTTGATTCCTTAGATCCCAATTAAAATCCATAAAAGATTCACCACTCTAAAGACGAACTTAAAAATTAAAAAGAAAATCATGGAAACCTTAAACCAAAGCCCAAAACCAAAAAAGGAAAAATGAAAAATGAATTAACTAATCTTAAACAACAACAAAATAACTATGCTATCTTTCAAACGAGTCATGCATGGATGACATTGACGACGGGCATACAATGAAGAAACAGAATACGGACACAGAATCAGAGACGAAGAAGGACGTCTTTAAAAGAAATATATAAGAAAAGAAACATCAAACGAAACAAAAACGTAAAATACCTAACACGGGCTGGCCAAGCTTTGGAGTCCTTCCTCGACCTCTCAATTTTGACCAAAATGGGTCTCAACCATGTGTTCTCAGATGCGAACATGTGGTCAAGGTCCGTTTTGGTCTCAATCGTCATCAAATATACCAATTTTTGAAGTTTGACGGTCTTTAGGTCTTATCTTCAACTCAAGATTCGACAGGCTCGGGGCATATTTGAGGGGAACTAGTCTAGGATTTAGAAAGAGGGGGTCAGGGTGGTTCTGTGGTGTGAATTTGGGGTTGAACAGAGGCGGCGCCGTCACCGGAAAAACTGTGGTGGCGCTAGGGTTTCCACCTATAAACTGAGATTCGAGAGGTTCTGGGCATATTTGAAGGAAATTGAACGGAGATATGGGATGGGGTGGTGGAGGGGAACATTTGGTGTAAATTTGGGGTCGATCGGAGCACCGTCGCCGATGGAGACGATTACCGGTCGGCGGTTCCGGCGAGGATGAAAAGGGTCTGATGAAGGAGATGAGAGGGGGTAGGGTCTGAGGGTTCCGACACTTAAATATAAAGCACACCCTCAGTTCCTGTCCGTTGGATTGAACAACATCAATGGCCCAGATCTGTCGAGCCTTCAAAACGGGGTCGTTTGGTTTTAGTGGGGAAAGAGATTGGGTTTGTTACAACCCATATCCACATGTGTTAGTTCATGCCATATATTAGTTAACATAAATCCAAGAAGTAATTATCTTTGAGATGATAAGAAGTCAATCCTATTGGTCTTAAGTGATACAAGAGTGTATAAGGGTGATTAACAAGTATTAGAAGTTAAATGAATCAAGGATGTTGTAACTCGTATTTTCAAGTAATCTAGCGGTGCTTAATACACTCAAGAGTTCATTTATTAAGGTATTTTAATCATATAATATCCGTATCATAAGTCTTGAAGTTAAACGAGTTATGAAACAAAAGTCGACAAAAGTTGTCGCAACTTAGGTTCATAATTTTACTTAAACATTAGGTCAAATGTTTCTACTCTTTTCTCCTAATTTACAAGAAATTACGGGATAATCTACCAACAAAATTAAAGATCTATGAGTCTAGTTTCTAACTCATTAAACCGTTCATTGATACGATCTCGGAGTAGAGAGATATTCGCATTTTCGCGAGACTGCGCCAAGCACCTCTCTATGGGGCCCACTAAGGCAGTTTAAGATATTTGGACCTATATAGGATGCCTCCAACCCATTTTAAGTCATTTATTCTCACTATTTTCAGACCTTAGAACCCTAGGAACATCCTCTCAAGGTTCTCTCAAGATTCAAGACCCAAAAAAGGGGCAAACAACACAAATCAAGTGTCGGAAATTCCGTGGTGCTAGTAAGTCTCTTGTTCTTCTTGTTGTTGCTCATTTTTGTGTCGTTCCAGCTCGTGTGGGAGGTTGTTTTAAAGGGTTTATGTTCTGTAAATACTCCCTCATGTTCTTAATATCAATCCTAGGTGATTTCAAGCCTTCTAAAGTGATTCTAGTGCCGAAAAACACTAATTGATCGCTAGTTTCGCTTTTTTGTTGTTGTGGCAGCATTGGAGGGATATTTCATGGAAATTTAAGGTCAAATTGGAGTTGTTATTTCTGTATAAAGGTAATGAACCTCTTACTCTATATGTATTTAAGATTATCCAAGTTGTGGCTAAGCCATTGAAGCTAGAACTTGTGAAATATATATCGAAAGGCTTGGTAGTAATGTTATTGTTTTGTGGACTGTTTTGCGTTGCTGTTGGGCTGTGTATTTTACTACTGTTTTGTGGAGTTTTAGAGGAGGAAGGGTGTGGAGAAACACCATATATATGTAGGGTTATGGGCTGATAGTTATTCGTAACATTTCCAGGTTGTTTGACACGACTACGGTGGTCGTCGTATGTATGGAGTGAGTAGGCTGTGTGTGGACTATTTTGGGAGGCTCAATATGTTTATTATTGATGTTGTTTGGATTGTTTGGTGACTGTTTTGAATGGTGTGAGGTCATATATATAGGGGAGGTGCTGTCTGTTTCATCATAAAATAGGTTGTGGTCGATACATAATAATTATGACGCTTAAATGATAAAGATAGTATCGTTTCTCTTATTGTAGACTAAGGAGTTTTGACAATTGCATAGCTTGAGATTGGGGAAGTATATACAAGGTATGTGAGGCTATCCCTTTCCTTCTTTTGCACGACTCCAATTGTACATAATGTAATGAACGAGCTTCCAAGATACTCTACTCTTAGAAGCTAGTAGTACTTACATTGTTTTCCCTCTTATGGAACGATTGATGTTAATGTTGCTTCTCTTATTCTTATGTTATCAATGTTGTTGGTACTTCCTGATTCTTATAAGGTTCATAGTGAAGAGTTAGTCCTAATAACGTGTACAGAGGATACCGACCTTACGTCACTCCGAAAGGTTTAGAATGTGATTCCATGAGTCGAGCATGCATTATATATATATGTATCTATTTTACTCTACCGAGCCACGCTATAGTTGGCCGGGTACGGCACCTATTGTGCAACCACTGATCAGTTGGGTTTTACCGAGCTCCACGTGGCCGGGTACGATTCTACCGAGCCTTATGTTGGCCGGGTATGTTTTTTTACCGAGCCTATTATGGCCGGGTACGATATGATGATGATGATGCCCACAGAGGTGAATGTTTTAAGGGTTTATGTATTTATACATATGTATCATGCATTTCATGTAAGTAGCCCTCAGAGGTACTAAGATGTTACAGGTTGTATATTCTCTATCCTTGATTACATTACTGATCGTATTTATGGTTCCCTGCCTTACATACTCAGTACTTTATTCGTACTGACGTCCTTTTATTTGTGGACGCTGCATGTCGTGCTGCAGGTCCTGATAGACAGGCAGGTGCAGCTCCCCTACCACAGTAGGCTATCCAATTCAGCGGTGATTGGCGAGATCCCTTCTCCGGACTTGCCTTGATCTTGGTATGCATTTTTGTTATAGACATTATGGGTATGTCGGGGCCCTGTTCCGGCTATGTTGTAGCACTTATGTTCCTTTAGAGGCTCATAGATAGGTGTTGACTCATGTATAGTTTGGTATGCCTTGTCGGCTAGTTTTTGTTGTATAGTCTTTCATAGTAGCGTGGTAGCTCATACCTTATATGTAGTTTCTTGATTGTTTGGTCATCCCCTGCTATGTATGTTCATGCCGTCATATTTTATTGCTGGTTGTCCATGATCCAGGTCTACCATTTATATTGATCTCGTCAGCCCTAAAAGATAATAATGAAGGTTAGATGAAATGTACGTTGGTGCTCGGCAAGTGTGGTCGGGTGCTAGTCATGGCCCTCCAGTTTGGGTCGTGACAAACTTGGTATCAGAGCAAGTCTGTCCTAGGGGTTGTCTATGAGCCGTGTCTAGTAGAGTCTTGATTATGGATGTGTAGCGCGCCACATTTATAATCAGGAGGCTACATGACATCTAGGGTTGTTACCTTCTTCCTGAATCTAGATCGTGCGTAGAGTTGAGTCGTAAGTGTTCGTCTCTAATATTCACCTTGTTTTTTCAGTGATGCCTTCGACTAGGAAGCAAACGATTAGTAGACGGCTTGATACAGCAGCGGGAGAGGGTACCAGTCAGGTGCCCCAAGTCAGAGCAGGACAAAGTGAGGCTCAAAGTGAGATGCCCTCTCATACCTCATCTACTCCATCTCCTCCAGAGGATATTAGAAGGCACCCAGCGCCTCCAGTTCCTCCGTCTGGCACTCCAGACCAGGATATGCGGAGTGCTTTGCAGTTATTGACTAGCTTGGTAGCTGCTCAGGCTCAGAGGCAGAATACAGGTGCTGCTGAGAAACCAATTAGTACAAGAGTTCGTGATTTTATTAATTTAGACCCTCCAGTGTTTACCGGATCAGACCCCAAGGAGGACCCACAGACTTTTATTGACCAGGTTCATCGTACACTTCGGGTTATGCATGTTAGTGATATAGAGGCAGTAGAGTTGTCTTCTTATTGGCTACGGGATTTAGCGGTTCTCTGGTATGATATTTGGGAGAGATCCAGGGGTCCGAACCCTCCTCCAGCTGTGTGGAAGGAATTTTCTGAGGCCTTTCTTTGTCACTACTTTTCAGTTGAGATACGATGAGCTAGAGCTGATAAGTTCTTGAACCTTAGACAAGGTAATATGAGTGTGCGAGAGTACAGTATGCAGTTTGATTCTTTGGCAAGGTATGCTCCCCATATGGTGGCCGAGATGAGTGATAGGGTGCATATGTTCGTGAATGGGTTGGGACCACATCTGATAAATGAGTGTACGACAGCCTCATTTGGTGGAAGGCATGGATATTTCCCGTATTCAAGCTTATGCCCAGACCCTAGAGGATCGTAAGCGCCAGCAGAGGGCAGTTAGGGAGCAGGATAGGGGCCAGCATAAGAGGGCAATATTTGCAGGGTATTCTGATGACTTCAGAGGCAGCATCAGGCCACAGTTTTCGAGGAGTTTGGCGCCACCTGTAGCTAGTGCTCCTCCACAGTTTCAGAGGCCTCGATATGATCGATCCTATTCTGGTCCAAGTCAGAGTTCGCGGGCATTTGGCTCGCAACATCACAGGGATACTAGTCAGATGAGACCCCCAACACCACATTATGATCAGTGCGGCAAGGCCCACTTTGGACTGTGTCATCGAGGTTCTGATGCATGCTATTCATGCGGACAGCCTGGCCATATGATGCGGGATTGTCCTAATAGAGGAGGTGATGGTATGGCTCAGCCGACTGGATCTGTGTCTGGTTCTTCCTCATCAGTTCGACCTCCAGCATGGGGTTTTCAGCAGTCGACAGGTCGTGGTAGGGGTAGAGGTGTAGTGTCGAGTTCGAGTGGTGCTCAAAATCGAACCTATGCTCTATTAGGTCGACAGGATCTCGAGTCGTCTCCAGATGTTGTTACAGGTATTATATCTGTGTTTTCTTATGATGTATATGCGCTGATTGATCCGGGATCTACATTATCATATGTTACACCCTTTGTGGCTAATAAGTTTGGCATTGAACCTGAATTGATAAGTAAACCCCTTGCGGTATCTACTCCGATAGGAGATTCTGTGATTGCAAGAAGGGTATATAGAGGTTGCACTGTGATGATTTGTAGTCGTCAAACCTCGGCAAATTTATTTGAGTTAGAAATGGTTGATTTTGATGTGATAATGGGAATGGACTGGTTGGCCTCATGCTA
Source organism: Nicotiana tabacum (assembly GCF_000715075.1). Classification (NCBI taxonomy): domain Eukaryota; kingdom Viridiplantae; phylum Streptophyta; class Magnoliopsida; order Solanales; family Solanaceae; genus Nicotiana; species Nicotiana tabacum. The sequence goes on from NC_134101.1 coordinate 149,155,907, forward strand.
TGCAAATGTTGACTATCGTACGAAGATGGTTAGGTTCCAATTTCCGGGTGAACCCGTCATTGAATGGAAAGGGAACATTGCTACACCGAAAGGTAGGTTTATTTCCTATCTTAAGGCAAGGAAAATGATCTCAAAAGGTTACATTTATCATCTCGTTCGCGTTAGGGATGCGGAGGCAAAACCGCCTACTTTACAATCAATCCCTGTGGTCAACGAATTCCCAGATGTTTTCCCAGATGAACTCCCAGGCCTTCCTCCTGAAAGGGAGATTGAGTTTAGCATTGATGTATTGCCTGACACTCAACCGATCTTTATTCCTCCATACAGAATGGCCCCGGCAGAGGTGCGAGAGTTGAAGGTGCAGTTGAAGGACTTGCTAGATAAGGGCTTTATTAGGCCTAGCACTTCACCTTGGGGTGCACCAGTCCTATTCGTGCGGAAGAAAGACGGGTCGTCACGGATGTGTATCGACTATCGACAGTTGAATAAGTCTACTATAAAGAACAAGTATCCACTTCCAAGAATTGATGACCTGTTTGACCAACTCCAGGGTGCCAAGTATTTCTCCAAGATTGATTTACGTTCAGGGTATCATCAGGTGAGGGTTAGGGAGAAGGATATTCCAAAGACGGCCTTCCGGACAAGATATGGGCACTTTGAGTTCTTGGTGATGTCGTTCGGGCTAACAAATGCCCCAGCAGCTTTTATGGATCTCATGAATACTATATTCAGGCCCTATGTTGATGTGTTCGTGATTGTATTCATTGATGACATTCTAGTGTATTCTCGTTCGGAGGTGGAACATGTGGGCCACTTGCGGATAGTATTACAGACGCTTCAGGATCGTAAGTTATATGCTAAGCTCTCCAAATGTGAATTCTGGCTGAACTCAGTAGCATTCCTTGGCCATGTGATATATGATGAGGGTATTAGTGTCGACACTCAGAAGATCGATGCAGTAAAGAATTGGCCGAGACCTACAACACCATCAGAAGTCCGCAGCTTCCTAGGGCTAGCAGGATATTATAGGCGGTTTGTAGAAGGATTTTCCTCTATATCATCACCATTGACTAAGTTAACACAGAAAGCTACCAAATTCCAGTGGTCTGACACTTGTGAACGTAGTTTTTAGGAGCTGAAGAATCGATTGACATCCGCACCAGTGCTCACTCTTCCTGAAGGAACAGAAGGTTATGTGGTATATTGTGATGCCTCAGGTATAGGTTTGGGGTGCGTATTGATGCAGCGTGGGAATGTGATTGCTTATGCATCAAGACAATTGAAGAAGTATGAAAAGAATTATCCAACCCATGATTTGGAATTGGCTGCAGTAATATATGCTTTGAAGATATGGCGGCACTACTTATACGGCGTCCATGTTGACATCTACACAGATCACAAGAGTTTACAATACATCTTCAAGCAGAAAGAGTTGAATTTGGGGCAGCGTATGTGGCTTGAATTATTGAAAGACTATGACGTCGAGATATTGTATCATCCCGGTAAAGCCAATGTTGTGGCAGACGCTCTCAGCCGTAAATCAATGGGAAGCTTAGTACATATTGAGGCAGGTAGATGGGGGTTGATTAAAGAGCTTCATCAGCTAGCTAATATGAGAATCAGATTGTTAGACTCTGATGACGGAGGTGTTACTGTACAGAATACATCAGAATCATCTTTGGTAGCCGAGGTAAAAGCACGACAATATGAAGATCCTATCTTAGTACGATTAAGAGAAAGCATTCAACAGTGTAAAAGTATGGCTTTTGGGATCGGAAAAGACGGGGCACTGAGATACCAGAGCCGATTGTGTGTGCCTAATGTGGCAGGGTTGCGAGAGAAGATTATGAATGAGATTCATCAATCCCGATATTCCATCCATCCCGGCTCGACAAAGATGTATCATGATGTCAAGGAGCAGTATTGGTGGGATAATATGAAGAAGTCTATTGCAGAATTTGTAGCCCAATGTCCCAATTGTCAACAAGTAAAGATAGAACATCAGAAACCCGGTGGATTGCTTCAGAATATAGAGATTCCGACCTGGAAGTGGGAGGTGATTAATATGGACTTCATTATTGGATTACCTCGCTCTTATCATAAGTTTGACTCTATCTGGGTGATAATTGATCGACTTACAAAATGTGCCCATTTTCTGCCAGTGAAGACAACTTACACGGCTGAAGATTATGCGAAGTTATATATCAAGGAGATTGTTAGGCTTCATGGTGTGCCCGTATCTATTATATCAGACTGATGAGCTCAATTTACGACTAACTTTTGGAGGTCTTTCCAGAAGGGTTTAGGCACACAAGTAAATATCAGCACTGCATTTCATCTGCAGACTGACGGATAGGCTGAACGTACCATTCAGACACTGGAAGATATGCTACGAGCATGTGTTCTAGATTTTAAGGGGAATTGGGATGATCATCTTCCACTCATAGAATTTGCCTACAATAATAGCTACCATTCCAGTATTAAAATGGCCCCATACGAGGCACTATACGAGAGGAGATGTAGATCACCAGTTGGATGGTTCAAAGTCGGTGAAACAAAATTATATGGGCCATATTTGATTCACCAAGCTATTGATAAGGTGAAAGTGATACAGGAGCGATTGAGGACGGCACAAAGCAGGCAAAAATCTTATTCTGATGTCCGACATCGTGATCTAGAGTTTGAGGTTGGTGATTGGGTTTTCTTGAGTATCTCACCAATGAAGGGTATTATGTGTTTTGGGAAGAAAGGTAAGCTGAGTCCAAGGTATATCGGGCCGTATAAATTCTTCGACGAATTGGACAGGTTGCTTATGAGTTAGAATTGCCATTCGAATTGGAATTTGTCCACCCGGTATTCCATGTATCTATGTTGAGAAAATGTATTGGAGACCCTTCTCAAGTAGTCCCTATCAAAGATGTACAAGTTACAGAGGACCTATCATATGAAGAAGTGCCAGTGGCGATATTAGATCGGCAAGTCCGCAAGCTGAGAACAAAAGATGTAGCTTCCGTCAAAGTATTGTGGAGGAACAAAAATGTGGAAGAAATGACATGGGAAGCAGAAGAGGAGATGAAGTCTAAATACCCTTACTTATTCCAGAATGAAGATAACAAGGATGTTGGTGGAAGACAGGATACATTGGAAGGTGAAACGGCTCTATGAGGTAAGCAATAATTTGAGAATACTCCTCCTTAATACAAAATGGTGATATGTAGATAATGTAAATACGCATAATGCTTTGTGTAGCCTTGTGAAGCCATATGTTGGGCTTAATTACTTGCAAGTTTTTCTAGTGACCATTTTATAGGGGAAAATTGATCGGAAATTTCCATTGGAATCCACGATGATTTAAACTCCCCATAAACCCTTACATTCGAGGACGAATGTTCCTAAGGGGGAGGGTGTTACAACCCATATCCACATGTGTTAGTTCATGCCATATATTAGTTAACATAAATCCAAGAAGGAATTATATTTGAGATGATAAAAAGTCAATCCTATTGGTCTTAAGTGATACAAGAGTGTATAAGGGTGATTAACAAGTATTAGAAGTTAAATGAATCAAGGATGTTGTAACTCGTATTTTCAAGTAATCTAGCGGTGCTTACACTCAAGAGTTCATTTATTAAGGTATTTTAATCATATAATATTCGTATCATAAGTCTTGAAATCAAACGAGTTATGAAACAAAAGTCGACAAAAGTTGTCGCAACTTAGGTTCATAATTTTACTTAAACATTAGGTCAAATGTTTCTAATCTTTTCTCCTAATTTACAAGCAATTACGGGGTGATCTACAAACAAAATTAAATATCTATGAGTCTAGTTTCCAACGCATTAAACCGTTCATCTATACGATCTCGGAGTAGAGAGATATTCGCATTTTGACTGCGCCAAGCACCTCTCTATGGGGCCCACTAAGGCGGTTTAAGATATTTGGACCTATATAGGATGCCTCCAACCCGTTTTAAGTCATTTCTTCTCACTATTTTCAGACCTTAGAACCCTAGGAACATCCTCTCAAAGTTCTCTCAAGATTCAAAACCCAAAAAAGGGGCAAACAACACAAATCAAGTGTCGGGAATTCCGTGGTGCTAGTAAGTCTCTTGTTCATCTTGTTGTTGCTCATTTTTGTGTCGTTCCAGCTCGTGTGGGAGGTTGTTTTAAAGGGTTTATGTTCTGTAAATACTCCCTCATGTTCTTAATATCAATCCTAGGTGATTTCAAGCCTTCTAAAGTGATTCTAGTGCCGAAAAACACTAATTGATCGCTAGTTTCGCTTTTTTGTTGTTGTGGCAGCATGGGAGGGATATTTCATGGAAATTTAAGGTCAAATTGGAGTTTTTATTTCTGTATAAAGGTAAGGAACCTCTTAATCTATATGTATTTAAGATTATCCAAGTTGCGGCTAAGCCATTGAAGCTAGAACTTGTGAAATATATATCGAAAGGCTTGGTAGTAATGTTAGTGTTTTGTGGACTGTTTTGCATTGCTGTTGGGCTGCATATTTTACAACTGTTTTGTGGAGTTTTGGAGGAGTAAGGGTGTGGAGAAACACCATATATATGTAGGGTTATGGGCTGATAGTTATTCGTAACATTTCCAGGTTGTTTGACATGACTACGGTGGTCGTCGTATGTATGGAGTGATTAGGTTGTGTGTGGACTATTTTGGGAGGCTCAATATGTTTATTATTGATGTTGTTTGGGTTGTTTGGTGACTGTTTTGAATGGTGTGAGGTCATATATATAGGGGAGGTGCTGTCCGTTTCATCGTAAAATAGGTTGTGGTCGATACATAATAGTTATGACGCTTAAATGATAACGATAGTATCGTTTCTCTTATTGTAGACTAAGGAGTTTTGAAAATTGCATAGCTTGAGATTGGGGCAGTATATACAAGGTATGTGAGGCTATCACTTTCCTTCTTTTGCACAACTCTGATTGTACATAATGTAATGAACGAGCTTCCAAGATACTCTACTCTTAGAAGCTAGTAGTACTTACATTATTTTCCCTCTTATGGAACGATTGATGTTAATGTTGCTTCTCTTATTCTTATGTTATCAATGTTATTGGTAATTCCTGAGTCTTATAAGGTTCATACTGAAGAGTTAGTCCTAATAACATGTACAGAGGATACCGACCTTACGTCACTCTGAAAGGTTTAGAATGTGATTCCATGAGTCGAGCATGCATTATATATATATGTATCTATTTTACTCTACCGAGCCACGCTATAGTTGGCCGGGTACAGCACCTATTGTGCAACCACTGATCAGTTGGGTTTTACCGAGCTCCACGTGGCCGGGTACGATTCTACAGAGCCTTATGGTAGCCGGGTACATTTTTTTTACAGAGCCTATTATGGCCGGGTACGATATGATGATGATGATGCCCACAGAGGCGAATGTATTAAGGGTTTATGTATTTATACATATGTATCATGCATTTCATGTAAGTAGCCCTCAGAGGTACTAACATGTTACAGGTTGTATATTTTCTATCCTTGCTTACATTACTGATCGTATTTATGGTTCCCTGCCTTACATACTCAGTACTTTATTCGTACTGACGTCCTTTTATTTGTGGACGCTGCATGTCGTGCTGCAGGTCCTGATAGACAGGCAGGTGCAGCTCCCCCACCACAGTAGGTTGTCCAGTTCAGCAGGGATTGGCGAGATCCCTTCTCCGGACTTGCCTTGGTCTTGGTATGCATTTGTGTTATAGACATTATGGGTATGTCCCCTTTTCCGGCTATGTTGCAGCACTTATGTTCCTTTAGAGGCTCATAGACAGGTGTTGACTCATGTATAGTTTGGTATGCCTTGTCGGCTAGTTTTTGTTGTATAGTCTTTCATAGTAGCGTGGTAGCTCATACCTTATATGTAGTTTCTTGATTGTCTGGTCATCCCCTGCTATGTATGTTCATGCCGTCATATTTTATTGCTGGTTGTCCATGATCCAGGTCTACCATTTATATTGATCTCGTCAGCCCTAAAGATAATAATGAAGGTTAGATGAAATGTACTTTGGTGCTCGGCAAGTGTGGTCGGGTGCTAGTCATGGCCCTCCAGTTTGGGTCGTGACAGGGTTAAGGGCGGGTTTGGGCCGGTTTTGGTCGGGTTCCGGGTGTTTAACACTTGGGCCTGGGGAAAATCAATTGTAACAGCCCAAATTCAGATTTCCTTTATTTCTTTTCTTTTTCTTTTTCAATTTCAAATTCTTTTCTTTTCAAAATTAAAATAAAACCTAAATTGATTAATAATTTTTTTAAACTAAATTAACCTACCCAATTAGATTAGTCACTCATCATAGTATTTACAATAATTAATTAAATCCTAAATTTAAAGAAAAACTATACAATTCAAAATTAAAAAATTAAAATTTTAAAATGATAAATGAACTATTTTTGTGATTTTCATATTTTATAAAACAAACTAATTTACTAATTAATCTAACAAATATAAAATTAAATCCTAAATGTAGTGTGTGATATTTTTGTATTTTCATGAATTAAATAAAATAAACGTGCACAGACAAATGCAAATAATTAACAGAAAATGCCACAAAATCCAACAAAATTTCAAACACTGAAAGAAATTATTTTGTTTTGAATTTGTTGGAATAATTCATATAGGGCAAAAATCACGTGCTCACAGCTGCCCCTCTTTGCCCTGAAACACGAAGAGTTTTCGTGCAAAGATAAAGTGAGCGGATACGAGCGATTTTTGCCTGTCTGAATACTCCGTGGGAAGCATTTTTGAAAGAGTTGACCGCACCCTGCTTCTGATGTTGCCTACATATCCTTGGCTAAAAAGGAATCAAGTCAGTGTAGTTCAGGAATGTCTGGTAGTTGGGACTATCATGGAGCTATGATTTCACTGTTGTTGCTGCTGCTGTTGCTTACTGAACCCCCTTATTACACCATGTCAAAAATAAAAGAAGCTAGACTAGACTAGGATCTATGAGTTTACAAGATATCTTATCTATATCTTCAAACTTGCTTCTTGCGGTTCTTGTTACCTTGTTGACTTGTATTCTCCCGGTGACACCCATTTGTTGCCGCCTTGAATTGTGAGCTAAGAATTTTCCCATTCTTCAGGTGGGTGTCTGACTGCTTAACTTGATATGTATTCCCATACTCCCCAGGCGGGCTCCTGACTTCAAAACGTGAATGTATTCCCATGCTATCCAGGCGGGCTCCTGACTTTGAAATGTGAATGTGTTCCCATGTTATCCAGGCGGGCTCCTGACTTCAGCAAAATAGACAAAAACAAAGAAAATTTTCTGCCCCAGTTTGGGTATGTGGGCCCATGTGTAAGTGTAAAACAAATCACATTACCGAATATCAATAAGAATTTTGAAAACCAAAACTTGAATTGTACTCTATTGTTCTCCAGGCGGGCTCCTGGCTGCTAGACTTGAAAGTATTCACTGCTTTCCAGGCGGGCTCCTGACTTCAACTTGAAAGTACTCCCTGCTTTCCAAGCGGGCTCCTGACTTCAAAATAGACAAAACAAAGAATCTGAAAGCTAAAACTTAAATTGTACTCCCTTGTTCTCTAGGCGGGCTCCTGACTGCTACGCTTGAATGTATTCCTTGCTCTCCAAGCGGGCTACTGACTGTAACTCGAAATGTATTCCCTGCTCTCCAGGCGGGCTCCTGACTTCAAAATAGATAAAACAAATAATTTGAATGCTAAAACTTAAATTGTACTCCGTTGTTCTCCAGGCGGGCTCCTGACTGCTACGCTTGAATGTATTCCCTGCTCTCCAGGCGGGCTCCTGACTTCTAACTTGAAATGTATTCCCTGCTCTCCAGGCGGGCTCCTGACTTCAACAAAATAGACAAAAACAAAGAAAATTTTCCTGCTCTAGTTTGGTAGTTGGGCACATATGTGAGTGTTGAACTGAATCATATTACCAAATATTACTAAGAATTTGAAAGCTAGGTCCCATTATCCAGGGGGTCCTGGCAACTCTTAAATAAACGACAATTTTAAATCTAAGCTATATCTTTTGAAGGTGTGACTTCTGCTAAATCTTGTTATCTAAGAGGGTCTTTACACTACTCCCCATTATCCAGGAGGGTCCTGAAAATCAAAGGTCAATTTTTATCTTAAGGGTGACAACTTTCATGGCTGAATTATACTACCCTACAGCAGAGTTTATGCCAAATGTTGTTATCTAATCGAAATCTTAAAGCTAAATCCCGTTATTCATGAGGGTCCTGGAAACTCCTAATTGAATCCTATCTCGAACATGCAAACCTCTAAGCCAACTTATATTCCTTTGGGATTTATGCTAGATTATGCTATTTCTAAACTTTAAACTAGGTCCTATTTTCCAGGAGGGCCCTGAAAATCAAAAATCAAACCTGTTTGGCGATTGCCTTTCTCTATGGAATGTTTCTCCGAAACAAACAAGTTTTCTGCCCCTATTTCAATCAAAGAAAATTTTGTCAGTTTAAAGTGGTGGTTAGCTGATGGCATTCTTGCTGAATATCTTTCCACTGCATTATTTTGTTCTGAATGGCTTTCCAGAACTGGCCCTGAACCGCTTTGACTTTCTGACTGACTTTCAAATCCCATGACCTTTGACGAATCGAGTGTTCTATACCCATGTTGTTGTTTCACACCTCTAGCCCATTTTATCTGAACCTTTGCATCTCCCATGACATTACCAAATCATTCCACCGGTGAAACTTCGGGTGATCCCCTGTATCCCACATTTCATCATGTTGTCTTTAGTATGCTCTGACCACTTTGTGATTTGCAATTTTGGAAATTGGTAGAGAGCTTTGAAATTCTTTTCCACTTACTTGGGACAAGACCGACATTAAAACATCTTATACAAATAAGCCCAAAAGAAAATGAAATGTAATGACTTTGTGGGTTAAGGATAAGAAGAATCCAAAACCAGATGACTGCTACAAAGGGAAAAAGAAAAAAAAACTTATCTGAGTGGAACAGCTGGTACCAATGATCATGACATGCATTTCAGATTAATCGGCTCAATCTGTCCAACCAATCAACTTTCAGTTGCCGTAAGTTGTCGCCTCAGAATTTCCATGACCTGATTACTTTACCCAAACCTTGACCTTATTCATCTTGTGGTGCCTTGAAACAGTTTTCCACCTAACAGACCTTTCTCACTTGTTGACTTTTCAACTCGCTTTCGCCTCAAGGTGCCCGTGAGGATTTTCACCAATAAGACTTTCTCATTTTAATTTCTCTCAACTCCCGTCGCCTTACGGTGCCTGTGAAAGTTTTCACCAATAAGACTCTCTCATTTTATTCTTCATGCTTGAACCAGAGTGTTGCCCCTGACATGAATTACCTTTACATGCTCGACTTGGTATTTCTCAAAGACTGATCAGAAGGTCTTTCTTTGGACAGTAATGTGGGCTTTTGGACAGGGTTAGAAAGAAAGGGTATAAAAGGCTCAAAATAATTCAAATGGGTTCAAAATTACAACTTTCGGAATCAGATTTCTTACAACAACCACGACTTCTCCCCCAATTTCTTGCTTGGGGGCTTTTGGATATTTATTTTGATGAGACCGAACCGTGAGGCTGCCTACGTATCCTTAAAAGGAATCAGGTCGAACATAGTTCATGTTATAGAAATTACTTTGTTGTTGTGATTTTTCTTTTCTCTTTCTTCTTCTCTTCTTTTTTTCTCTTTTGCTTTTCTCTTTTTTTTTTCTTTTTATTGTTTTTCTTCTTCTTTTCTCTTTTTCTTTTCCTTCTTTTTTTTCTTTTCTTTCTCTTTCCTTTCTTTCTCTTTTTCTTTTCTTCCTTTTCTTATGTTTCACGCTTGTGTTTTTTATATTCACTACTGATTTCGAAAGAGGGGTAAGAAAGAAAATAAATAAGGCTCAAAAGGGGTGACGAGGGATAAAGTGTTTAGATAGCAGAATAAAACGCCTTCATCATTTCAATCTTCAAAATATGCCAAATACAAACAAGTACAATCAAACAAAGAAATCATACATAGTATTTCCTGACTGCATCGGAATTGATAGCCATTTCCACACATTTCCCTTCTACATCTGTCAAATATAACGCGCTATTGGACAATACTTTAGTTACGACAAATGGCCCCTGCCAGTTTGGGGCGAACTTTCCTTTTGCTTCAGCCTGATGAGGCAAGATATGTCTCAACACTAACTGACCCACTTCGAACTTCCGTTGACGTACCTTCTTGTTATATGCTCTCACCATTTTCTGTTGGTACAATTGGCCATGACATACTGCTGCCAATCTCTTTTCATCAATCAGACTTAATTGCTCCAAGCGGGTTTTAACCCATTCAACGTCATCAATTTCTGCCTCAGCGACAATCCGAAGGGATGGGATTTCAATTTCTGCGGGTATTACTGCCTCCGTCCCATACACCAACAAATAAGGAGTGGCCCCTACTGAAGTACGAACAGTAGTGCGATAACCCAACAATACGAAAGGTAACATCTCATGTCATTGTCTGGACCCTTCCACCATTTTCTGAAGTATCTTCTTTATGTTCTTATTGGCTGCCTCGATTGCTCCATTCGCTTTAGGGAGATATGGGGTGGAATTGCGATGTATAATCTTAAACTGCCGACAGGTCTCCGTCATCAGATGACTGTTGAGATTAGCACCATTGTCCTTGATGATTACCTTCGGACTCCCAAACCGACAGATGATATTTGAATGCACAAAATCGACCACTGCTTTCTTGGTCACAAATTTGAAAGTTTTCGCTTCAACCCACTTGGTGAAATAATCAATGGCTACCAGAATAAATCTTTGTCTGTTTGATGTTGTTGGCTCGATTAGCCCAATGACATCCATGACCCAAGCAACAAAGGGCCATGGTGCCGACATTGTATGCAATTTAGATGGTGGGGAATGAATCAAATCTCCGTGCACCTGGCACTGATGACACTTGCGCACAAAACTGATGCAATCTCGCTCCATAGTGAGCCAGTAATAACCTGCTCGGAGAATCTTTTTTGCCAGAACGTACCCACTCATATGCGATCCACAAACTCCGGAGTGTACCTCAGTCATGATAACTGTGGCCTGTCTGGCATCTATGCATCTTAGCAATCCAAGATCTGGAGTTCTTTTGTATAACACCCCTCCACTGAAGAAAAATCCTCTTGCCAATCATCGAATTGTTCTTTTCTGATCACCCGTGGTCTGTTCCGGATATACCCCCATCCGGATGTATTCTTTGATATCATGGAACCATGGCTCCCTATCAAGTTCTTCTTCTACCATATTACAGTAAGCATGCTGATCACGGACCTGAATCTGCAAAGGGTCCACATAAGCCTTAAATGGATGATGTAACATTGATGCCAGGGTAGCCAAAGCATAGGCAACTTCATTAAGGATCCTTGGGATATGCCTGAATTCTATTGACTAAAACCGTTGGCAAAGATCATGCAAACAATGTTTGTATGGTATGAATTTCAAATACCGTGTTTCCCATTCTCCCTGAATTTGGTGCACCAGGAGGTCCGAGTCACCCAAGACCAAGACTTCCTGGACACCCATATCCACAACTAACCTCAAGCCCAGAATGCATGCCTCGTATTCAGCCATGTTGTTAGTACAGTAAAAATGAAACTGAGCCGTAACAGGGTAGTGCTGCCCTGTTTCAGAAATAAGTACCGCTCCTATCCCCACGCCATTCATGTTTGCAGCCCCATCAAAGAAAAGTTTTCATCTCGGCTTCTCGACTTGTTCCAACTCATCAATGTGCATCACCTCTTCATCGGGTAAATAAGTTTTCAAAGGTTCGTAATCTTTATCAACCGGGTTCTCGGCCAAATGGTCCGCCAAGGCCTGTGCTTTCATTGCAGTTCGAGTCACGTAGACAATGTCAAACTTTGTGAGCAGGATCTACCACTTCGCAAGCCTCCATGTGGGCATAGGCTTCTGAAAGATATACTTCAATGATCCAAGCGAGATATGAGGTAAGTAGTATAAGAGGACAAATAATGTTTCAACTTCTGGGCTACCCAAGTTAAGGCGCAACACGTCCTCTCAAGCTGAGTGTACTTAACCTTGTAAGATGTGAACTTCTTGCTGAGATAATATATGGTATGTTCCTTCATGTCGGTGATGTCATGTTGACCCAATACACAGCCAAATGAATTGTCCAAAACCGTCAAATATAGGATCAAAGGTCGCCCTGGTTCTAGCGGGACCAACACAGGTGGACTTGACAAGTACCCCTTTTTCTTATCAAACGCCTCCTGACATTCATCTGTCCACTTGACCGCAATGTCTTTCTTTAACAGTTTGAAGATAGGCTCGCAAGTTGTCATGAGCTGAGCGATGAACCTGCTGATATAATTCAATCTCTCCAACAAACTTATCACCTCGGTCTTGTTCCTCGGAGGTCGCAATTCCTCGATGGCCTTGATTTTCGATGGATCCAGTTCAATGCCCCGACGGCTGACTACGAACCCCAACAACTTTCCAGACGGCACCCTAAAAGCACATTTTGCAAGATTAAGCTTGAGATTGTACCTGCGAAGTCTTTGGAAGAACTTCCTCAGATCCCTGACATGGTCAGACTGCTTTCTAGACTTCACGATCACATCATCCACGTACACCTCGATTTCCTAGTGTATGATATCATGGAATATTGTTGTCATTTCCCTCATGTAAGTTGCCCCAGCATTCTTCAAGCCAAATGGCATGACCCGATAGCAGTACGTTCCCCACGGCATGATGAATGCCATCTTTTCTGCATCTTCCTCGTCCATTAAGATCTGGTGATAACCCACGTAACAATCCACAAAAGAACCAATCTCATGTTTGGCACAATTATCAATCAAGATATGGATATTTGGCAATGGGAAATTGTCTTTTGGACTTGCCTTGTTGAGATCCCAATAGTCAACACACACCCTGGTCTTGCCATCCTTCTTCGGCACAGGCACAACATTGGCTAACCAGGTGGGATACTGGGTGACCCGAATGACTTTGGCGTCGAACTGCTTGGTGACCTCTTCTTTGATCTTTACACTCATATCCGTTTTGAACTTTCTCAACTTCTGTTTGATAGGAGGGAATGTCGGGTCAGTGGGCAACTTGTGAACCACTAAATCAGTGCTTAGACTCGGTATGTTGTCATAGGACCATGCAAAAACATCTTTGTATTCGGACAGTGCTTTAATTATCTCCTCCCTGAGTTGAGGTTCCAGATGTACACTTATTTTAGTTTCACGGACATTATCTTGGTCCCCTAGATTAACTACTTCTGTATCGTTCAAATTAGGTCTGGGCTTTTCCTCAAAATGACTTACTTCTTTACTAATTTCTTCATAGGCCTCATCATCATCAAATTCCAACTCGTCATCCCACTCAATTTCTTGTATTATTATTTCAGAGTTAGATTAGCTTTTAAAACTGGGCCAAAGATTCCTCATGCATGTCATGTCATTGATATCAGCATAAAAAGAACTATACAAAAGAAGAAAACAAAAATAAAATTAGAAGAAATGAAGGAAAAGGAACAATTGCATTTCATTGAATTTAAAGATAACAGAGTTTTAACACATCCAACTGGACGGAACATAATATTTGAATTACAGACCCTGGAATAATCCAGACAACTAAAAGAAAATCAAAACCCACTACCAAGACTCCCTCCGGGTAGGAAGAGGAGTAGCTTCCCAGTTGTTGACTTTTGCACGTGGTCCCACGAATTGCACATCTGCCTTGCTGGACCCTTCCCCAACCTCAACCATGTTAATCTCGGCGAATAACCTTTCGAACCCCTTATCCAAGTCTCCATCGGCACCAATCAGTGATCCAGGAACCTTTGACAATATTTGCTTTCTGACACCCGGCCTGACGAATGATCTGGACAGACGCGGGATTGGCCTTGGCAATGCCCATGCTTTCTGTTTCATTTTGTGGACTCGTCTCACATCTGCAACCGTAGGCTTGAACCCCAAACCCAAAGTATACAGATTCTTTGGAAGAGAAACTGGCTGCACAATACCTTGCAGAGATGCACCCAAACCCTTGCCCGGTACAAAACTATTTTTCAACATTTCAACGGCTACCATGACTGATGCAGTAGCTACCTTTGGAGTTGGAACGCACTTCCCTTCTGGAACTTTCTCTACCAATACTGTGTCAAAACCCTGATAAACCCATGGCCCCTTGTCGTCTTCAACCTCTATGAGCGGAACAATGGCATCATTGGGCATACACGAATTATCCTCGCCGTGTACGACAATTTCCTATCAATACCATTCAAACTTGACAATTTGATGCAGAGTAGACGGGACCGCCTTGGCAGCATGAATCCAAGGTTGTCCCAATAGTAGATTATAAGAAATAGCCACATCGAGCACCTGGAATTCCATGGTAAATTCAAACCCCTATGGTGAGCTCAAGCACTATGTCCCCGACTGAATCTTTCCCTCCACCATCGAATCCCCGAATGCAGATACTATTCTTGTGGATTCTTTCATCATCCACCTTCAACTTTTTCAGAGTGGAGAGAGGACAAATGTTTGCACTAGACCCATTGTCAACCAGTACCAGAGTAATCACGGAATCTTCGCATTTCACCGTCAGATAGAGGGCTCGATTGTGCTCAGTACCCTCCACAGGCAACTCATCATCAAAAAAAGTGACTTTGTTTACCTCAAATATCTTGTTAGCTATCTTTTCCAAGTGGTTTACTGAGATTTTGTCAGGAACGTGGGCCTCGTTCAAGATCTTCATCAAAGCCCGACGGTGCTCGTTGGAATGGATCAATAATGACAATAATGAAATCTGAGCCGGTGTTTTTCTCAACTGCTCCACAATGAAATAGTCCTGCACTTTCATCTTTCTCAAGAACTCCTCTGCTTCTTCCTCGGTCATAGTTTTCTTCACCAACACTGGATTATCTTTTTAGGTCATAGCTTTCCTCAACTCTTCGGGGGCAAAGCATCTCCCCGATCAAGTCAAACCATGAGTCTCACACACTTCTTCTTTAACCTCTTTCCCCTTGTAAGTCACTGTCACTCGTTCATAATTCCATGGTACTGCCTTGTTGTTAACTATCGGTAATTGAGTTACCGGTTTGATAATGACAGGATCTGTAGGGGCGACCTTCACGATTACCACAGGCTTGTTCGTCACTCCTGGCACAATCACTTTTTCTCTTTCATGTTTTCCTGCAACGTCACTTGAGGAAACCTTCTTGACCTACACAGATGGTTTAGTATTTGCCCTGTTCAACTTGATCACAGACTTCTCACTTGCTGACTTTTCAAATGGCCTGGCTTCACTAGCCCAAATCATCATGACGGTTTGCGAAGGCTTCTTAGGCTCCCCTCCCTTATGCACTATCTTAATCATATTTGTTTTATGATGGGCTGGCAAGGGATTCTGATTGATATTGGGGGCCTCTGGAGCTTGGACCTCAATCTGATTGGTGTCGATGAGTTCTTGAATGGCTGTTTTCAATTTCCAGCATTCTGAACAATACTCACAACTCACTGAATGGTCAAGATTTCTAGGAGGGGGATTCGGCAATTTAGCCTCGATCGGATTCAACATACCCAACTGTCTTAGCCTGTGGAATAGACTAGCATATGATTCTCCCAATGGAGTGAAAGTCTTTTGCTTCTGCAACCTCTCATTCTTAAAGGCTTGGTTGGGTCGAAAACCCATTCCAGGAGGATTTCTATAGGCTTTTGGGGGTGGATAGTTATTTTGTGGAGCTTGGTATGGGTTTTGTGGAGCTGGCGCACGCCATTGCGAGTGAGCGGGAGGTTGGGTATAGGTTTGTACGTGATGGACAGAAAAATGGGGATCTGGCGGTGGGTAATAGTGTTGTGGTGGGTTATATGGAGTGTGGGGGTAAGTTTGGGGATAAGGTCGCGGATGGTTGTAGTAACGGGGAAGGTTCCTGGGTCCAACCTAAGCTCCTGACTCAGTTGTCGCAACATCCTCCTTCTTCTTCTTCCCGAGCATACCCCTAGTACCATTTTGAATGGCCTGAGTGGTCGCTTTGATCACTGAATAACTCATGATCTTGTTGGACTTGAGTCCCTCTTCAACCATGCCTCCCATTTTTACAACTTCATTAAAGGACTTGCCCACTGCTGACACCAAGTCACTGAAATAAGTGGGCTCCAAAGCTTGCAAGAAATAATCAACCATCTCGTTTTCTTTCATCGGAGGGTCAACCCTCGCTGCTTGCTCTCTCCAATGGAATCCATATTCCCTTAAGCTCTCACTGGGCTTCTTCTCAAGCTTTGTCAACGACAGACGGTCTGGGATAATTTTGAGGTTGTACTGAAAATGGCAGGCAAAGGCTTGGGCCAAATCGTCCCATATGTACCACCTCTTGTGATCTTGTCTGGTATACCATTCTAAGGCCGATCTACTCAAACTTTGGCTGAAATATGACATCAGCAATTCATCCCTTCCACCTGCTCCTCTCATTTTGCTGCAAAATCCTCTTAAGTGTGCTACTGGGTCACCATGCCCATCGTACAGATCAAACTTGGGCATTTTGAACCCTACTGGTAACTGAACATCTGGGAACATACATAAATCCTTATATGCCACACTTACTTAACCTCCCAACCCCCTCATATCTCAGAATGACTGTTCTAAACTTTTGACCTTTTTGATCATCTCTTCATGCTCGGGATTTTTGGGTGGTCTCTCGGTCTCTGTCGAGAGATCAAGATGAGGGGTGTAAGGATATGGTTCTGGAACTTTAAAGGTGGGTTCAGGGGGATAGTACTGGTTGTTGTGAGTTTGGAACAGAGGTTCACTGGAAGATCGGTGTAATCTAGCAGGTGGAGGTGCCACAAAAACAGGTGTAATTGGTGGGGGAGGGTATGGGACTTTTTTGGGTGGTGGAGCTTGAGAAGTATGGGAAGTGGCACCATGGCATTGTTGGTAGAGGGGAAAGGCTGGAGATGAGTTCACAGTGGGAGGCTCCGGGGGTTGGGCTGATGGTGGGATATAAGCAGGGTTGGCGGGATAAACCGGTGGTGGATGCCCCTTCACCCAGGCTTGGTACATTTCAGCAATCTGTTGCTTCAGCTTATACATTTCTTCCCTCATTGCATTAACGTCCAATTCTTCCACTTCTTTCGATGGGTCGACAATACTTGTTTCCAGTTCCTGGTTGGCTATATTCAGCCTGTCTTTCGATCGGGTATGAGTGAGTTGCCAGAATGCCAATCAACTAACCACCTGCCTGAACTCAATGCATCAAACAACAACCTTGTTAGCAATTAGGCTTTAACAGATTGGTAACCGCACATTGGGCATGAATGCACCTAAATAGTTAACTGTCTCTATTACGTATTTGATCGGTTGCATGCGTCATCCCGGCCTTTTTGTTACTTTTAATTGCAAACTTCCCCCTTTTCTTTCTTTTTCGTTTCCTTCCTTTCGCTCTTGCCTCTGTTCTCTCTTTGTTTTTACTCTCTCTTGATTTCTTATTTTCTCTCTTTTCTTTCTTGTTTTTCCGCTCTTTTCTTTTCTTTACTCTCTTGTTTCTCCTCTTATTTTCTTTCTCTTTCTTTTTATTTAGTTACGGTCGAATCCTATGGATATTTCCTCCGTATCATGACCCCGCATAAATTAGACCAAGCGTAGTTCTTGGAGATAAGTGCGAAATAAAACATTATTTGGGATTTTCAGTTTTCATAAAAAAACAAATGCTTCCATTACAAAACTCAAAACTAACAAATTCCAAAAGACTAACAGATTTCGATGCAAAGATGAAATACAGACTCCGAAAATAGACATCATACTCCAACAGAAGAAAATACAGACTCGAAAACAATTTGACGGACTCTAGCAGAAAGAAAATACAAACTCAACATGACCGACAGACGCTAACAAAAGGGAAATGCAGACTCAAATGGAAAAAATCATGAATATATCAATGCTCCTGGTGCCCGCAAAACATCATTCGGTCTCGCCACGGGCCTATATGGAAGCTCCCTTTGAAGTCGATCCAAGTCGTTCATTATCTATTTAACAAATGTCATTACTGCTGCAAAGAAGGTAGTGCGAGTCATATCCTCACAGATCTGGCACTTCATAACAATGTAGTCAGTGATGTTTCTAATTCTCTCTCTTATGACGCCTTTTTCTTGTAACAAACGCCCAATCTTCTGGGCCCTGGCTTCCAACGTTTGCTCAACCACATGATTTTACCCCTGAAGTTGTTGCAAATCTATTTCTAATTGCACCAATGTTGTATAACAATGTTCCCTTTCAACTTTGAAGTCTTTTGCATGTTTGATCATTTTGTTTTCCGTGGCGATGACCCTTTTATTTAACCCTGCGACCTCATCGTCATACCTTTCTCTCAACTACTTAACCAGGCGTACTCGTTCATCTGTGTTTTTAGCCAATTGCTTTCGAGCCTTGGCTAGTTCACTTTCTGCTTTGTTCAAATCAAAACTATAGTCATTTACTTTCTGCCTCAGGTTAGCTATGAGTTTTTCATCTCTGTCGCTTCGGGCTGGATTTTCTACCGCTACTTTCATTTTCTGAATTTGAGCTCGAAGGGCCTCATTTTCTTTGGCTAGATTTTTCTTTTCTCCTTCATCCGCCGCGACTTGCAAGCTATTCTAGAACTGAAGTTCTCTAACTTGCTTTTCCAATTTGCTTATGGTAACTCGTTTTCTTTGGTCAGCCAGTCCCATTGTACTTGTGCTCCGTCGATGAATTGTTGGACATGGGGTCTCTTTGCGGGCCTGTCAGGTTCATGTTGAACTCGGGATATTTTACTATACCAAGCAGTATAACTAGGCTCCACCTCACTTCTGGATCGGTCTCGTACTTGAGTATTAGGCCCTAAGAATCTGCACTAATGCCAAATCCGGCGCACTTTCTCTTCTGGGAAGGTAGATTTTAGATCTAACTCAATGACTTGCCGACTCAAATCTTCATTGTGTGGGATGGTCTGGTATCGGCCGAAGTGACGTAAGACTCTGTGCGGAGCATAAGGCTGGATACTCCGAAGACCCATCAACAGCAAAAAGCACACCTCAGCCGACATATAGATTACTTCGTTGACCGAGAGCCACCCGAATGTCCATTCGATCTTATTTGCGGTCAAATATCTCAAATGAGCATGCCATGCTTCCGTACCATCTAGAAACTCATAACCCTCTACTCGCTTTTCATGTTTTTCAATGCACTCAAGGCCAGTCATATCGCAATTAAAGTATCCGTGATGGTGGCAAAGGTGTTCCTCCATCCATATTTGTAACAGCATATTGCACCCATCAAAGAACTTTGCTCCTTCTCGACAGAGAGTGAGAGCTCGGTAAATTTCTGCCAAGATCAGCGGTACTATAGTCCCATTTGCCTTTTTCATCATAAAGTCGGCTATCGCTACTAGCCCCATCTCTATGTTTCCGCCTTTTCTCAGGAAAACCAAGATACCCAGGAATGTCACTATGAAAGCTAATCCTCTCTGAGCTTCCCACTTGACTTGATTTCCAGCATGAGTAAGACTGGTATCTGGCATTTCGAAGCCACGGGGATTCCCGTAACGTCGATACAGAAAGTAGAAGGTACAAACTCCTTTGGCCAGATTTCCGTCTCGGATGTCCCGACTGATGCTTAACAAGTCCAAAATTTTGTGAAGGGTCACTGTTCTTGGTGCTACCGAGTATTGACTTCTGAGATTCCCTTCGAAACCGGCATAGCCTGCTATCTCTTCTAGCGTAGGAGTTAACTCGAAATCTGCAAAGTGGAACACATTATGTGCTGGTTCCCAAAAAGGTATCAAGGCCTCAATCACGTCTTTTCTGGGCTTGACCTTCAAAAGCCCAATAAGACCGCCCAATGCTTTTGTCACAACTTTCCTGTTGTCGCCACCCAAATCATGCCACCACATATGTAGCTCCAAAGGGATCTCTTCACAGACTGAGAAAGGTTCACTTTGATTTGTGCTCATCCTACACATTTGTTAAGGTGATTAAAAGAAAACCCTGACTTGTTTTGACTTAAGAGAAATGACCATTTTTTCAAAATTTTCACAAAACATCCGGCCTTGCCAACACGGCCTTTCAGCACTTCGAAAACGAAGATTTTAAGGCTATGTCAGCTAACCAACCAAAACCTTTAAAAGTGACCAAAAAAGGCTGTTCTTGCAAAAACAGCCTTCAGGTGCCCTTTAGGGACATTCGGCTATTTCTAACATGAATAGCATCACCCTAATTATTTTCAAATTAAAGTAAAAAAATTTCGTAAAAAGGGAAGTTGGACCCGATGGGGGTTGCCTACGTATCTCACACCCTGTGAGAATCAAACTGGCATAGTTCGGGCAAATAAAACAAACTATTTTTGAAAACAAGAGTCTCTCTTTTTCTTTTTCTTTTTCTTTTTCTTTTTTTATTTCATTGGCAAATAAAACTATTTTTGGAAACAAAAACCTTTTCTCTTTTTTTCTTCTTTTTTTCATTTCATTGGTAAGTAAAACAAACTCTTTTGAAAGCAGAAATTTTTATTTTTCTTTCTTTCTTCCTTTTTCCTTATTTTCTCGAAAATTCAGCAGAGTTTCGACACTATTTGGACATTAGTTTTTTTTTCAGAACATGCGATTTACTCTTTTTAACCCGCATACTGTTATTTCTCTTTCCTCAACTTTTCCCAATATTTATAAGCCGATCAGCATGCAAGTCCGAAGCAAATAAATGCACAAGTAGCAAGTAGGATGCATCAAGATGGTCTTTTATTTTGGGTGCACCTGTCCTAGACAGACCCAACCCCTGTGTTGAGTCTCCAAAGCCAAAATGCACATGATGCAAACAAACGTTCCTACTAGGGATCCGGCATGAGGTATTGTCATACTAGGTTTAAACATGGGTTTATTTGTCCTAGACATGGCTTACTCAAGTGGACAACTCGAGCCGAGGGGGGGCAGCGTACTGGGAATACAGAAGCTTCACCGGCTTTGCAACTTGTCCGAACCTCATTCTAAATGTGGAATATGACTCTAACAGAAAAAAAGTCATACGAAGTGCACACTCCTTCATGATTTAGAAGACTTAGAGAGAAGAGGGATTTCGCAACAGTTTATATACAGTTCACGGAATATCAAAGCGGTAAAGCAATCAATTAGCACATTAGGCCCAAATCATGTAACAAAATCAGATAATGGATAAAGCTAACTATGACAATTATTCTAAGATCAAATTCTTGAACCCTGAACCACAGATTCTGGGTTCGATCCGCAGCAGAGTCGTCAGAGCTGTCACACCTCCTTTTTACCTACACCCTATAAAGGGTATATATATAAGGGAGTTTTTCCAATTAAAAGACAGTCGAAACGGGATTTATTTATTAAAGATTTAGAGTCTCCACTTGGAATAATTTATGGTGTTCTAAGTCACTAGTTGAATCCTGAATTGAGGAAAATATGACTCTGTTTAACAGTCTGCGAACCAGAAATCCGAGCAAGGAATTTTGTTAACCCGTGATAAGGTATTAGGCATTCCCGAGTTTCGTGGTTCTAGCACGGTCGCTTAACTGTTATATTTAGCTTAATTATCTGATTTTAAACAATTATGAACCTATGTGCAAATTTTCACTTTTAACTGCTTTTATTTAATTTTTTAAAGAAGGTTGAACGTCGTTTAAAACGTGACTTTGGATCGCGCCACATGAAATGCACCCGCAATCTTAAACACATTTTAGTCAACGTTTTAAGGTTTTGATTTGGGTCGCATGAAATGCACACCCGAATTTAGGAAGGTAATTTTATTAAAACAACGCGCCTAGAATCCAATTTTGCTAGGGCCATGGAAATTTGCTATGTAGCGCGCCTCGAGTTCTAAGTATTTTGAGGAAAAATATTTAAACGAGGGCCAAGCATTTGAGATTTTATTGGGCTTGTCACGCCTCGAATCCAATTTTAAAGGGAAATTCAGACTAAATTTCGAAGGGGCCGCAAACTATTCGTATTATCTAACAAGGCTCTCCTTCAATCTAGTTAAGGGGGCTTAATTAATTAACACTAAATGTAGTTAAGGGTTCCATTTAAACGAACCAGGAAGATTTATGTGAGGGAAAATTAATTCATTGCATAAAGGGCTTGGGCGAACACGACAGGGTTGGTGGCCCAAACGAAAGCAAAGGCCCGATGCTGATTCAAAGCAACTTTCCGAACTGGGCCTCAAGGTAAGCCCAAATTCGGAGCCCTGCAGCTGTTGAGTCAAGACCCAACATCGAGTCCCCACAACGTTAGCCAAGAACGGGACTAGTACCTATACAAGCAAGCTTGGGAATCGTTTTTAACTCATCATTAATCAGTTAGATAACACCCAATAATGATTTGATCATGGAAGCACTCGTGAGTTCCAATTCTGATTACTAACAATAGGCGGTGGAATTTAACAATTTCAACCTCATAACAACACAGTTAATCATATTATTCATGCACAGAGGATACCATATCTACTGATTTTGGTCATTCAACCATCTAATTAAATGAGTTACTGCTCAAAGTTATATGCAGAACGTCATCACTGACTCAACTAAATGAACATGATGTTTAAGCTTTCAGGCAGGTTTAAAACATAAATATCATGACAAAGTCTATTTATACATCACTGGTTTTCAGGTTACAGCACATTCGACCAAATTGAACCTCATGTCTATTTCAAATCAGACTCAACCCCCCAAAGAGCAGTGTCACTAACCAATATACAAACATGAATATATTCAAAATAAAGACAAAATTAACTCCTACAATGAGAACAAATGGCCAACATGCTTCAAGTCTTTCAGATTTCCATATCACTAGGTTTTTGCATTTAGAAGATTTAAATAGGTATCTGATAGCACAAGTAAAAAAGGGTAAGAAGATCAGCAACGCAGTAATAAGAGCAAGGGTCAGCAGCAAAGCAAATCAACAGAACCAGCCATCAGCTCCAAAAATCAAATTTCAAACCCAGAAATTGAAATAAACAACCAGAAACCAATTCGATCCAAACAATGGACCAGGAAAACTTCAACCCAGGCTGATTTTAATTCATTTCTAAGGTCAACTAATCAGGACTTGTTGTATCATTAGGAAAACTTCAGAAGTTAGCAATAGAACTCAATGGAACAGTACCTCTTTTTTTCCTTAAAGAAATTTTTTTTTGTCTAGAATTTCTAGAGATTTTTAGCTCTTCCAAGTCTCTTGGGTCTAACTTGAAAGGCAAGAAAAGCTGCCTTTCTAGGCAAGTTACTAGGGCAGACTCATCTTGCACTTTGCCCCTTTTCTAATTTTTGTTTTAGCTTAAAAATCCCCAGCCAGAAATCAGATTTTTCACATTAGTCCCCACCCTAGCTTCCAGGAAGCTTCCCTCAGTCAGTTACAAAGAGATTCCCAGGCCTAAATTACCCAAATAATCCCCTTGAACCCTGTTTATTACTCTAAGGACCCAACCGGGTTAACTGACCCAGGCTGAAGGGTCTATAGACTCAAATTAAACTCCCCTTGGACCTTTGATTCCTTAGAGCCCAATTAAAATCCATCAAAGATTCACCACTCTAAAGACGGACTTAAAAATTAAAAAGAAAATCACGGAAACCTTAAACCAAAGCCCAAAACCAAAAAGGAAAAACGAAAATGAATTAACTAATCTTAACCAACAACAAAATAACTATGCTATCTTTCAAACGAGTCATGCATGGATGACATTGACGACGGGCATACAATGAAGAAACAGAATATAGACACAGAACCAGAGATGAAGAAGGACGTCTTTAAAAGAAAAATATAAGAAAAGAAACATCAAACGAAACAAAAACGTAAAATACCTAACACGGGCTGGCCAAGCTTTGGAGTCCTTCCTCGACCTCTCAATTTTGACCAAAAGGGGTCTCAACCATGTGTTCTCAGATGCGAACACGTGGTCAAGGTCCGTTGTGGTCTAAATCGTCATCAAATCTGCCGATTTTTGAAGTTTGACGGTTTTTAGGTCTTATCTTCAACTCAAGATTCGACAGGCTCGGGGCATGTTTGAGGGGAACTAGTCTAGGATTTGGAAGGAGGGGGTCAGGGTGGTTCTGTAGTGCGAATTTGGTGTTGAACAAAGGCGGCCCGCCACCGGAGAAACTGTGGCGGCGCTAGGGTTTCCACCTATAAACTGAGATTCGAGAGGTTCTGGGCATATTTGAAGGAAATTTAACAGAGATCTGGGATAGAGTGGTGGAGGGGAACATTTGGTGTAAATTTGGGGTCGATCGGAGCACCGCCGCCGGCGGAGATGATTTCTAGCCGGCGGTTCCGGCGAGGATGAAGAGGGTCTGATGAAGGAGATGAGAGGGGGTAGGGTCTGAGGGTTCCGACACTTAAATATTAAGCACACCCTCAGTTCCTATCCATTGGATTGAACAACATAGACGGCCTAGATCTGTCGAGCCTTCAAAACGGGGTCGTTTGGTTTTAGTGGGGAAAGAGACCGGGTTAAGGGCGGGTTTGGGACGATTTTGGTCGAATACCGGGTGTTTAACACTTGGACTTGGGGAAAACCAATTGTATCAGCCCAAATTTGGATTTCCTTTATTTCTTTTCTTTTTCTTTTTCAATTTCAAATTCTTTTCTTTTCAAAATTAAAATAAAACCTGAATTGATTAATAATTTTTTTTTAAACTAAATTAACCTACCCAATTAGATTAATCACTCATCATGGTATTTACAATAACTAATTAAATCCTAAATTTAAAGAAAAACTATACAATTCAAAATTAAAAAATTAAAAAGTTAAAATGCAAAATGAACTATTTTTGTGATTTTCATATTTTATAAAACAAACTAATTTACTAATTAATCTAAAAAATATAAAATTAAATCCTAAATGCAGTGTGTGATATTTTTGTATTTTCATGAATAAAATAAAATAAACGTGCACAGACAAATGCAAATAATTAATAGAAAATGACACAAAATCCAACAAAATTGCAAACACTGAAAGAAATTATTTTGTTTTGAATTTGTTGGAATAATTCATATAGGGAAAAAATCACGTGCTCACACATGTCAACATGCTTTTAATTATTGCATAATCATGCTCAACATCATACTCCACTCGTGCCAAATAAATACTATAGCAATGCTTGATAAGTGCTTGCATCATTCCTATATCATTACCCCCTAAATTCGGAAAGGCTTATTTGCGGTAAAACTAGTCGATCAGCGGTGTAGTCGACAGTTCCGTGCCTTCCCCCTTGAGTTGTCCCTCAAGGGTACCAGTCTAAAACCACATAGAAACCTTACTCTATTTAAATTACGCATGCATCATGGTCAAACCTAGCGGGGTTAGTTATGTTGTCCACATGATGATCCTTTAAGATAAGACTTATCCAAAGTCCATCGGGTTTTCCATAATCCTAACGGACGCAACCACGTTTTGTGCATTAATTTGGAGAACTAAATGTCGATGTGCTGATCATAAATGTATAAATAGTCGAGTCAGGTGGGGGTAGGGTCTAACCCTTTTGTTTTTCAGAAAATGAGGCACGAGGTCCCCAGTTTTGGTATGGTTAGCACGCCCCCACTCTTGCTAGACTGTGGAGTCCATCAAATGACCAAATCAATGAGTGGAAAGAAAGGGGCGCCAAAGCTAGTAGAAAGTTGGAATATCTGGAATCTGCTGGAATTAGAAGGAAAAGTGAGGAAGAGAGTCACCGACTGCCAGAACACTGAGGGAAACGAAGGAGAACACCTGGCAAAGGCATTTTTACTGGTGAACCTACGCGAATTGGAGGATTTGATCAACGAGATCATTCAACCTGAGGAATGTCCTTCTGAGGCCAAATAGATTAGGTTTACTCGCTTTCCAAATGTAATAAGACCAAGTGCCAGTAGTGACTTATTATTATCTTAGTATCATTTTGGGATTTGTCTATTTTTATATTATGAAATGAAGCATCTATTGGCATTCGAAGCTCTCTAAATCTATTTATCATTAGGCCTACTTCGGGCACAAAGAGGTTCCCAAATTAGGACACGCTTTACATTCTCGCACTATGTGTTTAAATATTACAATACTTCTTATAATCCTCACTGACTTGATTACCTTTTGTTTTATTTTTGTTTTTGTTATTCCCCTCCCCAAAGGTTAGTTCGTGCACTCTGGCATCATCATCTTATTTCACAAAATCCAGGGGCCACCCACTCACTCCTCCTCTTAGTCCCATTAAAGGTGGGCAAAGGCAAGAATAAAATGGAAGATTTAAACAACATCAGGAAGGAGAACACAGCTGAACGGGTAGAGGCCACTGATGGCCAGGGTATTCGGGTTCCTAACGAGAATGTGTCACAGCTTGAACAGAAACTGTTAAAATTTCAGGAAGATCTCGATCAGGTTCGGAATCTAGAAAACCTGTCATTTTCCCTGAACACCCCAGATATCAACTTCCCCAACGCCCAAACCCTACATCTCCTCAAAATATCCTAAAACACCAAAATCATCCTACGCCTCATCATCACGCTGCTCCACCACATCAACGTGCAATGCAAAGATTATTTCATTACTAGAATCCTGATCAATGGAGGTTCCAGTCTTAACATTTGTCCGATGGTAACACTCAAAAAGTTGGGTAAAGGGTTGCATGATATAAAGGATAGAGTAATCAATGTGAAAGCCTTCAATGGTTCTCAGAGGTCCACCATTGGTGAGATTAGTCTATGCCTTCAGATGGGACCAACCTGGTTCAAGGTCGATTTCCAGGTAATAGATGTGCCAGTGTCTTACAACTTGCTGCTGGGACGGCCATGGATTCATGTTGTTGGGACTGTAGCATCAATGCTGCATCAGGCAGTAAAGTTCGAATGGAATCATCAAGAAGTGATCATTCACGGCGACGGTAGCAACCCTATATACAGTCGCTAGACCATTCCGGCGATCGAGGGAAGAAGGAAGCTGGGTGGAGAAACTTACCACCACATTGAGCGGGTCAATGCTATCGACAAATACAAATGGTAGGATAGCAAAATCGAGAGTATACTAAGTTGGAGCGGGTACGAACCTGGCAAAGGGCTCGGCAAGAACCTCCAAGGAATCTCTAAACCCATAAAACTCAAGAAACATGGCACTAGCTTTGGTTTGGGATATGAATACACCTGGGAAGAATTCAATAAATGGTCGCCACCATGGCGCGGTCCTTACTACCCACTAGAGCAGCCAATACTGCATTTGGAGCAGACCTTCCAACGTACCGACATTATTTATGGGTCGGATAAAGAAGAAGCACTTGCAGTAGTGAAGAATTTATTTCTAGAGGACAGTCATATGGACTGTTGCGTTATTCTCAAGGAGTAGGAGGAGGAAGGCCCTTCCATACATGCTGTAAGTAGAGGGGCACATCTCAAGAATTGGACCATCAGGACAACCAACGCCTGACGAGCCTCGGGGTAACAAGGTTAAAACAAGCATTATTCACTATTTTTACTAAATGATTTTCATTTCGCATTTTTCAATTCCCGCAATAAGGTCTTCGATGTTCAAAACAGTTATTCAAATTATCAAAAGCATTTTTTTATTTTTCTTATGAATTAATATTTATTGCTATTGTTTTCTCTTCTTGCTTTACCAATATAGCATTACTATTACTTGTTTTGATGAACCAATGACTGTGACATGCAATGAGACAATGCAACAAAAGGACATGGATTCATAGGAAGATGACATACCTGACGAGATTGTCAAAGAAGTTGAGAACTTTGAAAACAGACCTAAGTCCAACCTAGACGAGACCGAAATTGTCAACCTGAGAGATGCAGAAAACGTCAAGGAAACGCGAATCAGCATTCACCCATCGCCATCGGAGAAGAAAGAATACACAGAATTTTTAAAGGAGTATGAGGACATATTCGTCTGGTCGTATGATGACATGACTGGTCTGAGTACGTCTATTGTGGCTCAGAAACTGCCAACCGATCCAATGTGTCCACCGGTAAAGCAAAGGCTCAGAAAGTTCAAGCCTGATATGAGTTTGAAAATCAAGGAAGAAGTCACCAAATAGATCAATGCTAAGGTTCTCAGAGTAGTAGAATACCCTACATGGTTAGCCAACATTGTGCCAGTGCCAAAGAAGTATGGGAAGGTCAGAGTCTGTGTTGACTACTGGGATCTCAACCAGGCCAGTCCGAAAGACGACTTCCCTTTGCCAAATATACACATCATAATTGACAATTGCACCAAGCATGAACTACAGTCATTGACTCTAACGTGACTAGTAGAAGGGAAAGTTAAACCTCAGAGTTATAGAAGTCAGTATGGGCTAGTGAACAAGACAAAGTAAACATGAATGAAGGACTGAGTGATTTGATAATAGTCATCATCATGAGAATTTCAGATTGTGTTTCGGCGAAATAGAATGGACAACAAAAGAAGATTCATGAGAAATTCAGAGAATGGCCATTCAGGAAGACGCTTCCCTAAATCAAGCAATGTGAGCAAAGTTAAGCTTAAGGGACTGTATGTGCCAGTTACACTAAGTGTGGCCCTCGCGAGTAAGGAATTTTGTTATCTTTGGTACAGAAGGATTACCGCAAGGCGAGTAAGGGTCATCGATGATGTGAAAGGACGCCAAAGATGAAAGGGTAAAATATCTATAGGTAGATCGTCATAGCTCCAACTCTTAGTACTCCCCTAAAGGAGGGGATATGGAGTGATGTGGCATTAAGTCAGAATTAAGTGATTCTAGTAAATATAGAATGGTGAAGGAAGAATGTGATAAAAATGAGAAAAGAATGAGATTGCACTTATTTAAATCCTACAGATATGCTACGATTCTAGAATATTATACAAGCACGACGTCAAGAAAAGAAGTAAGGGTTCCTGCCCGAGATGTTATTGATAAATAAGGAGCCAGTGCAAGAGGTAAGTTAATACAAAGGAAATAACCCAAGAAAGATTACGTGGAATATTAATATGAGAATGGACCAACGAGTAGTTAGCAATTGATTCAGGAAGAGTCTAGTTATGTCCAGACAAGAGGATACAAATAAATCAATAGATTATGTAAGATAAATGTAGTGAACCCCAGCATAGGGATTTCAACCTCGTAGATACAGATCACAATTGTTGGAAAAAAAATTTAATTCAAATAGGAGATGGTGTAATTAAAGGTACCATATAAGTGTTACGGAAATAAGAGAGGGTGCCGCTAAGGAGACAATTAAATTTGAGTTCAGAAGCAAACCAACAAGCACAAAGGCATGGAGGTAAGTGACTACGGATAATTATAGGTGAGGAAGGACATCAAAAATTCTGTCGAGTATACGATATAACAAGCTCGCAACTTTACAAGAGCCATAAAGTCTCCTTAAGTACTATAAGGAAAGACTATTTGAGGAAATAAGGAAGAAGGCTTCAACCTAAGCTCAGTGACTTAAAGAGAAAATGATCATGTAAAAACAGTCTCACTACAAAATTGTATGCACTCCAAAGAAAGTGGCACCTACGGTGGCTAATGAACAGGGAGTACAATCGAAAGTAATATTCGAGACCATATGAGTTATACGTTTAAAAAATCTGGCATGCGTGGGAACTAAGATAAGCTAATTATGCATATAACAAGGGGCAAAAAGACTAGTAAAAGTAATTTCCTACATTTAAAGAAAACTAAGAAGGAAAGAAAGGAATTATTTGATCGATGATCCAGAATTAATTATATTATGAATGCACTTAAGATCTCAATGTATTATCCATGCATCATATATGTTGACAATCATACAGCTGTAGAAGACTTCGGTATAAGTTAAAAGAAAGAGTTGAGTCCAGGTCATAGACAAAGGATTGAATTGTTAGAATACTGTATCATGGATATTTCATAGTCCCATGAAAGTCTAAAGTAATACCTAAATACCAGGAGCCGCAGATCGGAAGATAGATTAAGCCTACATAAAGGTTGATCAGAGGGAAAAGGAAACTAAAGAGTTACAGCAACTAAGTAAATCAGAAGTCTGATTATTGGACCCATAAAAATTATTGAAATCGTGATTGAAAACATTGCAGAATCACTCTTAATATCAAAGGTACAAGAGAGATAGTACAATAACCATATTCTATAAATCCAGTTATAAGAGTACCACCTCATAAGAAGTTAGTATGAAGCTCTCACTGGAATGTGTAAAGAGGTACAAGTATTATAATAGAGCTTCAAGTTGTAGATGTGAATTATACCTATGTGGAAGGGAGGTTATGAAAGGAATTGAAGATGTGAGGAGACATTTTAAGGTAAGTAAGGTAAAGGGGAACAACGTATGAGATAGTCAAACACAGAAGGTTGTGAATTGTCCATACTTCGGACAAAAGGCTAGAAGTATTGGGATTCAGTATCCAAGAATGATAGCAGCATCGTTAGTGGCATATTTTCCAGCCTATGGGTTCTAGGTATCGAGAGGTCTAAATTAAAATAATAAAGAAGAGTTTGTAAGGAAATCTATGGTGCAAGCAAGTTGAAGGGAGGTTGCGAGTAGTATAAATGGATATGTGAAAGTGGCAAACTAAAGTATGGTAAAGCGACAAGGTATTAGGAAGACAGAAGTAAGGATAATAAAGGGCGAGTGAGAAGGTGACGAGAATGGATAAGTCTTCAAGATTAAGCCCATGAAAACAAGAAGAGCTGATGGTTTTTCTAAGTTATACAAAGCTCAGTATAGCCTGAATGAACTGAAAGGAGTTTAAGACTAATGAAATTTAGAAGAAATGGAATGCGGCCATGTTAGTAGAATGAGGGTGTAATTGTGATGGATAAAGGATGACGTTTGGGCTTTTGATTGAATAACGACTTGAAGAGGATTTCACGAATTGTACGGGATTAAAATACCCACGTAAGGTGAATCACATTGGGATACTATGAAATATGGTTATGGAAGCATGGTATTGCCCTCAGGTGGATCAGTCTATTCATTTCAGATGTTCCCCGATGAGACGTGAGCCCTAGCGACAGTGTTACATAAGAGGTCAAGTTATCAGTGGTAGTTTATAGATCAACATTAAGGTGAATCAACAATAGATGGATAAAAGTTCAACAGTAGGAGGTGAGATTAGGCCATCATTCTTAAGATGAACAATAATAATGAAGCATTGAAGGACTTGGATTTATACATCTATGATAAGAAGAGAGAGAGTAACCTGGAATTGGGTAGTAGACCTTGATAATAATAAAACCAAGGTAAGAGTTAGGGTATAGTATGACCTACCTAGATGCAGTAAAGTCATATGGATAGATAATCGGGTATATAAAATAAGATATAGTAATATCCGTTAGTTTAACAAAGTGTCGAGCAAAGAACTTCAGTATACCTATAGATGCCTAGGGGGATATTTTATCAAGCTCTGTATAAGTTTACAAAGTGAGGCCTAGAGATGGGCTAAAAGCTAGAGGAAAAAGAAGAGAAGAGTCGTGTAGGAACACTTGCAAAGTCAGAGTCGTACCTGTCGCATGATAAAAGGTATAAATAGTTACAAGATTGAAAGGAATTCGACTATGAGTCGTGGTGTGAGAAAGAGGCCTAAACGGGGGAATGACCCGGCCTTTGGGATTCATTCACAGAACAGTTGCCAAGATGGCAAGAAGAGTACTAGAGTATTCGCAAGAGCTATGGGTTATGAGAATGATAATTGAATCAGTCAACATTCGAGGATGAATGTTCCAAAGGGGGGAATTATGTTGCACTCCATATTTTCTTACGTGGAAGTACACCATAAATAAATTGATGGAAGCTCGGAAATGAGATATTACATCCCGCATTTCGTATGTTAAAATTTCATCGTAAGTTAATCAACGTAAGTTCGGGAATGAGATTACTTTGAGATTATAAGCATTATGTTATTTCAAATAAGTTATAGGTAAATTCGTGAATGCAAAAGGGTAAGAAAATGAGTTTCATTAAAGTTTGGCATTTTGGGATAAAATACGGTCCGAGCTAAAATACTCGATATTTATGGACTAGTACCATACAAGATATCACATGGCCATGATAGTAAGGTGTATAAAGTATGTTAAAAGTAAGTAGTATTTTAAGTATTTGAGATAAGTCTTAATTATGTAGATAATTGGGTAATTATTGATTAACGAGGGATTAACAAGTTAATTAAGAGATTAGTAGATAATTATTAAAATTATGGATAAGTTTACAATGCCTCAATGTGGAAAGCCAAGTGAGTAGGTAATAAGTGACTCATAAGTCACACTTTAAGGTGGCAAATTAGTGAGCTTAGTTGGCTTAGTCACCATACAAAGTGGGGCCCACTCTCTTTGATTAAGGAAACCATCTTCCTATATCATTAATCATTAAAGAGAAATGACAATTTCCAAAGTGAAATGCTACAAGGTCCAACATGAAGTCTCTAAAGGGATTATACTACAAGGTCCAACGTGAATTTCTCTGAGATGCTACAAGGTCTAACAGGAAATGCTAATTCAAAGAAAGTCTGGTACAATACTTCTCAAGAATATCATACAAATTTTTCCCTATTTCGATCCGTTGTTACGTATTTTCACAAAAGAGAATCGGTTCAGGTATGCTAAGGCTATCCCTTCTTTCTTTTGGCATGATCTATACGACACGAGCGAAATGAGCAAATGCATAACTTCCATAAATGACTTTATTCATAGAAGTATTAGAGATGCCTATGTTCTTGAATTCCCATGTGTCTTATTATTACATCGTCTATTCATGGGTCTCAAAAAAATACGTAAGTTGAAAAAAGTTTACTTCATGATATTAAGCAGAGGCATAATGGTCTTATGACGTACCAAGAGATTTTATTAACGTATTTCATATGCATTTCATGAATTTATACATGCACATTGACCCATGACCAAATGGTGTTATATACGCGTATTTATATATATATATAGGATATGGAAAAAGTTACGGCATTATCACAACACCACCTGATCAGCTGGTATACGTTGATGATTTTGCCTATAGTGGCCGAGATGATATGATTGGATGCCCTCAGAGACTTGATGATGTTATGAACACATGTACTATGCATGACATGACATTCATATGCATATGCATGACACTATAAATATTTCATGATTTACAGAGTTATCTAGACTTACAGGTTAAGTCATTTACTCCATATTTCTTCCATGTCTTTTATATACTTATTTATGTATCTTACATACTCAGTACATTATTCGTACTGACGTCCTTTTATTGGGGACGTTGCATTTCGTGTCGTGGGTCCCGATAGACAGGTCGAGAGTCCTCCAAGTAGGCTATCAGCTCAGCGGAAGATGTGGGTGCTCCGTTTGCTCCGAAGTTGCTTGTTTGGTTAGTATTTTTTAGACGTGTATTGTTTGGTATGGCGGGGTACTGTCCCGACCTTTATGATAAGTATGTACTCTTAGAGGCTTGTAGACAGATGTCATGTATACGGATGGTTGTATGGCCTTGCCGGCCTAGGTTTTGAGTTTACATAAGATCATGTTGGACTTATAGGCCTGTATGTCACATGTATAAGTTTTTATATCAGGTTTGGTCATCCTATATTGAGTATTCCCCTATGTTTATTTTGGTTAGCTCATGACGGCTCGTTTGGCCTATTTGCCAATAAAAGTATGATAAGAAATATATGTTATGTTGGTACTAGGTTGAGTAAGGTATCGGGTGCCCGTTTCGACCCATAGGTTTGGGTGGTGACACTGGTAGTTAATAATCCTTCGTTAATTCTAGGTGGAGCACTCATTTTGCTTTCAAGATCTCTCTAGGTGTTAGCCATGTGTGAGAGAACCTGCTCTGATACCAATTATTAATTTGAGTGCCTTTATGGATTACCTAAGAACTTGGTTTTTTACCTTACTCCTTAAACGTGAAATCAAATAAGCAGTAAAGTAAACACATCAATTTTTACGTGGAAAATCACCTAACTCAAAAGGTGTAAAAATAACGACCTACTATGTAGGATTTTCAACTTCAACATCACTAGAACACTGAGCCAAATATATCGATTACAAATCGTAATACTCTCCAGTACTCCTACTACAACTATTTGATTTACAAGTTACTCTAACTTGTAAAACAAACATTCACTCCAACTCAATAGTTGTTTATGACACTTTGATTACAACTCGACTTCCTAAAACACATTCACTAGACTAACTCAAGAAGAATACACCACTGGTACTCGAATAGAGTGTGTCAAACATAGTTCTTCAATTGATGTGAAAAAAGATGATGCCAACAGTCTAGAAGGATAGTATTTAAATTCGCCTGACTCTGAGATCTTCTAGGAGTCTTATGCGTAGTCAACTTCTCATTTGATAGGACTCCTACTATTCCAAGGACTCCATAAGTCTTGGGACTCTTGTCTCTCACCTATGCATGCGTATCTTCTTGGGCAACAACCCTTATCATGTTTAGCAGTCTTTTTCAACCAAACTCGGACCTGGGTAACTTTTATATAAAGTTACTGTCTTGTAAAGAAATACAATCATCAACCTTGAGGAGCTGGTTCTTAGGGCGATTAAGCAGTTACATTGAGGACATGGTTCTTAGAACATTTCATATAAATAAACTTTGTTAATCATCAAAATCTCAATACTCAGCAGGCGTGATAAGAAACACCCCGAGCCCGGACCCTTTTATATTGGAAGCTCCATCCGTAAACAAGATCCAAACTCTTGATGTCATTTTCGACACCAGCATTGTATCTTTAATAACTAGGGCAATTAACCCCAGACTGAAATCAGCCACGAAGTCGGCCAAAACCTATGACTTGAGTGCAGTCTTGGGATTGTACGCAATATTGAATTAGCTAATTTTGACTGCCCATTTAGCCAACTGGTCTGACAACTTAAGCTTGTGAAGAATGTTCCGTAAGGGGAAGGTTGTCACAACGGCTACCCGATAGTACTGAAAATAAGGCCTGAGCTTTTGAGAGGCGACTACGAGAGCTAAGGCCAGTTTTTTGAGGTGCGGATAGAGAGTTTCTACTCCGAAAAATATTTTACTAACATAGTAGACAGAAAATTGCATACCTTCGTCCTCTCAGACTAACACATCACTTAACGCTGCTTCCCAGATCGCTAGATATATTAGCAATTGTTTCACCTTCACCCGATTTTAATTGTAACGGGGGGATTGATAGGTAACGCTTCAAGTCTTTCAAGGCCAGCTGACATTTCGGAGTCCATTCGAAATTGTTCTTCTTCTTCTTCAGAAGTGAGAAAAAGTGATGACATTTTTTTAAGGATCGAGAGATGAACCTGCTTAAGGCGGTCAATCTTTCGATTAGCCTCTGTACTTCTTTTACGCTCGTTAGCTTGTCCAGGATGTCTTAGATGGCTTTGATTTTATCGAGATTTAACTCAATCCCTCTCTGTGAAACCAAGAAGCCCAAGAACTTGCCGGAGCCAACCCCGAATGCAAATTTTTTCGGGTTGAGTTTCATGTCATGCTTCCTCAAGATATCTAAGGTTTCTTCAAGGTGATTCAAATGATCACCTACATTCAAATACTTGACTAAATTTTCAATGATATATACTTTTATTGTTTTGCCTATTTGCTTCTTAAGCATCCCTGTTCACGAGCCTATGATAAGTTGGCTCCAGCATTTTTAAGCCTGAATGTCATCACTTTATAACAATATGTGCCAAAGCTTGTTTTGAATGAAGGTTTTTACTGATCCTCATTGTACCCAGAGTAGGCATCAAGGAAAGTCATTAACTCATGCCCGGTCGTAGCATCAATTATTTGATCGATGTTTGGCAATGGGAACGAGTCTTTAGGGCGCTCCTTATTTAAATCCTTATAATCTACGCACATTCTAAACGTTTTATTCTTCATTGGAACTACCACTATAGTAGTTAACCATTCTGGATATTTTACCTCTCGGATTAAACCAATGTCAATTAGTCGGATTACCTCCTCTTTGAAAAACTTGTTTCTTACCTCTCCTATTGGGCGTTTCTTTTGCCTTGCCGGTGGGAAATTTAGATCCAAGCTTAGCTTGTGCACGGCCACCTCTAATGGGATACCTGAGTTTAAGGATTTTTCAAACAAATCCACTTGCTCGACCATGCAAAAAAATCAATGTTAACTTTAAGGAAATTAATAGATCCTGACCTGAGTTTGAAATTGAGTCCTGTTCCCAAGTGAAACTTCCTTTACAAGAATTTTTCAAACAAATCCACTTGCTCGAGTTTTTCTGCAGTGGACTTGGTTACATCTGTATCCTCCGGTACCTGGAAGTATCTCGGCACCTGGTGGGATTCCGATGACTCTCGCCTTTATAATCTTTATTGGTCAAGGAAGAAGGCGTCAGTTTTGGTAATTGCTATTTGTCGGGCTCCTTACCTTTGCTGCTGGAAATTGACATTGCGTTCATCTCTCTTATTTCTGGTTGATCTTCCCTTATCTTCTTGATTCCTTCCGGGGTCGGGAATGTCAACCGTTGATGATACGTTGAGGGAGCAACCTTTATCTCATGTATCCACGGCCTTCCAAGGATTATGTTGTAATCCATATCGACGTACTACTTCAAATAAGGTGGTCTTGGTTACCACTTTGGCATACATGGGCATCAGGATCTCTCATCGGGTTATCACACTTGCCAAGTTGAACCCAGCGAAGAGTTTTGTTGCCAGAATGATGCTTCCAGTTAATTTTGCTTGTTCCAGCACTCTCTATTGAATGATATTGGCTGAGCTTTCTGGGTCAACCAAAACACGCTTAATCTTGAAATCTAAGACATTGAGAGAAATTACCAGGGCATCATTATGTGGCAGAAGAATTTTATCGGAGTCTTCCTCCGTGAAGGTTATATCATCTTCTACAACTTCTCGAAATCTCTTGTTGTGGGTCACTGATATCTTTCTTTTCTTGGCTGCCGAGAAGGTTACGTCATTAATTTCATTCCCTCTGAAAATCATGTTGATAGTCAACCGAGGAGGGTCTTCTACTATCTTCGAAGGCTCCGTATTATATCGGATACAGCTGTAACTATTCTTCGCCCGGTCACTCAAGAACTCCCTCAGATGACAGTTCTTCAACAACATAGCCACCTCTTCACACAAGTGTCGGTAGTCCCTAATTCTGTGGTCGCGAGTCCTATGATATTTGCACTATAAGTTAGGATCCTCTAGTTGGGATCAGATCTGATTGGATTTAGGAATCGTGCTTCTTTGATATTTCTCATCTCTAATACAACCTCTACTACACTGATGTTGAAATTATAATCCGACAACCTGGGGTATGTGGAATCCGGGGCCCCTGATACTTCTTTTTTTTGTAAAGATTTATTGTTCCGGTCATGATCAATTCTACTATCGGGAGCGAACCTATATGAGGACTGGAACCCTTTGCTGTTGTGTCCTTTAATTCTGTCGTATGGCTAGAAACAACCTTTAGAAGATCGTTGGTCCGCATCAAAATCGCTTTTGAACTTATCCTGGTTCTTATCTTGGTCATGTCCTTTGGTTTACGTTGGGAACCCGAGTTGATCGTCTTCTATCCTTATTTTTTACTCATAACAGTTATGAACATCTGCCCATGTAGTCGCTTGGAATTCTAACAGGCTTTCCTTCAGCTTTCGGGATGAGTCTGAGCTCCTCGTTCAAACACTTTGTGAACGCCTCTGTTGCCCACTCATCTGGTATGACCAGTAGCAACATAGTCTCTTTTGGAATATGATCACAAATTTCTGCAACAATTCAGACTCACCTTGAGCGATCCTGAATATGTACGCCTTTCTGTCTTGGACCTTTCTGGACCCGACATGGGCCTTAATAAATTAATGCACAAGTATTTCAAAAGAGTCAATTGAATACTTGGGTAAGAGTGAATACCATGTCAGAGGCCCCTTTGTGAGGGTTTCACGAAACTTCTTCAGTAGAACTGATTCGATCTCATGTTGAGCCAAATCATACCCTTTCACAGTTGTGGTATAAGTTATGATGTGCTCTTGCGGGTCTGAAGTCCCATCGTATTTTGGTATGACCGGCATCTTGAACCCCTTCAAAATTAACTCCGGCGATGCACTTGGTTTACATGAAAATTGAGTGTATTTTTTCAAATCCGGGCCCTTCAAAACCGGTGGTGCGCTTAAAATCTGATCCATTCAGGCGTGAGACTCCTTCGCATTTTGATCCATCCATTCGCTCATTTTCCTCATAAATCTCATGAGCTTGGTTTGAAGGGCTTATTCCCCTTATCCTTACCAGATCTGCTACTGGTCCCCTCGGTACCGTCGAAACCGACCTCACCCTTCGGGATATTGTTATCAACTCTTTGAGTTGTTTGATTTGCAGGAACGCCGAGAGAAACCGGGCCCCTTCCGTTTGCGTTGTTGGAAGCGCCTGACAATGCTTGCTTCAGTTTCGTCATCACCTGATCCTATCTTAAAAGTTGACCCATGATGGTTTTCTGTTGCTCTCTTAGGATTCTAACTATTTCCACAACGTGTTCCTCTTCCGCGTCATCGGGAGTTGGTTCTCGTACATGTCAGGGGTACTGCCCTTCATGAACCGGGGTTGCCTTGTCCCTTTCGTTATGGGTATCGCTGATTGAATCCTCGTGTTGAGGAAGATTTTCGTATGCCTCAATGTTATGTGCGATGTTGATATTATTAGCTGCCATTTTCGATTTCTTGCTAAGGAAAAAATCAAACAAATTAGTAATAAATACAAGGATCAACTCAATTATGCGACTGTCTAAGCCCCACGGTAGGCACCAAACTATTTACCCATAAAACGGTACAGTTGAATTTTTTACGTGGTTTATAGACAAGCGAACTGATTTAATCCAAAAATGATAAATAAATGAGATTAAAAGTAAGATTTAGCAAATGAAATTGAAAAAGATGACAACCCTGGCTCCGAGAGCACTATCTCTGAGGACAGAAATTAGAACAATATAAAAGAGCAAAAAAAAAATTATTTTATTGAGAGCGAAAATGGAATACAACACAAGTTTTGCCCCGAATTTCCTGTCTTACAATGGCTGCTGAGCTTGCTATTTATAGTTATACCTAGATCCTAGGATCAAGCTCTACTTAAGTAATAATAAAGGAATCATAGAGACTATGTAATGGTAGGTCATGAATGCAAATATTCTCTGTAACGGCTGCCTATTTAATATTAAAGAACATTCTTTATTGGATGCTATCCGATGATAAATATTCGATATGTTCCCGTTGACTATGTTCCCTTCGGGGCCTATCTGATGTCAATTATAACAGTTGTCTCCGGTACTAATTATTATTTAATTCGCCTTTTGCTTGTCTTCGGTTCTACGTGTCATGCTATACAAAATTCATGTTGAACTTTTATGGAGTGCATTCTTCACATGGATGAGTTATCTGAAGGAGCACATCGGTTCCTATGAAGTTCATAGTCATTTTCTTTTTCCCAATAAATAGGGTAAGTAGGGTTTTTTTCAGATAAGAAGGGGTTAAATAAAAGTTAACTTTATAATTAAAGTGATCCTGCTTTATATACACTTACTTTTACACGTGCATAAATTACACGCAAAAATTGAGTTTGTCTCCTTCGAACTTTAACTCATGAAAAACATCACCAATTAGCTTCAAATTTTAATTTTAAAAAAAATCAAATGAAATTATGTAAACGCCAAACTTTAAAAGTTTGCTCCAAGCAAAAAACAAACTTTGCAAATAGCCGACTAATTTAAGCCACAAAAAAAAAATGACATCCCCAATAAACTCTAATCATCAATTTGTTAAAAAATTTAACAATCACATTTAACAATCACAAAATCCATTTAGAAGCTCACAAAACTATATTTAAGATGTGATTAACTGCTATTTTCCTTGAATACAAGTCCTACCAATGCAGCAAACAAACAAAAGAGATGTTGGATTCTCGGAACTAAACTCTGGCCAGCTGTTTGAGCAAGAGCAGAAAACGTTGCCGATGATCCAAAGGACGCAGTGATGGTGGGGGTTAAAGCGGGTAAGAAAATTAATTATGGGCTAAAACGGATAATGTTTGCCCATAAATTAATTATGGGCTAAATCGGATAATGTTTGCCCCCTAAATATATTACACTGTAACCGCTCCTATTTTGTATCTATGATACTTATTGCTTATCTAATATAAGAAGTTTTTATAGCCTCACAAATGCACGGTCCAAAAGTCTTTACCCTTAAGCTTTTAAAATAACAAATTTTAAAACAAAATTTTCTTAAATTATATACAAGTCAAACTATCTCATATAAATTGAAACGAATTGAGTAATTAAGTTGACTGCTCATATGCTTAGTAGAACTTTCAATTTGAGAACGAGGATACTCTTTTTAAGCGCGAGAAACAAATTAGAATCGAAGTGCTATTACTTCAAAAAATGAATCCAGAACAATTTGGAGAAATACTACTCCAGAGTGCTGAAGTTTTGCAGAAATTCTATTTAAAACCATGGTTGATACACAATAATTAACATAGAAGCGTATGAATTAAGTACAAAACTTAAATTAATTCTATAGATTAAATGTGTCTTCGTATGTGTGTGTGTATTTTGAGAGAGAGAGAGAGAGAAATTTTCGTTAAATATAAATTATATTAACAAAGAATTTGGGAGCATACTACAAAAATTTTGGAATTAGGATAAACATGGAGAGGAAGCTCAGTATGATATACAATGGAGGAAAATTTAGGGGGAAGGTGAAAAAGGGGAAAAAGGAAAAGCTTTTCAATTTCACACTCCCTCCCCTCCTATTGTCATTTGCCTCATTTTCTTCAAGGCTCTTGGCTGTTTACACGACTATGAAGTTCCAGCATTTCTTGATGGTTCGGGTCAACGGAGAGAGCTGCTCGACAATCTCTCAACGCACCCATAACATCACC
Organism: Nicotiana tabacum; assembly: GCF_000715075.1. Lineage (NCBI taxonomy): Eukaryota > Viridiplantae > Streptophyta > Magnoliopsida > Solanales > Solanaceae > Nicotiana > Nicotiana tabacum. Next base: position 149,196,729 of record NC_134101.1, read on the forward strand.
TATGTGCTCATGAAATGCAGCGCGAAGGTGTAGAAGATGAAGATCGGCTTTAAATGCAATGGCCCTTGACAGTTCTGCAATTGCTTCATTCTCCTTATGATTGTCCATCAGCACTATCACCAATTAACAACCGTTAATCAAAAGTGTTTTAAGTTCTTAATTAAAACAATCAGGTTAGTTGTAAGGTAATAATTACTACCAGAAAATTAGGTGAACTGATGAAAGCTTTGACTAACCTGCTATAATTAGATTTCTAAATTGTTAGTGCATGTAACTTAATTACAAATGCCGGAAATACTAGGCCTACTAATAACAGAAAGATAGAGGGAAGGTCAACATTTCTCACAAAGGGGCATCTCGTTTTACTATTTATATGTCATTATGTAAAACCAAAATCAAATATAAAATGTGAGTTCCAATTAGTAACTCGAAAATATTTACTATTAGTAGAATTTGAATATAGATCTCCATATACAAGTGCAGAGAATATAGAACATTCTTGCATTTTCCTTCTTCAAGTCAAGACGAATAAAACTAAAACAAAAGAAAGGGTGGAAAAAAAGAGAACTTTTACCTGCAGCTCGATATCTGTAAGGGTAAACTCTAAGAGGATCCAGACGAGTGACCATCTCTAGGTCTGCCTTTGTGCGGTCACGGTCAGAGTACTCTGATCTCTTCTCATAGGCAGATGCATTATTTTTTGCCTTCTCAATCAGTTTAGTCATCTCGTCATAAGCAGCCACCTTATCATTTCTCAAGAAATGGACACGAGCAAGACCTTGGTGAGCCCGGGTATGCCGGATTTTAAGGGCATTAATGTAGCAATCAGCTGCAGCATCCAATTTACCGCAGTCGACGTACACACTGCCAAGATTGTTCAGGGCCTACCCAAGTTCAATCAAGTAAAACATGTCATTAATGAAATGCACAATTTTAGTAGCAGAACAACTGCTAAAAAGATACAGATAGCAACAGGATTTTTCACATCACCATATGCAACAACAACAACAACAACCCAGTATAATCCCACTTAGTGGGGTCTGGGGAGGGTAGTGTGTACGCAGACCTTACTCCTACCCTAGGGTAGAGAGATTGTTTCCAAATAGACCCCCGGCATCCTTCCCTCCAAGAACGTTCTCACCTTACTCTTGGAGAGACTCGAACTCACAACCTCTTGGTTGGAAGTGGAGGTTGCTTACCATCAGAGCAACCCCTCTTGTCTCACATCACCATATGCCAGTGTCTAAATTACGGATGCATTAGACTCCCATTTTCTTGTCAACTCCCGGATAACCATAAAACAAAGGGAACTCCCCAATACATTTGGATCAAATTTGAAATTCTAGTGTGAGCTCAAACGCAATTAACACCTTGGCTAAGCATGCGAGAAATATTTGAGGGCATGGCAAAATGAACCTTGGACCATGATTTCGCTGCTCTAATACCGTTTCAAAAGTGCAATACTACCCTCATCTAAATGCTCAAGGCAACCTAGAAGTTCATTTATGAATGATAGAGAGATTCTGGATTGAGAGTGTCATACCTGACCCTTGCGAAGCCTATCCGACGGGCACCTCAAAGCTTCCTCAAGAAGTGATATGACAGTTGATGAACAAGATGCATCAGGGCTAGAGTCGGCTAAAGCATAGGCTTTCAGAAAGTATGCTTCAAAAGATCTCTTGATGCGAATAGATTCTTCAGCTTTCTGTAGACCTTCTTCACAGTGGCCAGTATCATATAAGATCCATCCCTCATAGACCAAACATTCATGTTCACTAGATGCATGCTGGCGAGCCAAATGTAAACTCCTCATCGCTGCATCTGGACAATTTAATCTGATAAAGCATGAAAGAGTGTGAAACGACATTCAGTTCTCTGTTTCTGCTTGATGGGTGGTTGATTATTGGCTAATAGATAGTCCTCTAATAAGAGATTAAAGTAGAGTCAGTCCTCCCTCAAGGCAAGACACCGAGAGGAGCTCCAGAATATCTCACAGGTAGAGGAAAATTCTATTGTGAGGTAAAAACTATTAGGCAAGACCTTCATCTTCCTAACTTATTCATCTTAAGAAGATTAAGTAAGGCCCTCAAGTTCTTTTGTTTTACCGGAAAAAAGCATGAATCACGGTCTTAGGAATACAAGGTTAAACCAAATGAATGAATGTCATTATAAAGATACTAGAGTTTGCAACCAACCTTATAGAGGCAAGACTAAATTTTGTAAAGAGTTGAAGAGGCTTTTGGAATCAGTAATTTACAGGAACTAGATCTTGCAGAGTCTGCAGCCTCAATCAATCAATCAATTATGCTTCAATCACAAACTAGTTGGGTTGGATATATGAATCTTTTATACACATTCTACTCTTTTTGGGCCCATTGCATTCTCAATAATTTGTGTTTTAAGACAAATTAAAGGCTCTCTAAAAGTAGATTATCTCACACTTATCCGAACACCGATATACAAATCCCTAAGCAAATCAAAAAGAGTCCTAGCAAACACCGGATGTAATGTGAGCGTGAAGAGAAATAAGCCTTAATCCTAACTAGCTAATATCACCTATATAGATTCCGTGCTTCCAATGTTTTCTGTTTTTAGCAAAGTCCATATGGGTTCCAAGAAATTGTAGGTTTTCACTAATATATCAGAAAACCATCAGAGGTCGAAAATATGAGTTTCTTAAGAAGAAGTGAAGAACAATTTTTCCAATCTGAAAAGATTCTGGTGAGCAGCCACTACAACCAATAGTCTTACTAGAAATTGTGAAGCACTTTACAAGTCAAATAAACAAAAAAAGGAATTACCGGAGGAGAAGCAGGGACTGTCTGAAGTACAGAACACCTTTTGCTGCATCAGACTCGAGCATCTGGTATATTACTGAAAGAGATCCAATATCATCAACTGAAGACCATCTATCATACAGCTGCAGCCAACAATCAGCTTCGGTCCAACTCTCCACATGCTCACGCAGAAGAGTACGTAATTGCAATGCTGCGACTCGTCCTTCAAACACACGATAATCTGGGCAAAGTGTGAGGATTGCCTGTATATCACATATTGCTAATCGGTAGTCCTCTAGAGCAAGGTAGAAACAAAAGCGGAGTTCCAAGCACTCCAATGCCAGCTTGAATCCCAGGATTCTGTTTATTTCTGAAAGAGCAGCTTGAACATTTTGTTTCCTCATCAAAGATGCAGCTCGATACATGTACGGATACGTCAGTGTGGGATCAAGCTCAGTTGCTTTCTCAAGGTCATCCAACCTTTTCTCGCCATCACAATATAGCGAGCTCTCTTGGTACATCCATCCAAGTGGAGTTGAGGAAGAAATAACAGAGCTGAGTTTCTCATATGCCCAGCGTTTATGACCCCTTATTTGACCTAATCTAGCCAAACCAACTAAGGAATAAGTGTGACCCAAATTAAAAGCAGCCTCAAAGAGCTGCTCAGCTTCATCAAGTTCTTTTCTAAGAAACTTAATGCATCCCAACCGATGATATGCGACCATTTTCTGTTGGCTGGTTTCAGCCGAGTCTACCAGTGTTTCCGAAAAACGAACAGATTCATCTGATCTAGGGTCAAGGTTCATCGAAACTTCACTTAACAAACAATAGAGTGAAAATGAGGCAGGACCTATCATAATCGATCGTTGTTGCTTGGTAGTGTTGCTTAACAGTTCAACTACCTGACTGTCTTTCAGAGAATCTGGGAGTTCGCGTAGAAATACTTGCAAACATGATGCAGCAAGGACAGAGGAATTCTCTTCAAGGGCACATTCCAGGAGTTCTAAAGCATCTTGTCGACAGCAAACTAAAGACGCAAGCTTTCGGTCACAAGCATCCTTGAGGCTTTCACAACAAAACTTATTGGCAAATACCAATATTTCCAACAGAAGATCGGCAGATATTTCATCCAATAAACCGGTTGAGCTGAATTCACTGATCACCCTCATCGCCAATGGTGAAATATCGTTTTCAGACAAATCTATTTCCTCGCATAACGATTCTGTAAAACAACCATTGAGCATTGCATGAAATGGAGCTGAAAGACCGGCAATTTTCTGCCTATTGCACGCTATTTTCTCATCACCAATCCTAAACAAAACAGTTTTTGGACAAGGATCCTCATTTGTAGTAACAACTCCTGGAGAGCTTAAGATCTTATAAGCAGGCATTTCGAATGCTATGTCTATTGCTCCAAACTCCTTTGCACATTTACCACAAGTAGAAAGCAAGTCAGAAATGAGCTCTTCATCTTGCTTCTCGTATTTCAACCACGCCCCGAATACAAGTTTTTCATATACTGTGCTTGCTTTCGACCAAGCTGAACGAAGGCTTCTCCTCATTAATTTAACTTCCCCCAAACCCTTAAATACCTGAAACTGCAGCAAATACAGAGTCGACCTCTCTTGTGGCGAACATGACTCGAGTTGTTCATGGATTTTTGCCAAAACTTCTACATAATCAACAGGTTTAAAAAACGGAAGAATTGGCGGTTCAGGGACCTTGATCAGGGTCTCTCTACAAGCACCACAAGATAATTTTTCCAAGGTTCAATAACATGATTACAACAATTATAGTAGTATCTGCTTATATAGAATAAAAGAAAAAGGAAATTACAACAAAATGGCAGCTTTTATACTTACATGGAAGAAGCAGATTCAGATGAAAATTTGGACAGCTTGCCTCTTTCAACTTGGAGCCATGACTGAGGATTAATAGATTTGAGGTGTGTTTCTTTACAAGATTCTGAAGGGAAGAAAGTTCTCATGGGACATAACAGATTAAATAAGTCCCAGATCTCCACAGTAGCCACAAGGGTTCTTCCCAATAAACTAAACTAACAGCTCTACCACTTCAGAATCACAAGACTAAGATGTAGAGTAAAAGTTACAACTCTGTACTTGTTGAGATCAAAATCACAGTTTTAAAAGATAAACACAGAATCTCCTTATCTGGGGAAGAACTAATTTGTAGATATAACCTAAAAGAGGTGCATCTACACCCACAAAAGGTTGATCTTTTTTACAATAAGAAGCATAAAAATCTGTTCTTTAAGATCAAGAAATGATAACAAATAAACCTTAAATTCCTTTCACCTTTTTTCCCACTAAAAGAAAAGTCTGATTCAGTAGAGCATACAAAACCAAAAAAAGACCCACAAAAGATTACATAAGATCTCCAGCAGGATACAAACAAAAAACCCACTGACCCTGTTCAAGAATGTAACAGATCAGCCGAAATGAAAATTACACCAAATCAAAAAAATCAAGAACCAACCCACTAACTGTTTAGCTTAAATTTAGAAACTGAAGTTGACAAAATTGAGATTTGGGTCTTTCACTTTTCTTTGTGCCGTTTGGTAAAAGGGAAAGTTTCTTCCGTTTTTCCACTCACTCTACTTTTTCTTTTTTTTCAATTTTCATTTTCCCTTTTTTCATAGTCTGTTGGGTAACAGCTACTGCTGTGACTTATTGGGAATGCAAACATGGACAACTATGAAGGAGTACTACTCTCTGTATGAAAGAGCAAAAAAGCTGACTCAATTGCCATTTTGGTCTCTTAAATAGTGACTTGTAGTTTATTTTAAAGGTTGATTTTCAGCTTTCATTGAATGTATTTTGATATATCCAAATGGGAAAAATATTAAAGGTTAATAAGAAACAAATGATTTTATTACTTTAAGTTTGACTTTCAAATTTAATGTTATTAGGTATATCCATATAGAAAAATATTTAATATTAATAAAAAAGAAAATAGTTTTCTTACTTTAAGTTTGAGTTCAAATTTAATTTTATTAGATACTTTATCCCAATAGGAATATATTTAAGATCAATAAGAAAGAAAATAATTTTATACTTTAAGTTTGTTCTAACTTAATCTTATTACATATATCAAAATAGGAAAAGCATTTAAGATTAATAAGAAAGAAAATTATTTATACATTAAGTTTGAGTTTCAAATTTAATCTTATTAGATATATCCAAAATAGGAAAATATATAAGATTAATAAGAAAGAAAAAAAATTAAGGGTGTGTTTGGTAAGATACTAAGTAATTTTTTTTGTGTGTGTGTTTGGTTAACACGTATAAAATATTGTCCTAAAGAGCATTTATATATAATCTAGGGCATACATTAGGGGGAGGGGAGGGAGGAGGGCATGATGGGTGGGAAGCGGATGAGTTAGCAAGGGGTGTTGGGGGTTAAGTGGAGAGGGCGTGGGCAGGGGTGGCAGTAGCGAAGGGAGACAGTGGTTCGAATTGGCCAGGGACAATTGATTGGGGCCCGGTGGGAGGCGGTGGATCGGTGCCAGGGTGGGTGGGGTAAGGAGTGGGAGGGGAAGGGTCGAGAGACTGAGGTGGAAAGGAGAGTTTGAAAAATATTTTCTTAATCTTTTTGGTAGTGAAGTTATTTTCTTGAAATTTAAAAAAAATAAATTTATAAGAAAATTATCTTTTAAATATTTAAGCGAACTAAACATAAGAAATTGATAATCATAATTTTGTAAAGTGTTTTCCTCCGTACCAAACACATATAAGTTTGAGCCTCAAATTTAATTTTATAGATACTATATTCAAATGGGAAAATATTTAAGATTAATAAGAAATAATATGATTTTATACTTCTTAAGTTTGATTTTCAAATTTAATCTTATTAGATATATCCAAATAGGAAAATATTTAAGACTAATTTGAAAATATATACGGTCACGTTCCTCCATTGAAAGGATCTGGAAGAAAAAAAAATGATTTTGAGAAGAAACAGAAGCAGTTTTGGAGAAGCAGAAAAAAGTAGCTTCTCTCCAGAAGCACTTTTTTTAGAAGCAATTTTGAGAAAAATACACTTAGAAGCAATTTTTTAAAGTTTGGTCAAACACTAATTGCTGCTCAAAAGTGTTTTTCAATTTAATTAGTCAAACACAAACTGTTTTTCACTAAAAGTACTTTTGAGAAAAATACTTCTGAAAAAAAAGACTTCTCAAAATAAGTTAATTTTTGCAGTTTTGCCAAACGGGCTATTAATCTTATTAGATATATACAAATAGGAAAATATTTAAGACTAATTTGAAAATATATACGGTCACGTTCCTCCATTGAAAGGATCCCACATAGAAATCCAAAAGTTCCAAGTTTCAAGGATAATAATCCTTATCGACTTGAATTTCAGAAAAAACTGTTATTCCTGTTTTCTTTAATGGCAGTCTTTCATTTTAAAATATTGTGCTATGATGTAGTAATAGTTTTGTTAGTCCTATTAGTTTCAAGCTTCAATAATTTGAACTCATTTAACAATTCTGACTTGTGAAAAAATTAAATCTAAAATTTGTACAATGTTTCCCAATATAATTAAAGTACATTAAATTTTATGAACTATTTAATGTATCTACTGCTAAAGCGTGCTAATACTGTTTGACCAAAAAAGTATAAGTCTTTGGTTAACTTAATTTATGTAACAAGGGTTAAACCAAGTTAATGATAATATCTCTAGATTTATTGACGTGTCTTCTGGTCGCATGTTCCTAATTGTTTTGTGGGAATCAACCTCTTAATCTTTTCTCTTTTGCTTTCAACCCGAGGATCCTCAAGGAGGCTGAGGGCCCCTGCTCCTGCGTTTCGCCAGAGGACCACTACAATGGAGTCGGCCCCTACTGTGTCTGTGGCCAGTTCTGCCCCGCCCTCCACTTCTATTCCTCCTCGTGTGACTGCTAGGTCGGCGACATCAGTGCTAATAACTTCGGTCTCTCTTGTGCTTCATTTAATAGATGAAGAGTCATCGTCGAGCAAGGAGCACCCATTTGGGTGAATCTGGTCATTGGCGCACCAATAGATGAGAAGTCCTCTACGAAACGATGATAATACCCGACCAACTCAAGGAAACTTCGGATCTCAGTAGTTGAAGATGGTTTGGGCCAATTCTACACCGCCTCAATCTTCTTTGGATCCACCTTGGTCCCCTCACTCGACACCACATGACCCAAAATGCCCCCGAACCAAGCCAGAGTTCACACTTTGAGAACTTTGTATATAACTTCTTCTCTCTCAAGGTCTGGATAGGGATGGCAAGCGTAACAGGGCGGTGCGAGTGCGAGGTGGATTTTCTCTTAACCTGCAAAATTTCAATCTGCCCCGCATAGAAGTTGAACCCGCGTTCACCCGCCCCGCATCCACACCCGCATCCATTTGCATCGCCCCGCCCCGCATAAGTATTTTTTTTCCATTTTGTAGTTTTAATTTTTTTAATCTTTTGGCTAGAATTTTTATTACACTTTTACTATATATACTCGTGCTTTTTATTAATTCTAAAGAGTACGGAAGACTTCGGTTATAGAAAGAAGAAGATAAGATACTTAAGAGAAATAAATCTTGCACATATGCAATAAAAGGTACTTAACAAAAAAATTTAATATCATAATACCTCTTTGTTTTTTAACTTTTTATATTTGTTAAAAGTATATATGTAAATTTACCCTATTCAAGCTTTAGTTAGAAATCAATTAATAGATATTTTCATTAGAAATACTAAATTTTGGATGTGAAGACATTTCTTAAATAGTGATTATTAAAATTTGTAATTAAATGATGCAAACACTTTAGCCACAAAATAATACATTTATTTGAAACCTAAATTTTTGTCACTAATAAATAAATAATTGGTGACAATCATTTTGTTGTTTCTAATAAATCTATGACTTAGTGACAACAAAGTTTTGTCATTAGATATACAAGGTTTAAATGGCGATGAATTAAATTTTGTAGTTGAATAATACAACTATTTTTCTACGAAAAAGATTCATAGCTAGATAATATGACCTTGGATACGATTGTTTAAGGTTACAACTGACAAATATTATTTCAAACACTCTTCATATACTTGAAATCCAATTTTTGTTGTCATGTATGGCTGCTATTTAAATTTTTGTGTTTAAATATGAAACTTTATTTTGCTTCAATATATTATGTGAAATCAATTTCATCTTCAGAAAGTTAGAAAATTGAGTTTCCTTCTTTGATGAAGTTTTTAAACTCGTACCCGCTTGCACCCGCGTAAATTTTAAATGTTTTTATTTTGACCTACCCCGCAACCGCATATGTTTAACCTGCACCGCCTTGCATGTGTCTAAACCTACACCGCCCAGCACCATTGCCATCCCTAGTTATGGAGCATGATCCTCAAATGCTGCTCATGATCTTCCCGACTGCGGGAGTATACCAAGATGTCGTCAATAAACACAACGACGAATGAATCAAGATAAGGCTGGAATACACTGTTCATCAGGCACATAAATGCTTTTAGGGCATTGGTCAGCCCAAATAACATCATGAGGAACTCGTAGTGACCATATCGAGTCCTAAAGTTAGTCTTCGGAATATCCGGATCCCTAATCTTCAACTGATGATAACTTGACCGCAAATCAATCTTGGAGAACACTTTGGCATCCTGTAGCTGATCAAATAGGTCATCAATGCGTGGAAATGGTTACCTGTTCTTTACTGGAACCTTGTTCAACTGACGATAATCAATACTCATGCGCATAGAACCATCATTCTTCTCACGAACAAGACCGGAGCACCTCATGGCAACACACTAGGTCAAACGAATCCCTTATCAAGCAACTCTTGCAACTGTCCTTTAACTTCTTTAGCTCCACTAGGGCCATACGATATCATACGATATGGTGGAATAGAAATGGGCTAAGTGCCCGACAACAAGTCAATACCAAAATCGATGTCCATGTCGGGCAGCATGCCCAGAAAATATGTTGGAAATACATTTGGAAAGTCTCTTGCTACTAGAACTGACTCAACGGTAGGAGTATCAGCACTGACATCTCGCACAAAGGCTAGATAAGCATTACACATGTTCTCAACCATCTGTCGAGCCTTTAGAAATGAGATAACCCTGCTGGGAACATGTCACGACCCTAAACCCGGACCCAGTCGTGATGGCAGCTCTCGTGAAGACAAGGCCAGTCAACACACTCCCAATTCATTTTTAAGCAATTAAATAATACAAATTAAGTCTTAATCATAATAATAATCCCAAAATAAGGTGAAATAGTACAATTGCTGAATAGATATAGCCCGACATCGAAGTGTCAGCAGTCATGAGCATCTATCATAAAAATCACAAGTCTGAAAGAGTCTACACAACCATTACATAACTAAAATAGGAGAAAATAAGATAGAAGGAGAAGCACTGGGCTGCGAACGCCGAGCAACTACCTAGTGAATCTCCGAAGCCTGCTGGAAGCTCTCAACCCTCGCAAGCAGGACCTGAAGCATCTGAATCTGCACACGGGGTGCAGGGAGTAAAGTGAGTACTCCAACTCAGTGAGTAATAATAATAAATGAAGACTAAGCGACAAGAAATTACGTAAAGTCACATCGACAGGCTATAAAGAAGCAGTAAAAGCCAGTAAAAAGCAATGAAACAGTGAAAACATGTAAAGTCATCTTAGTTTAGTTTAAGCTTCTTTAAAATACCTTTTTAACAGTTAAGCAAGTAAATGACAGGCAGCTAGAAAAGATAAACACATAAAGAACCGTCCCTCGGGCACAATACCAACAAAATCAGCCCTTCGGGCAACACATGGAACAATACTAGCCCCTCGGGCTATATCTCATATCATAATGGGTACCGGCTCACTGGGGGTGTACAGACTCCGGGAGGGCCCCTTACGGCCCAAGCGCAAATATCAAGCCATCTCGTGGCATAATCAGTAGGCTCTCAGCCTCATATCAACGGCGTACAATCTCAGGCCCTCAACCTCAAAATCATGAATCAGTGTATCCTCACAACATAGGCCCTAGGCCTTACTCATTCAGAATCTCATAAGCTACTCAAGCAACAGTAAAACATGATCCTCAGCCCAAATTATCATTTAAAATATCATTTAATGTATTAAAACAGAGTAAACATGTCTGAGTTATGAAAACAGTAGGATATAGCATGACTGAGTACAAGTATAAAGTCAAAAATAGTGAGAAAATATCAGTAAAAGTCCCCTAAGGGTTCAAATAATTGGCACGAGGCCCAAACATGGCATTCAGCCCAAAATATGATGATAGCAAATAGTTTTCAATCAAATATGCGATAAAACAGTCATTCGAGATAGACTAAGTCACAATCTCCAATGGTGCACGACCCCACACTCATCATCTAGCGTGTGTGTCACTTCAATATAGCACAATGATGTGTAATCCGGAGTTTCATACTCTTAGGATAACATTTACTATCATTACTCACCTCTATCCGGTTCAAATCTCTAGCCCGCGACGCCTTTGCCTCTCGAATCGGCCTCCAGATGCTCCAAATCTAACCAAAATCAGTGCAAAACCATCAAAATATGTTAGGGGAACAAAGCCCACTTGAAAGAAATCAAATTACAACACAAATCCCGAAATTGTCCAAACTCGACCCCCGAGCCCACATCTCGGATTTCAATAAAAATTACATCAATAGACTCCTTATCACTCCCCGAGTTCATTCATATCAAAAACATCAAAATCCAACCACAAACGATCCCTCAAATCCCAAGTTCTAGGTCTTTAATTACAAGCCCTAGTTCTTCAATATTAGGCTTAAATTCCATGATTAATTAGGTAAAATCCACATTAGAATCGAGTATTAAGTCCATAAATCTTACCTCCAAGTGTTTCCCCTTGAATCCCTCTTCAATCCTATTCAAAAATCTCCAAATAATATCAAATTTAAGGTGTAGTTCCCCCACACGAAGTTAGACAAGACACTTACCTCAATTAGACTAATTCAGTACTCGAAAATAGTTTTTTCCTTAAAATCCACCTCCACACTGTTCAAATCTAACCAAAATTGACTCAATATCATCAAACCATGCTAGGGAATTCAATTGCAATAGATAAGATTAAGATTTTTACACTTTTTCCAACAAACCAATAAAAGTCAACCCCGGACTTTCCTGGTCAAAATATAGGTACAATGATAGATTCCGTCTACTCATGACCCCACGAGTTCATATATGTGATTAGTTTCAAAATTCGAGTCTAAATCGACTCTCAAAACTCAATTTATTATTTTTCAGAAACTTGACAAAGTTTCATAAAATATCTACTTTGATTCACATAATTTTGATGTTAAAATCTAAGATATGTTGATGGAATATTATTAGAAATAAATTAGAATCACTTACCCAAGGTTTGTAGGTGAAAATCCCGTCTCCAAATCGCCTCCTACCGAGTCAAGGGTTCAAAAATGAGAGAATGATCTCAAAAATCCCGTCTCCCAACTATTTGATTAGTTGCAGATGTCGCAATTGCGACATGACTTCACAATTACAAACCCTCGCAATTGTGGCACTGAAGACTTGAGGGACTCTTCGCATTTGAGACCATTGTTGTCCTCGCAATTGTGACAAAATCATCGCAATTGCGATCCTAGCCCATCCCAGCATACTTCGCAAATGCGAATACTGGGTTCACAAATGTGAACCCTAGCAGACCAGCCCTACCTTCGCAAATGCGAATCGGACCTCGCAATTGTGAGATCTGAGACCTTTGTAGAAAAAATAACAATATTTTGATTCCAACCACACTCTGCTAAGTATTAAAAACTCACCCGAGCCCTCGGGGCTCCATATCAAACATTCACACAAGTCTAAGAATATCATACGAACTCGTTCGCGCGATCAAAACTTAAAAATAACGTCAAAAACTACGAATTGATCTCTAAAACGCAAGAATTTCAGAGAAATTTTCAAGAACTTCTAACTAAACGTCTGATTCCTATCAAATCAACTCCGAACGATACCAAATTTTGCATATAAGTTCTAAATACCATAACAGACCTATTCCAAGTCCCAAAATCAAATTCCGAGCTTGACAGCTAAAAGTCAACCTACGGTCAAACTTTTCAACTTGAAATTGCCAAATTTCGGCAAATCAACAAAAATCAACCTACATACTTCCAAAATTAATTTCAGGCAAACGTCCAAGTCTGAAACATGATACGAAGCTATTAGAGTCATAAAAAACACAGTTCCAGGGTCGTTTTCACAATAGTCAAAGTTTGGTCAATATTTTCAAATTTAAACTTCTAAGTCTAGAATTAAGGGTCCAAATCAACCTGAAAGCTTCCCGAAACAAAAACAATCAACCCTGTAAGTCATAAAGACTTAAACACACAAGTGTGAAGTAATAAAAGGGGTAACAGTGCGCAATTGCACAAAATGGCCGATCAGGTCGTTACACAATCATTATATTGAAGCAGTGCAACACTTTTTGATATTATTATATCAACCTATCTTGCTTTATAGTTTCTTACCTTTTGATTTCTGCTACTATATTTTTTTTTCTTGTATTTCAATTATCTTATTTATTGTGATAGATACTGCTCCTTTTTAGACTGCTTTATCACGACTTATTCACATTCGTTACTTTCATTTTCATAATGTATTAAATTGATTGTCCTTATCTGGCCTTTTGTTTTGCCATGCTTTCTCTTGAATGTCTTTCAGAAACAACTTCTCTACCTCTCAAGATATATCAAAGGTAAGGTCTGCATACACTCTACCTCCCCAGACCTCACTTTGTGGGTTTTCACTGGGTATATTCTTGTTGTATATCAACTTATCATATTTTTGAGCCGGTTTTACTATTCTACATTTATTTTATACCTTTTCATTATAAATTTGTCGTTGATAGTCTTACTTAGATCCTCTCTCTGAAATTTGGCCTTAGGCCTCCAATCTTATTGAGACGGCCTTGAGTTTGAAGTAGATGTAGATTGTGGAAAGACTAAAGTGCATATAATCCTTTACAATCCAATCTTTATCTCCACAATAACAATAATAATGCAATACTCAGTTGTCGAGACTACTTATGGGGTAGTTCAGAAGATAAGAGAAGAATTCCGCTAGTTTCATAGGAGAAGATATGTTGTCCTAAGAAAAATGGCAGCCTAAATATCAAAGGATGCAGTAATTGGAATAAAGCTTCAGTTGGGAAACTGTTGTGGAAACTAACTTAGAGCAAGAATTAATTATGGGTTAAATGGGTGAATGGAATCTACATCAAGAATGATCCTAATGTATGGTCACTTTGCGCCCCAAGATTGTAGTTGGTATTGAAAAAACGTTGAACTCCCTTATAGAGAAGATGCAAGAATGGTATGCACGAGGTAAATATATACTAACTCCTAAAGGGGACTATTCCATAACAAGTAGCTATAATGCATTACTGGGAGGACAAGAGAGGATGGAAAATGCGAGTCTAGCGTCACGATCCAAAATTTCCACCGTCGGGATCGTGATGCCGTTTAACATTTCACTTGCTAGGCAAGCCAATGTTAGAACAAATTTACTTCTTTTGGCAGCTTAAACGATAACATTAATAATGAACTGAAATAACAGATATGTTCTAAGTATAAATGCGGAAGCTAAATAACCAACATCTATTATTCCCTAAACATGGTGTCACAAGTGCACGAGCTTTTAAAGTAATACACATAAAGGTTTGAAATAAGTACAACGTTGTCTGAATGAAGTTGTACAGCTAAAAGAAAAGTGAATGGGGACTCTAGGAGCTGCGGGCGCTGAACAACCGTACCTCAAGTCTCCACAAATGTCTGATCCGAGCTCGCTAGTAACCACTGTTGGGACCGTCTCCAAAATCTGCACAGTGTACAGAGTGCAATATCAGTACAACCGACCCCATGTACTGGTAAGTTCCAAGCCTAACCTCGATGAAGTAGTGACGGGGCTAAGGCGGGTCTCCTATGCTAAAACCTGTATGTAGTCTATAATAATGACATAATAATTGAAATACGGTACACAATTAAACAACCAACAGGAAATGATAACCGCATCATCAAAAATAAACTAGTATCGTCCAAAATTACCAATATCTACCAACTCAAATAAAAATACCGGAAAAATAACGCAGCTTAAGAAATAGAAACATATAGGTTGTTGCAGTTGGCAACCCGATCCCACCAGACAACACATAATCCTCCCTTATTCCACTATAACAATAACAGTAAATAATATATATGTTTGTTGCCACGTGCAACCCGATCCCACTATATATCAATATCAATATCATAATTTACTCTTATTTCACCATATCCGCCCACCCTTATTCCACTTGTTGCATCGTGCAACCCGATCTCACCATACATACATATTCACCCTTATTCCACCATATTAATCCTCCCTTATTATATCTATTGCGGCGTGCAACCCGATACCACCATATCAGTGCCAAACAGTCAATGTACACAGTCAAATCAACAGGCTAAATCATAAGGCCTTTACGATAAATAAATACCAAACTGAACCAAGAAAAAGAACCTTGTTCAATATAGAATCTACACAAATAATACTACACAGTGAAACCAAACCAGCAATTTATAGTTAGAAGGTACGAACAAGTCAAATTAAGCAAATAGCAGGGATTAGGGGAACTATGAAAAGAGCTAACATGGTTAACAGAAGAAAATATTGATTAACACGTAGCAATTAAGCGTGAAAAGCATTTAGAGCATGTAACAATTATCATAGGAGGGAAAACAATTAAGGAAAAATGATAAATCAGGGAAAATAGATAATTCGGGGACGTATAAGCACTCGTCACCTTGAATATACGTCGCTTACATGGAATTCACATAACACAAAGTCCAAGGGTTCCTAATTCTCTCAAGTCAAGGTTAGACACAACACTTATCTCGCTCCAAAGGCCACTCAAAGCTCAATCACAGCTTAGCCCTTCAAGCACGCCTCCGAACCAACAATATCTAGCAAATTACCAACCAAACATTTCAAAATAAGCCTTGGGAATTACCTAGATCGATAAGAATTCAATTTAGGCCATTATTGAAAAAGTCAACAGAAGTCAACAACCTGGCCCGCTTGGTCCAAACCCGAAATTCGGACCAAAACCCGATTACCCATTCACCCCAAGCCAGGATATATAATTGGTTTTGGAATCCGATCTTAATTTGAGGTCTAAAACCCCCCAAATTTCGAAATCCCTAGTGTCTACCCAAAAATCCCCAATTCCACCATGAAAACTTTAGATTCTAGGTTGAAATCTTGTAAAATAAAGTAAAAGATTGAAAGAAACTAGTTAAGAATCACTTACTTATGATTTGGGGAAGAAGTGGTCTTTGGAAAATCGCCTAGAGGGTTTCTTGTTTTGAAATTTTTTAAAAATGAGCAAAAATCCCGTCTAAGTCAAGTTTTACCAGCAACAGATGTTGCAAATACGACTTGGGCTTCGCAAATGCGGAGCCCGACGAGAAATCCATAGCACTAGCGAAGAATCTCACATTTCTGCCATCTTCGCAAAAGCGAAGGAAAGTTCGCAAATGCAAACTAAGCTGGCCGCAAATGCAAATGTTGGCCTTCCCAGCCACTCTTCGCAAATGCTATGAGTGGATCACAAATGTGAACCCAACTGTGGTCGCAAATGCGATGCTTTACCTCACATTTGCGAGGTTTGAGGCCTGCAACAAAAATCTAATGCACTAGCAGTGTTCTAAGTCCTATTTTTACTCCGTAGCCTATTCAAATTCACCCGAGCCTTTGGGGCTCCAAACTAAACGTGCACACAAGTCTTAAAACATCATACAAACTTGCTCGTGTGATCAAATCGCCAAAATAACACTTAAAACAACGAATTTAGCACCAAATCGAATAAAATTCTCAAGAACACTTTAAAATTTCTATTTTCACAACCGGACATCCGAATCACGTCAAACCAACTTTGTTTCTTGCCAAATTTCATGTACAAGTCTTAAATATTATAATGAACATGTACCGGACTCTGAAACCAAAATACGCACCCGATACCAACAAGATCAAACATTAATAATTTCTTAAAAACCATTAAATTTTTAGACTTTTAATTTTCATCAAAAATTCATAACTCGAGCTAGGGACCTCCGAATCCGATTCCGGGCATGTGCCCAGGTCCCATATTTTGATACGGATCCACCGCGACTGTCAAATATGAATTCGGATCCGTTTACCAAAAATATTGACCGAAGTCAACTCAAATGAAGTTTTTTTAATCAAAATCCTTATTTTTATCAATTTTCAATAAAAAAACTTTCCGGAAATATGTCTGGACTGCGCACGCAAATCAAAAAGGGATAAAATGAGATTTTTAAGACCTCAAAACATAGAGTTTAGTTTTAAATCATAAGATGACCTAATCGGGTCATCACACCTAGTTTGGAGTAAATTTGCATAGCCAAAACACAAATTTATTGCTTGGCTAGCAACTAAAAAGAGACTACTGACAAAAGAAAGACTAGGCTAAATGTGTATTATAGTATCAGATATGAACTACTGCTTATGTGATGATCAAGAAGTTGAGACCAGCCAGCATTTATTTGGTAATTGTCAATGGATACATGCTATAAGAAGATCACTATTGCAATGGACATATGCACAACTGTATGCTGGGGAGCCTAAATTGATATTTGATCTAATTAGAAGGAAGCATTGGCAGAAACTCAAGAAGAAAGTGATGGTTGCCATATGGAGAGCAACAATCTATCATGTATGGACTTCCAGGAATAAAAAATTATTTTGAAATGGAACTGTAACAGGTGGATATTATAGTTACACAGCTCAAGAAAGAGATAAAAGAGAGAATAGAGATGATTAAGCTGTCAAATATAGGAAGTAGGAATAGAGGATTCATACAGAGATTACTGTGTAATTAGAGATATGGAGTCTTAGTTTCTTTGTGGAAGCTAGGATCTCACTAGGTGTATTGCTTAATTTTATTATCAATGATAATATTCACAGTTGTTACCAAAAAAATACAATGCTTGTTATAAAAAAGAATTGTATTTAAGGTAAATGTCTATATATTAGACAAATTTTAGGGTTTATTACTTTGTGACTAAGTCACCTTTTTCCTATAAATAGAGGGGTTCAATTCCACTGTAAGTCATCCCAAATCAATTAGAATTATCTATCTCTACTTTTCTCTGTAGTATTCTTCTTCTTCTTTTAGTATTTTATAGCATGTTATCTGTATGATACTCCAACCAATTGAGTAGAGGCATTTGTTTTAATTTGTAGATACATTATTCATTAGTTGTCTAATATTTGAGAAATTAAACCACTCGTGAAGAGAAGATATAGAACTTTGTGTGAGTCTCTTGTGTGAATGGATTGATTCATATACTAGGCATCTGCTTTGGCCATCAGGTTTTGGGATACGTGCATGGTGCTCAACTTTTACATAATATTGAGCATAATGATTGTAAATTTGTCCATGAACTTCTTTCAAGAATAAATTCTAGATTCAAAATAAGTTTTTTACTTTATTTTTCTCTTTTAAATTCTTGAAATTCTATAATTTGATTTTAAATACAAGAAAAGATAATAAATTTTGATTATAACTCTAATAGATTTTTAGATAAATTATAATCACCCAAAGTGGTAAAATTTATGTATCTTGCCTTGATCAAATTCATGTATGATTATGAGCACAAGAAGTGAAAATCAGCCCCATTGAATTTGATTCATTCTCGTTTCCTTAAGAGAATGTGGTAGCAATATATAATAAGTCTAAAAGAAAATAAAATTATTACCGTGAAAGTATCAATGGATATGGACACGACAATAGATGAAATTATAATCGGCATCATTATGGTAATGAGAATATTAAGAATTCTCAAGATAATCCTTCACTCCTAGAAAGTAATGCTTGTCATCGATTTGACATGAGATTTTGCAAAGCACATATAGATAATTATGGTTCATTCATGATGTGAATGTGACAACATGTGATTTATGAATATATATTCATTCTTGGAAGAATATGAACGTGTTAGTATTAGTGAATATACCACACTCACCTCTAGAAGGAGGTTTGAGATAAAATAAAAAAAAAATTATTATGGCGTGAATGGTCATTGATCACATACCTATTATGATTATGACAAAATATTATGGCAATATGATTATTATAGAGCAAAAGTAATGGAAGTTACATATCTTGCAATAATGATTTTGACCATGACCATAATAGTATAACTTTCTCCTTGAAAAAGATATTCACCATATGGATATTGATGAATATGTGGTTGTACAAAATTAATTGAGAGCTCTAAAAAAACAACTATACTCTTTTGGTAAGTCTCAAAGAAAATTATTGAGTTTCTAAAGTATTCGCGAAAGCGGTTGGTTATATTTAGACTATAAATAAAGGAAAGATTTAATATTTTATATTACTATAACTTATAGTGGGGTAATATATATGTGAAAAACTACCCACTTTATTCTCCAATTTGTACTACATAAATAAAAACCACAATAAAATAAAAGTTTATTGATATAAAAATTCATATCATAAGAAACTTGGAGTTTATTGATAAATGCACATGCCATGGTATAAACCTAAAGTTTATCAATATTGATAATTGATTCAGTTGGCATAGTTAATTTACCCATATTAATTTAAGTATGATATCAAAAATAAAAGAGAATTCACATGGGTAAATATTAAAGAACTAGAAAGTTCTTTACGAATTCTCTTATGTTACTTGTTCTTATTAATTAATAAACTAATTAAAATTGGGACTGAATCTCACGAATGTTGGAAATATCAAAGGTTAATATGGGCTCATTCACCTACCATGTATACCACATAAGATGCATCTATGAGATGGTTACATATGCGATTATCATTAAACCCCAACCTGATGTTTGCGAGGTAACTTGCTCAATAATTTAATTTCGAGCATAATTTTCATATTTTCTATTCAAGACAGTTCATCTTGATAAATTAGCTTATATAACATCCGGTTTAGCAAAATAATTTATTGAGTGCCTCCACTTAATAGTTAAATTATTGCTTATGAGAACAAAGTTATCTATATCAGTTTGATATAGGTTATATACGAAAGTATACTATATTCTCCTCTTACAAGTGGTTCATGGTCAGGAACCAAATAATTTTATTTTATTATTATTGATGTGCGATGTATATTTCGACTAATACTATAACATTGTAACGACCCAACTGGTCGTTTTGAGCAATTGCGTCCGGTTCGGCAGTTTGAGATCACGAGCAGCTTCATATTATATGTATCGACTTGCGTGCACATTCCGATCGTGAAACCGAAAAGCTTTTATGTGAAAATATGAAATATATAGTAATTTCTAGAGTTAAAATTTGGTTTTTAGTTGACTCTGGTCAACATTTTTGGTAGACCTGGATCTGTATCTCGATAATCCCCAGAGGTCCGCAGTAAAATATGGGACTTGGGCGTATGCTCGAAATTGAATTCCAAGGTCCCTAGCCTTAGAAAATAATTTTTGAAGAAAATTGTTGTGCTGATTTTTAAAAGAAATAAAGAAATGAATTAATGTTTTAACTCATTAGTATCGGGCCTATATTTTGGTTTCAGAGCCCGGTACAAGTTTGTTATGATATTTAAGTCCTATCTGTAAAATTTGGTGAGAACCAGAATTGATTTGACGTGATTTGGACATCCGGTTGAAAAAAATTAAAAAATTTGAGTGTCCTTGAGAAAATCATGAGTTTTGAGATTAAATTCGTAGTTTTTGATGTTATTTTAATGATTTGATCGCACGATCAAGTGCATATGATATTTTTAGACTTGCGTGCATGTTTGGTTTGGAGCCCTGAGGGCTTCGGTGAGTTTCGGATAGGTTTAGGCTATGTTGCGCTTGTTTTTGGATGCTTTATCGTCGTTTCTTCAAGCAAAAATAATACCATATTGAGAAAACAAGATCCAAATTTAGTTTTTTTTAAAACCATTAGATCCGTATCGAAATTATGGAGCCATAGAAAAAAGAATCATCGAATTTGGACATCATATGAGGAAGTTATGCTCATTTTCGTGACGGAAAAAATTGATGGTTTCTGGTTGTTTGCAAATGCGAACTTTTTCATCGCATTTTCGATGCCCAGTTCGCAAATGCGAACTTTTTGTCGCAAATGCTTCTTCTGCCAGCCCTGCTTTATTCGCAATTTGCGCGCAAATGCGACATCTGAGGCCTGTTAAGTGAGGTTTTTGACGAGATTTTCACCAATTTTTCAATTTTTTCAAACCCTAAACCTCCATGGGCAATTTTTCAAAGACCCAAACTTTTTCAAATCATTGGGTAAGTGTCTCTAATCAATTTTCAACTATATTTTGTGATTATATCTTAGATTTAACATCAAATTCACGAGAATCTAAAAATTTGGGGAAAATTATGAAATCTTTCAAAAATGTAAAATGATGATTTGAATGACCAAATGGTATCGGAATTAGATATTTTTGTATGGGTGAACTCGTAGCGGAATGCGTGTTCGATTTTTGTAAATTTTGTCGGATTCTGAGGTGCGAGCCCGGGGAGTTGACTTTTTGCAAATTGTATAAGAATCATAGTTTTGTTAATTGAAATTATTTTCTCTTGCATTGTTTGATGTATTTAAGTCGTTTTTGGATTAGATTGAGCCGAACGTTGATGAATTGGTAAAGGAAAAGCTAAATTGAGTATTGAATTGGCCGGATTGAGGTAAGTATCTTGCCTAACCTTGTGGGGGGGGGACTTCCCCTTAGGATTTGAGTCTTCTATGCTAATTGTAGTCCGTGCATGCGAGGTGACGAGTGTGTGCTCGGACTTATTTGTGGGAAATTTGCCTCTAGGGTTCTTAGGTCCTTATGTTCATTATGTGGAAAGTATCCCGTTATGGTTAGGCTTCCTAATTGCTTAAATTGCCTTTATATGCTCCATATGTTGTTATTAGCTTTCCTCTAATTCGTACGTGTTGCTTGACCCTTAATTGCCTTCCTTATTGTTTTGATACTTCTTGATTGTGAGTTTCCTTTATGACTTCGTGCAAACATGCTACATGTCCAATTGTTGTGGTTACCGGTATAGTTATCATGTGCTTATTATGTCTGGTTGTTTTGTTGAGGTTATTGTGCTTCTTGGTTTTTTTGTGATCCTTATTATGTACTATTCTTGTTTAAATTGATGATTATTCATGTCGAACAAGACTTATGACATTCTCTTGGTAATTGTCCATTGTTGAGTATTGACTCGAGTTGAGATCTATATTGCGAAGCTAATTGTTGAAACAAGATTGGTTATTATTTCTATTGTTGATTTCCTTGCTGGGATGTTATAGTTTATAATGTTGATTCCCTCGCCGAGATGTTATTATTTCTATTTTTGATTCCCTTGCCGGGATGTTATTGTTTCTATTGTTGACTCCCTTGCCGGGATGTTATTGTTCATATTATTGACTTCCTTGCCGTGATGTTATTATTTCTATTGTTTGGGTGAGGAAGAGTGTAAAACACGAAGGGTGATGTCGTGCATGATATTGTGAGAGAGAGTTAAAGCACGAAGGGTGATGTCGTGTACATTTCTATTTATGCATATTGTGAGGAAGAGTGTAAAAGTACGAAGGGTGATGCCGTGTCATATTATTGATAGTAAAAGCACGAAGGGTGATGTCGTGCATGATATTGTGAGGAAGAGCGTAAAGCACGAAGGGTGATGCCGTGCACATTTCTATTTATGCATATTGTGAGGAAGAGTAATAAAGCACGAAGGGTGATGCCATGCACTTTCTGTTTGTTGTGTTTCTTTGTAGTTATCAATTCAAGTGTTTTAATTGTTCAGATTTCTTTATTGTCGTGACCCTTGTGATGGAACCTCATAGAGTTTTCAATACTTCACCGTTTTTATATATATATTTCAATAATTGTTTCATTTTTTATTAATTCAATTAGTTACTCAATTAAATTCCCTTAAACCATTTGAGGTTGTATTTTACTTAAAAGGGAATTTCTACTAAGTTAATTTCTTAAATCCCACGATAAAGGTAATAATTCTTTCGATGTTGTATTTTAACTGAAAATGTTACTTTCTTTATTCAAATAATTTCTAAAAATAATTTCATCTTTTCTTGTTGAGTTCCTAATTAGCTTAGAAGTTGTACTCTACTTTATGTTATGTAAATGAGACTCCTTGAACATCTTAATTACATTGATTATGGACCATATATACTGAGTAACATGAGAACGTTGTTGTGTAAAGAGAAATAGAAATATATGGGCAAAAGGTGCCGGGTGTGCTAAAAGTTTGGTAATTGAGGTTATGATATGAGACATCGAGTTGAGATGGCTGGAATTGTGCATCAAGAACGATATGATTTATTGAGCTGATATTCCCTTCCTTGTTTGAGTACATTTTTACTTATTTGTGTTCCAACTATGTTGATGTTAACTTAATTGGTTATCTTTCGTTTCCATCCGTATTTCTCTTTATTGTTTCTTGTTATTGTAGTTTGTTCTTTCCCTGTTGTTGATATTACTTGTCATTTCTAGGTTGATGGTTTATTATCAAATTCTGTTCAATTTAATTCAGCAGTAGGTGTCTGGACTGTTCCTCATCACTACCCCACCGAGGTTAGTCTTGATACTTACTGGGCACCGCCGTGGTGTGCTCATACTACACTTTTTGTACATTTTTGTGTACAGATCCAGGTATTGATCGATAGTAATTGTGTGAATCGTGGCGGTGGAGATTCAAGGTAAACCTGCTGCAGCGTTCGCAGGTCTCAAAGTCACCTTCAATTGTACTTTTTTCCATATGTTCCTTTTGTTCGGAACAGTGATGGAATTATTTTTGTATAACTACTCTTAGAAAGGCTTATGACTTGTACCATCGGTTTTGGGAATTGTAATTTGTTCAGAGTAATTCAATTTAAAGTTAGTAAATATCAATGTTATTTCAGTTAATGTTAGGCTTACCTAGTTTAGAGACTAGATGTCATCACGACTCCTTCGGAGGGATTTTTGGGTCGTGACAAATGCATAAAGGTGAGTTTCCAAAGTTGAGTAAGCAAGTTAGTTTTTCTAACATGAGGAGGAGATATGGTAAGCAGTTTAGAAAAAGTTACGGAATGAATTGTCATTTGTACAACTAAACCCTCGAATAATATAATATGAAGTTGAAATTCATAAAAAATAATAATTCATCTGCAATATATTGCAAAGCATGCCAGACGTGTGTGTTGACCCAAAGAAAGTAACTATATTCTCACTGCAAAGAATAAGTCCTAGAAGGACAAAGTCTATGGTATGCTTAAAGTGTATAGACAAATCAGTTTCAAATAAAATTCTTGATAATGAAGATGAGCAAATGATCATAATAAGGAGACAATTGATCTAGAAGATCACATGACATAAGACTTTATAAAATCTCAGGAGAAGTTCAGGTACGTGAAAATATGAATGAAGAGATTTCTATGTTATGCATTTATGAAAAAGAGGTTGGAACCAATATAAATGTTCGTCGATTACATCTATGATAACAATATATATATATATATATATATATATATATATGAAGATCTTAAGCTTGGAGAAACAATTCAAGTAAAATTGGTTTCATATGAAAGACATATAGTTTTGGACCCGCAGTTCAAACACTTGAAAGTATAAAGTCAATGGTGTGTACAATCACATTTATCTATCTTATATGTCTAGCATGACATGAAAACTTGATGTAAATCTAAAGTCCATTTATATGGCTTATACGATTTAACTTATGACAATCCCTGAAGGATTTTAATCGCTTAAAGCATCTACAATTCTTGGTCATGGGTACCACATCTTAAGTGCAATTTGTGCACATATGTATCTTGTTTAACTATAAGCATGACAATGTGATAGCGCGAATACCTATATGGACATATTGAAAAGGCTATTTGATGACGTTATATGAAGACATTACATATATACAAGAATGGTGATTTCAAGGTGCAATATATTCATTCAAGTGCTAATATGACTGATTTGTTCACCACATCTCTACCGATGTCAACGTTCAAGAAGCTAGTTTACAAGATTGGGATTCGGAGGCTCACATATGTAAATTGATGCTTTCATCAAGGGGAGTTAATATGCGTTGTAATCTTTTTTCTTTATAAGGTTTTGTCTCATTGTGTTTTTCTTGCATGGTTTTTAACGAGGCAACCAAAATGCGTATTTCTAAACATGTGTACTCTTTTTTTTTTCTCTAGAAGTTTTTTCCACTAAGTTTTATTTTAGTTAAGGTTTTAACGAGGCACATTATCTGTTGAATATTCATTCAAGGGGGAGTATTACAAATAGAATTGTATTTAAGGTGAACGTATATATTTTAAAGAGATTTTAGGGTTTGTTACTTTGTGGCTAAGTCACTTTCCCCTATAAATAGAGGGGTTCCATTGCATTGTAAATCATCCCAAAACAATTAGAATTATCTCTCTCTACTTTTCTCTTCAATATTCTTCTTCATCTTTTATTATTTTATCATAATACTTTTTATTAAAAAAATAGATTATTCTTCGTTTGTGCTACTAATCTTGCCCTAGAATTATTTTTATCTTCTACGTATCGTTTCAATTTTATTGAATGCATCTGAATGGACAATTTTGAACAGATTTGGCTTCTTCTCTAGTGAATTTGCCTTCAATTGCGAAACTAGCGTTTTTATTTCTTCCTTCACATCCATAGAGTCGTCATCAATTCACCTTTATTATTCTTTTAGTAATTTCAGGAAAGTTCAAAATCTATCTCGCCAAATTTCTCCATGTTTTTCGATTAGAGAACCAATTCACCTTCTATGGCACATACCACATCAAAATTCGTCTATTGCCATTTGCCTATGATTTAATGCATTAATATGATAAAAAAGATGGAATATCTTCTATATTTTGTTGTGATGATACATTTTACAAAGACATGAGGTAAAAAGTAAAGGAAAATAAAGAACCATTCTAGTGGAGGTTGTGAACCATAATGATAGCTGAAATTTGCTCCACAATGTAGCGATAGTGTGAGTTTGGCATTGGTGGATTTAAAAATGATTCAGTTGTCATATCAAGGAGACTAATACAAGTAAAATTTATACTATTATTTACGCGAAACTAAGAAATGATGAAAAATATCTCTTTTTCTCTCTCTATTCCTGCACCCAATTTTATGTTAGTGAGAATATGATGAGATTCTTGTGTTTGGCAAAAACGTTATCTTATACGTGTCATTAGTATTAACATATAACATATTCACTATGCACCCACCACCTATATAGAAATATACTACTGTGTTCCTTTCTTTAGGAAGAAACGAGAATTAAAATATTTTTTATTATATAATCAACAAAAATAAATTCCAATCCATCTCTTTCTTGTGTTGAACTTAATTTGCATTAGGTTCAAAAGAAAAGCAGGTCTGGCATAAAAAATCCAAGCTATGATCTTGCCAATTTGCTAAAATTGTAAAACTGAACTTGAGGTAAATTTACGGACAATGTCAAAGATTATATAAAGATTCTCAAGCAAACACGCATATGTGTGACCTAGTAGTCAGTGAATTTGGAAGAGAAACGTGATATTTCAAATTCAAATTAGAGATAAGAAAAACTAGTGATTTTTTTCCTTCTGTCTAAACTTAGATAGATCCAGTAGCTCTGCTGGTGAGAAATAACAAACACTTCTAAAAAATTTGAGGTGACACGCAAGCTAATTCAGACACCAAGTAAAATATGTTTGTCAAGTGAAAACTATAGGACCCCAAAAGGTTGCCTGTTCATAACAAGTAGAGTTTGTGAACCAAAAGTGTTAGTTGTGTGAGGCATTTGAGTTCCACAAACTCCACTTACGAGGGATATATTAGTATTAACACAAGAGATGATCTGGCATTGACTACAGCATGCATTAATGCAATAATAGTATTGACAAAGACAACCAACGACAGGCACTTCTTGCCACCTGCAATACTTAAATGTAATTGTCGCACTATTTTGATTTTGATCGTGATTTGTGACCTAATCCTTTAATGAAATATCTGTAATGTTTTAACAATTCTACTTCCCTTTGTGAACCATTGTTTTAGATGTGTGGAGAAACAAACACCATAACTTGTTACTCAAAGAAAGGAAAAAGAAAAAGAGACATCTTCGTTTGTTTTTTATTTTTTTATTTTTTAATGATGAAGAGCAAATCATTCATCTGAATACTTACTACAGGTAAATGTTCCGGTAAAAGAATGATTATTTTTTCATAAAGAACGACTATTTGTGTTAGTCGGAGATTAATTGTTGTTATCATTAATGGAATAATTTAATATAATGGTTGAGATATCTCAATTTAAATCGTAATATCCCGATTTGTCATGTGATCTTTTGCTTAGTACCATCATAATTAAACCTTTCTTACTCCCTATTTAATGTGTAGGGGGAAAAAAATAAAATGAGTTGATGTCAGTTTCTTTAACATGAGGAATAATTTTTTAAGAAGAGGTAATCAAAAATACATGGCTTTGAAATTGGATATGGGTTAAAGCTTATGATCGTGTTGAATGGATTTATATCTAACAATTACTTCTGAAAATGGGTTTTCATGAGACACTCGTCACTTGGATTATGCTTTGTATTACTACACCTACATACAGGTTTAACATAAATGGGCAAATAACTTGTGAAGTGATACCTACCGGGGCATTAAGATAAGGTGATCCTTTGTCACCATATTTGTTCTTAATATGTGCAGAAGGTCTTTTAGACTATTAAATCATGTGGAATGCCAAGGGGATATTCAAGATCTACTTTTAGTTAGAGGGGGGCCCGCTGTAAATCTATCACGACCCGGATTCCCACCATCGGGAGTCGTGATGGTACCTACTAGTACAAGCTAGGCGAGCCAATTAATTGCAGAATTTACCTTTTTACCCATTTTATATTCATTAACAATTTCAAAATAATAGCATTTAAACAACGGAATTTAACACAAGCGGAAGAAAGAAACAATAAGCTATCAAAACATGAATGTCTAATACAACTGTTTGAGTCTCGACTACCCAGAACTGGTGTCACAGTTTCACAGACGGTCTAAGAATACTACAAATAAAGGGTCTGAAAGGAATAAATACAACACTCTCTAGAAATGCAAGAAAGAAACAAGAATAGTAGATAGAAGGAGACGCCAAGGCCTGCGGACGCCTGCAGGACTACCTTGGGTCGCTTGATGATCAAGAATCAGCAATCTCACTGCAGTCCAAAGTCCACACTGGGGTCTGCACAAAAGAGTGCAGAATGTAGTATCAACCCAACCAACCCTATGTGCTGGTAAGTACCTAGCCTAACTTCAGCGAAGTAGTGACGAGGCTAGGACCAGACTACCAAATAAACCTGTGCAGTTCAAATATATACAGCGGAAAAGAAATAAACAATTAAAGATACAAGGGGGAAACATGCTTCGGGGACTAATAGGTAAAACAGAATATCAAGAGAATTATAAAGGAATCAAAATCAACCACTAGCAAGAATAAGGAAAACAAAGACAGATTTCACTTTCTTTTCACATCTTGTTGCAGGCGTGCAACTCGATCACATTTCCTGTATCTCGTGGCAGGCGTGCCACCCGCTCCCATTTCATTTATCTCGTGGTAGGCGTACCACCCGTTCCCGTTTTATTTATCTTGTGATAGGCGTACTACCACTCCCTTTTCATTATATCTTGTGGTAGGCGTACCACCCGCTCCCATTTCATTATATCTTGTGGTAGGCGTACCACCCGCTCCCATTTCATTATATCTTGTGGTAGGAGTATCACCCGCTCCCATGTACAAGCCAACAATAATTACGAGGAATCCCGGCAAGGGAACAATAATATCAACAAACAATATCCCAGCAAGGGAGAAACAGCTATAACCAAACTCGTTACAACACCTAACTACCTCAGTTATAACCAAGCTCGTTACAACACCTAACTACCTCAGCTATAACCAAACTCGTTACAACATCTAACTACCTCAGCTATAACGAAGCTTGTTACAACACCTAACACAAAGAATCATCAACCTAAACATCCGTAATATCAATTAAGAACACAATGCAAGGGAACCACAACTCAACAATAGCCCGGCAAGGGCCAACATAATGATCTCTTCTCTTTCTCACTTTTACTTCACAATTCACTTCACAACTCGAACCAATGCTCTAGAGTTTCAATTATCACTTATACTTTCACAATTCGTTATACAAATGGAGCCAACGCTCCATAATGTTCATAGGTCACAATTCTTTCCACAATTTTACACAACAAATAGAAATCTTACCAAGGCATGAACAATACAACGAAGTCATGAAAATCATAATGTAAGACCTACGGTCATGCTTGACACCAACGTATAGATACTCATCACCATGCCTATACGTCGTACTCAACAAGTAGCAATTAGCAAATATGACACAAATCTTAATCCATCAAGCTAAGGTTAGACCAAACACTTACCTCGAAATTCCACGGCCAACTCAAGCCTCAAACACCATCTTTCCTTTCGAATTCGGCTCCAAATCAATTATATCTAGACATAATCGACTTCATAACATCAATAAACGCTAAACAATCCAATTCCAATATTTAATTATAGCTTTCCAATCATTCTTCCCAAAAATCCAAAAATTGACCACGGGCCCGCTTGGTCAAAATACGAGGTTCGAACCAAAACCCGATCACCCATTCACCCACGAGCCCGAATATATAATTAGTTCCAAATTTGACCCCAAAACAAGGTCTAAACCACAAATAAT
Source organism: Nicotiana tabacum (assembly GCF_000715075.1). Lineage (NCBI taxonomy): Eukaryota > Viridiplantae > Streptophyta > Magnoliopsida > Solanales > Solanaceae > Nicotiana > Nicotiana tabacum. The sequence goes on from NC_134101.1 coordinate 149,226,324, forward strand.
CAAAAAGCCCTAACTCTACCCAAATCCCTAATTTTCTACCATTAATTACATGATTTAAGCCTAGAAATCTAATGGGTGTTAATGGAAATTGAAGAAAATGAGTCTAAGAATACATACCTATGATATGGTGGTGGAATCCCCTTTCAAAAATCGCCCAATTTGGAGTTAAGATGAAGAAGTTATGAGTTTTGGTGTAAATCCTGTAATGGCTACTGTTCTGGTCTTTTAAAATAACTGGGCAAAATTACTCATCACGTTCGCGATAAATTCAACGCGTTCGCGATGGGTTAGGCCTGATAAGCCTTCGCGTTTGCGGAAGCTGGCTCGCATTCGCGGTGAAGAAACTCCTCGAGCCTCGCGTTCGTGTCCAATGGGTCGCGTTCGCGTAGGTAAAATGCCCCCCCTACCCAGGCTCACTAGTCGTCGCGTTCGCGTGAGCTGTGTCGCGTTCGCGAAGGGTATCCCTCCTTATCCTCGCGTTCGCGACTCCAGCTTCGCGTTCACGAAGAAGAAGTTTGGCTCCTGAGAAATTTGCCTTACGCGTTCGCGAGTGGACCCACGCGAACGCGAAGAACAAAATCCCTAGGCACTGAACAACAAAAACTTGCAACTTTTCATAAGTCCAAAACCTTCCGAAACACATCTGAAATACAACCGAGCCCTCGGGGCTCCTAACAAAACATACGTACTAACTCAACAACATCAGACGAACTTATCTGTACGATCAAATCACCAAAATAACCTCAATAACAACGAATTAAACCTCAAAACCAAAGAACTTCCTCAAACTTCTTAAACATAAATTTTTGCAATTTAGGTCCGAATCACGTCAAATGACACCGTTTTTCACCGAATTCCACATCTTAAATCATATATAAGATCTGTACCGGGCACCGGAACCAAAATACGGGCCCGATACCATCATGTTCTAATCAAATTTCATTTCAAATTCCTTTAAACAATTTCAGAAAATAATTTTCTTTAAAAATTTATTTCTCGGGCTTGGGACCTCGGAATTCGATTATGGGCATACGCCCAAGTCCCATATTTTTCTACGGACCCTCAGGGACCGTCGAATTACGGGTCCGGATAAGTTTACCCAAAACGTTGACCGAAGTCAAATTAACCCATTTTAGAGTCAAAATTTATTATTTTCCACATATTTTCACATATAAGCTTTCCGGCTACGCGCCCGGACTGCACACGCAAATCGAGGTGATGCTACATGAGATTTTCAAGGCCTCAGAAAGATAAATTTCAATTTAAAAGAAGGTCATCACAAAATCATCTTTTCTTCGTGGATGATTCATTTATCTTTTGTTCTGCTAATATCCAAAATGCCACTAATATGTCTAAAATTTTAAAAGTTTACGAAGAATGTTCTAGATAGAATGTGAACTTGGATAAATCAGCGATAATTTTTAGTAAAAATACTCTTGAAATTGATAAAGATGGTAGTAATGCAGAGCTATGCCAGCTACAAAGGATTAACTTAGGCTTTTATCCGGGTTTACCTACAATAGTTGGAAGATCTAAGAAAAAAGTGTTGGAATTTATTAAGGATAAAGTGAGCACAAAAATTAAGGGTTGGAAAATAATTTTTTTAAGTCCAGCCGGAAAAGAGGTGATGCTTAAATTTGTCTTATCCGCGATTTCGGCTTATGCTTTATCTTGCTTTCAAATTTCGGATAGCCCATGCAAAGAGATTACTATTATTTTTTCTGATTTCTGGTGGGGGCAAAATGAGGACAGGAGGAAAATACATTTTGAAAAATGGGAGAATCTTTGTTTAGCAAAATCAAACAGTGGTATTGGCTTTAGAGATTTAAAATCTTTTAACCAAGCTTTGCTAGCTAAACTTGCTTGGAGAATTTCAACTCAACAAGATTCATTACTCTTTAAAATTCTCAAAAGTAAGTACTTTCACAATAATTCTTTCCTAAAAGCTACTGCTTCATCATCTAGTTCTTGGATTTAGAAAAGTATTATTTGGGGAAGAGAGCTATTGCAAAAAAAAAGATTCGATGGAGGGTAGGAACGTGTAAAAATATTAAGGTACGGATTGATCCCTGGATTCCTAATTCTAGTGGATTTAGACCACAACATTTTCAAATGCAAGCTGTCACACCTCCTTTTTCCGGCACCGCGAGGTGCGTAGGGAGTTTTTTCCAATTAAAGGACAGTCGAAACGGGATTAGTTTAATTATTTCAGAGTCGCCACTTGGGAGATTTAAGGTGTCCCAAGTCACCAATTTTAATCCCGAATCGAGGAAAAGAATGACTCTATATTACAGTCTGCGTACCAGAAATCCGGATAAGGAATTCTGTTAACCCGGGAGAAGGTGTTAGGCATTCCCGAGTTCCGTGGTTCTAGCACGGTCGCTCAACTGTTATATTCGGCTTATTTATCTGATTTTTAATACAATTATGAACCATGTGCAAATTTTATCTTTTACCGCTTTATTATTATAATTATTATTTTTTTAGGAATGTGAACATCGCTTAAAACATATCTTTGGATTGTGTCACATGAAATGCACCCACAATACGAAACATATTTTATTTGATGTTTTAGGATTTAGATTTGGGTCGCATGAAATGCGCATCCGAGTTTAAGAAGGTAAAATTAATTAAATCGCGCCTAAAGAGTTTAACGCGTCATTATCTTTGGGGAAGGAAGTGAAATTCACTAAACAATCCATCCCAAATTCTAAGTAATTTTTTTTATAATTAAATAAATAAATGAGATTGGAGAATCCTATACATTTGTATTATTTACATCTATTTATTTTTAGCGAAATCCTTTAATAATATCCTTTAATGACTACCTTTTTATTATTACTAAGTTTTTTTTTTATAAATATAAAATCAATATCTACATTCTTAAAAATGACATATTAAATAGAAGAGAAAAACAAATATTAGCAGAAAGTAATAAAATTATAATCATAGATACAACATGGAATTATCGAAAAATAAAAAAAACTAATTATCCCATAGTTGGATTAAAATTCAAATTATTAGTAAGACTTAAGCTTATTGAAACTAATTATTTACAAATACTGAAAATTGAAAGAAATAAAAATAAAAACTTGAGTACTAAATCATATTTCTAAAAAATTAAACAATTTAACATTAACTAACTTTGTTTTAATTCATCATGTCCTAATACTTGTTTGCAAGCTAATTCATGTTATAACTGAAATTGACTACATGATTCGGATTAACTTATCGTTGACGAAAAAACCTTATGAATAAGGAACTTAGTTAATTTTTGCCAAACTGATTCAATAACGTCATTTTTACGTTATTTCTTCTATTTTTTTTTTATTTAAACAATTTTAATTAATAATCAGGTTTAAATATATTTCCTAATAATCTAGTAAAGACGTTATTTAATATTTCGCTATAATATGCCTAGTTATGCCGATGACAGTGATTTACGGAATAATAATACATGAATAACCTAAATACAATACAAAAAATTAAATTAAACTAAATTAAAAATTTAACACTCCATTCTTCATTTCAGCTTACAAAATGCCAAAATTACAGTTGTGTACCTGATATTGTCAATATAAGAAGAAGAAAGTCAGCAACGTAATACGTAACACAGCAACAGCAACAATAACCAGCAATAACCAGTCAACGAAAATCCCAGTGACAGCTTTGAAAAATTCAAAATAAAATCCAGGAATGCCGAAAATAACGGACAGAAACCAAGGGAAATTTTCAGATTTTTGACAGGCTAGTTAATCTTCAACCCTTAATTTCTACACCTGTATACCAGAATATTTCTCAGGTGTGTACTACTTTCTCTTCTAATTTTCAAATTTTTTTTCTTTGTATGTTTTTTCTTTTCTTGAGAGTTTCAATTTTTTTTTTTCGGAATAAATGTTCAGCTTTTTTTTTCAATCTTTTTTTTTCTGTCTGTATTTCTCCTCCCTTTTGTGTTCAAGACTTCACATATATATATCCCATCCCATAAATCAATTAAAATCAATCCCTTTCTCTACCAAACCCATTATCTTCCCACTCATCCCCATTACATTAAATAAATATATCACACCACCCCATTATATTTTGTCCCCCATGCTTTATTTAAAATAATACAAGATTCCCCTTTAATTTAAATCTTGTCCCCCCTTTATATTAAATAATCATATCACAACCCACCCCATTTCATTTTGTCCCCCATGCTTCAAATAAACAATTACAAAATGTACAATTCCTAAACTACCCCTTCCGATCCTACTGAAATTACCAAACTACCCCTGAACGTATTACAAATTTACCAAACTACCCATCAGCTATAACACATCAATTAATCAAACTTAACCAAAATATAGACAATATGATCAATTTCTAACAATGTTCAAACAACAATATGAACATGGATGAACATCATAACAACAATATCACATGAACATGATTTTAACAACATTTCAACAACAAATCATATGAACATAAATTGAACAACCAAGAATAACTAAAATTTGATTGAACAATATTTTAGCAACAAACAATCCTATTTTCGGATTCAACAACAACAACAAACAAAGTATGAAGATTTCTAAATTCAATCATATTGAACTTAAAATCAACTCTAACAACATTACAACAAACAATTCTTATATTAAACTTTAAACAAGATTATGAGAACAATTCAAGCAATAATCATAAATGGTAAACAAGAAATCAAACTATACAAAATTCGGATTCAAGATCATCCAAACAAAGTATGAACATGAATGAATCTATTTTAAGACAACAAACATGACGGATTAAACGATTAAAACAATATATTCCTTTAATACAACTAAATTCTTTAAACAAATAACAAGATCGACGAAGAAACAATTATGGACTTAAACTTGAACTTAACAATATTAACAATTTCTAACAATACATAAACACATGAAACAAATTGAAGAAATAGTTGATTAAATTTCAATTTGAATCTAACAAACATCAAACTAACAAATACTTACTTAAACAATAATACAAACATGAAATAAACATGAAAACAACTAATTAAACTTCTATTTTGAAATCTGAAAATTAATTTTAACAAAGCACATGAACATGAACAAACTAGAAAAAAATGATTTCAACGATCAACAACGAACAAAACAAGAATCAAATATTTAATGATTTTAACTTTTAGAAATATAAAAACGAAATATTGGACAAAATAAAACTCAAAAACAACTAACCGGAGATGAATCAACGAAGAACTTTGATTGTAAACAAATCTGTCCGAGCCTCGACCCAAAGCTCGAACAAATGACGATGAAGACGAAGAGAAGATGAAGCAGCCCGTAGCTACTGCCGCGACGAGCAGCAGCAGCAGTCCGTCCAACACCTGCTGCGACGAGCAGCAACAACACGACGTCAAGACAGCGGTCACGGCGATAGGCAGCAGCGATCCGGCAGCGAAGGCAGCAACACGTCGCGGACAGCCATGGACGACGACATGGTCGACGTCGAAGCTCGTCCATGGCTGTGTTCGTTTGGTCATTTGATTGAAACAGAAGCAGCATCAGCTAGTCGATCTTGGCAGCGGCAGTCCATCGAGGAGGATGACGGGAAGACGACGCACCGGCAGAAGCAACGGTGAGCAGAAACGGGCAGCAGTGCGCACAACGGAGGTTTGACGAAGAAGATGAAGCAACGGAGAAACCATGGACGACGTCGACGGAAAAAAATAAAAACGTGAAGATGGAGGGGAAGCCATGGTTGGGGTGTGGTCGATGTTGGTGAAGGCAGCCATGGTTGTGCTATGGAGTTTTGAGGAAGAAGAAGGAGAAATGGGGGGGGGGGGGGATGCTTAGCTCTTTTTTAGGGTTTTCCTTTTATTTTTTTGTTTTGTTTTGTGTCTTTGAAATGCAAGATAGGGGTATTGGGTCTTTTGGGTTATGGACTGGGTCGACCCAGTTCGAAATGGACTGGGTCGTAGGGAAGATTGGGCCATTTTTTGGGCCTATGGCTTGAAATCGAAGAAGAGGCCCAATTCCGACTTTCTTTATATTTTCGCTCTCTTTTCTTCTTTTATTTTTCTAAAACTAAATTATAAAAATACTTAAACTATTATTAAGAACTAAATTAAGTTATAAAAGTGCAAATTAACTCCCAATAACAATTAACGCACAATTAAGTATTAATTAAGCATAAAATTGTATATTTGGACATTAAATGCTAAAAATGCAAACGATGCCTATTTTGTAATTTTTAATTTTTGTAAAACAAATTTAATTACTTACAATTGTAGAATTAAATCCTATATGCAAAATGCGACATATTTTTGTATTTTTTATTAATTTATCAAATAAACACGCACAAACAAATACAAATAATTATTCAAAATATCACAAAATATCACAAAATTGCACACCAAAGAAAAATCATTTTATTTTTGGATTTTTTGAGAGTAATTCTCATATAGGGCAAAAATCACGTGCTTACAGCTGCCCCTCTTTGCCCGGATACACGAAGGGTTTTCGTGCAAAGAAAAAGCGAGCGATTTTTGCCCATCCGAGTACTCCGTGTGAAGCATTTTTTGAAAAAGATTTGACCGAACCTTTGCTTCAAAGGTTTCCTACATATCCTGGGCTAAACAGGAATCAGGTCAATGTAGTTCGGGAAGTTTTTGGTAGCTGGGACTACCGTGGGACTGCGATGTTACTGCTGTTGCATGTTGTTATCACTGCTTACCGATCTCCTTGTTACACCGTGCTTAAAAGAAAACAAGAAGCTAGGCTAAACTAAAATTTGTTCTTGTTGTCTTGCTTTCTTGTCGGCTTGTGTTTCCTCCGGTGCTTTTCTTCCGATGTTTTTCTTCCTTTTGACACATGGACTTGAGTTTATGCTGGGACCTCTTGTTGCAACCTTCTGCTTCCCGGTGCTGGGGATTTTATTGTTTACTGCTGGGGATTCCTGTTGTAACCTTCCGCCTTCTGGTGGGGTTACTGATTCCAAGCTCTGTAATACAAGACTAAAAAGTTGCTTCAATGCAAAATTATGAAATGTATGCCCGCATTATACTGGTGGACGACCTAGAACTGAAATGTATTCCCGCATTTTACTGGTGGGCGACCTAGAACAGAAAGTATTCCCGCATTTTACTGGTGGGCGACCTAGAACTGAAATGTATTCCCGCATTTTACTGGTGGGCGACCTAGAACTGAAATGTATTCCCGCATTTTACTGGTGGGCGACCTAGAACAGAAAGTATTCCCGCATTTTACTGGTGGGCGACCCAGAACAGAAAGTATTCCCGCATTATACTGGTGGGCGACCTAGAACAGAAAGTATTCCCGCATTATACTGGTGGGCGACCTAGAACTTAAAAGTATTCCCGCATTCTACTGGTGGGCGACCTAGAACTGAAATGTATTCCCGCATTTTACTGGTGGGCGACCTAGAACAGAAAGTATTCCCGCATTTTACTGGTGGGCGACCTAGAACTGAAATGTATTCCCGCATTATACTGGTGGGCGACCTAGAACTTAAAAGTATTCCCGCATTCTACTGGTGGGCGACCTAGAACTGAAATGTATTCCCGCATTTTACTGGTGGGCGACCTAGAACAGAAAGTATTCCCGCATTTTACTGGTGGGCGACCTAGAACTGAAATGTATTCCCGCATTTTACTGGTGGGCGACCTAGAACTGAAATGTATTCCCGCATTTTACTGGTGGGCGACCTAGAACAGAAAGTATTCCCGCATTTTACTGGTGGGCGACCCAGAACAGAAAGTATTCCCGCATTATACTGGTGGGCGACCTAGAACAGAAAGTATTCCCGCATTATACTGGTGGGCGACCTAGAACTTAAAAGTATTCCCGCATTCTACTGGTGGGCGACCTAGAACTGAAATGTATTCCCGCATTTTACTGGTGGGCGACCTAGAACAGAAAGTATTCCCGCATTTTACTGGTGGGCGACCTAGAACTGAAATGTATTCCCGCATTTTACTGGTGGGCGACCTAGAACTGAAATGTATTCCCGCATTTTACTGGTGGGCGACCTAGAACAGAAAGTATTCCCGCATTTTACTGGTGGGCGACCTAGAACTGAAATGTATTCCCGCATTTTACTGGTGGGCGACCTAGAACAGAAAGTATTCCCGCATTTTACTGGTGGGCGACCTAGAACTGAAATGTATTCCCGCATTTTACTGGTGGGCGACCTAGAACAGAAAGTATTCCCGCATTTTACTGGTGGGCGACCTAGAACTGAAATGTATTCCCGCATTTTACTGGTGGGCGACCTAGAACTGAAATGTATTCCCGCATTTTACTGGTGGGCGACCTAGAACTGAAATGTATTCCCGCATTCTACTGGTGGGCGACCTAGAGCATGAAATGAAAACATAAATGCATACCCGCATTATACTGGTGGGTGACCTAGAACATGAAGTGAAAAGACAGAAATATATTCCCGCATTATACTGGTGGGCGCCTAATTAGTAAAGAATAATTTGAATTTGTTTCCTCGATTCTCCGAGAAAATTTCCGCTTGTGGCAGAAAATTTTATGCCCCAATTCTGGCGATCTTTCTTATGGCGTATTTTTAAGCCATTATCAACACTTTATTTTCCTGTTCAAATCAAAGAAAATTTAGTTAGTTTTTTTTTTTTTTTTTTTGAAAAATGGCGAATGGTCATGTCACTCCTGATGGGGATGATTGTTCCCTTTCCCTTATTCTTGTTCGGCGTTCTCAAAACTTGTTGGGGATGATGTTATTTGCTGGGGATAACATTCTGCTGGGGATGGTTTTTCCATTTATCCCTTCACCATTTTGTATCTCAAAAATTTCTGGAGGTTATTTTGCCGAAGATGAATTTTCCTTTCTTCTCTTCCCCTTCTGTGTTGTCCGACCACCTCGTAGCTTGGTCGATATTCGGTCGGAGTACTTTGGGGATCGTCTTGGAACTTGGCTTACAATTTCCTCAACATTTTTTTTTTTTTTCTCCTCAACCCCGTACTTCCCTTGTCATTTTAGGACAGTATTATTCGGCCTAGCAACCAACGTCTTTTGCCTTATTGCCTTGTCTCTTGCCTGCCCTTTTCACTTCTTATGTTGTACCATTTTGGCAACTGGTAGTAAGCTCTGAAAGACCTTCCTTAAAACATAAATTTCTAGAAAAATTCTTTTAAACAACGAAATGAAAAGATAGAAAAATGAGAAAATCTTTCTGAACAAAAAATGAACTTATCTGGGTGATACAACCGATTCCAATGATCATGTTGTGCATTCCGGATTAATCAACCCAGTCTATTTGTGTCGATCAAACTTTCTGATGTCTTCACCTGCTGGGGATAAATAGGTGCCCAATTCTTCGCAAAATACGGATCTTTTCCGTTAATCTATCTTGTCGCCTTATAGTGCCCTTCGCGGGGTTTTCACTAACAAGGCTCTCTCATTTCTCACAACTCCCGTCGCCTTATGGTGCCTGTGAAGGTTTTCACCGATAAGACTCTCTCATTTTGTATTTCTCAGCTTACGTCGCCTTATGGCGCCTGTGAAGGTTTTCGCCGATAAGACTCTCTCATCTTATTTTCTCAGCTTGGGATTGGAGTGTTGCCGATAAGATTTATCTCTGCCGGGAATTCTTTTGGCTATAAATTCTTTCAATTCATGATCCTCATTCAGTCAGGGACCGATGTTTTATTCTTGGTTTTCATTTGCCTATCTTAACACCTCTCGGATACTGATCGGGAGGTCTTTTTTGGATATCAATATAGGTTTTAGAAGAAAAGGATATAAAATTCAAAATAACTTTGATGGGTAAAGTATTACAACTCTTGGAATCAAATTCCTTTTTTTTTTCTTCTTTTTTTTTCAAAATTTAGAAACATAATTTCTGCCCCAGTTTTCTTACTTGGGGATTTTTCTTTTGATTTTTTTTTATTTTTTATTTTATTACCTTATGACCGAGCCGTGAGGCGCCTACGTATCCTCTTTGAGGAATCAGGTCGAACGTAGTTCACTGACTCCTTTGTTTTCTTGCGACCTTCAAAAAGTTTTTTTTTTCATACATTTTTTCATTAATGATTCCAAGAGAGGGGTATAAAAAGATAAGTATGGCTCAAAGGGGTAAAGCAAAGGTTAAAAGTGTTTGGATAGAAGAAAGAATTGCCTCCGTCATTTCATTATCCGATAAGCACTAAGTACAAACAAACAAATAAACAACAAAAGAAATTACACATAATATCTTTTGACTGCATCAGAATTGATAGCCATGTCGACGCATCTTCCTTCAACATCCGTCAGACGTAAAGCGCCATTGGATAATACTCTGGTCACAATATACGGCCCTTGCCAATTCGGGGCGAACTTGCCTTTTGCCTCAATCTGATGTGGGAGGATCCGTTTCAATACTTGTTGCCCTACTTCAAATTTTCTGGGGCGCACCTCCTTATTGTATGCTCTTGCCATTCTCTTTTGATACAACTGGCCATGACATACTGCTGCCAATCTTTTTTCATCTATTAAACTCAGCTGCTCTAGTCGGGTTTTGACCCATTCATCATCGTCAATCCCGGCCTCAGCGATAATTCGAAGGGAAGGAATTTCAACTTCTGCTGGTATTACTGCTTCGGTTCCGTATACCAACAAATAAGGAGTCGCACCTATTGAAGTACGAACAGTAGTGCGGTATCCTAACAACGCAAATGGTAGCTTTTCATGCCATTGTCTGGATCCTTCAATCATTTTCCTCAATATCTTCTTTATATTTTTGTTGGCTGCCTCAACTGCTCCATTCGCCTTGGGCCGATACGGAGTGGAATTACGGTGTGTAATCTTAAACTGTTCACATACTTCTCTCATCAAGTTGCTGTTAAGATTAGCACCATTGTCCGTGATTATTATATTTGGGATCCCAAATCTACAAATGATATGGGAATGGACGAAATCCACCACTGCCTTCTTGGTTACAGACTTAAAAGTTTTGGCTTCAACCCACTTAGTGAAATAATCGATGGCTACCAGAATGAACCTGTGACCGTTCGAAGCTGCCGGCTCGATAGGCCCAATGACATCCATGCCCCATGCTACAAATGGCCATGGTGCGGACATTGTGTGCAATTCCATTGGTGGAGAATGAATCAGATCTCCGTGTATCTGACACTGATGGCATTTTCGTACGAAACTGATACAATCATGCTCCATAGTGAGCCAATAATATCCCGCTCGCAGAATCTTCTTTGCCAACACATATCCGCTCATATGGGGCCCACAGACTCCAGCATGTACCTCTGTCATCACTATCGTGGCTTGACCTGCATCAATACATCTCAGCAATCCCAGATCTGGGGTTCTTTTGTACAACATTCCTCCACTGAGGAAAAATCCATTTGCCAGTCGTCGAATGGCTCTCTTTTGATCTCCGGTTGCCTGCTCCGGGTATATCCCCATCCTGAGGTATTCCTTGATATCATAAAACCATGGCTCGCCATCCATTTCTTCCTCTATTATGTTGCAGTAGGCATGCTGATCACGAACCTGAATATACAATGGGTCAACATGGATTTTGTCTGGATGGTGCAACATCGATGCTAAAGTGGACAAAGCATCGGCAACCTCATTGTGAACTCTCGGGATGTGTCTGAACTCCACTGATCGAAATCGCTTGCTCAGATCGTGCAAACATTGTCGATATGGTATAAGCTTCAAATCCCGTGTTTCCCATTCACCCTGGATCTGATGTACTAGGAGGTCCGAGTCTCCCAAGACCAAGACGTCCTGAACATCCATGTCTGCAGCCAATCGTAGGCCCAAAATACATGCCTCATATTCAGCCATGTTGTTAGTACAATAGAAACGTAGCTGAGCTGTAACAGGATAGTGATGTCCTGTTTCTGAAATAAGTACTGCTCCTACTCCAACTCCTTTTGCATTAGCAGCCCCGTCAAAGAAAAGCTTCCACCCTGGTTTCTCATTCAGTTCTAACTCCTCTATATGTATCACTTCTTCATCTGGAAAATACGTCCTCAAAGGCTCGTATTCTTTATCAATAGGATTCTCAGCCAAGTGATCGGCCAATGCTTGAGCTTTCATGGCCGTCCTCGTCACATAGACAATGTCGAACTCTGTGAGTAATATCTGCCATTTTGCCAATCTTCCTGTGGGCATAGGCTTCTGGAAAATATACTTTAATGGATCCAGACGTGAAATAAGGTAAGTAGTATGTGACGACAGATAATGCTTAAACTTCTGTGCTACCCAAGTTAGAGCACAACATGTTTTCTCAAGTTGAGTGTACTTATTCTCATAGACTGTAAACTTCTTGCTGAGATAATAGATGGCTTGCTCTTTTCTTCCTGTGATGTCGTGTTGACCCAACACGCAACCAAACGAATGATCCAGGACCGTTAGATAAAGGATTAATGGCCTCCCCGACTCAGGTGGAACCAATACAGGTGGATTGGATAAATAACCTTTGATCTGGTCAAATGCCTCCTGACATTCTGCCGTCCATTCTATCGCGGCATCTTTCCTCAACAATCGAAAGATGGGTTCACAAGTTGTTGTGAGCTGAGCGATGAATCTGCTGATATAGTTCAATCTTCCCAACAGACTCATTACTTCTGTTTTATTCCTTGGTGGCGGCAATTCCTGGATGGATTTGATCTTTGACGGATCCAACTCAATGCCTCGCCGACTGACGATAAATCCTAACAGCTTTCCAGATGGAACACCAAATGCACATTTGGCTGGGTTGAGCTTAATGTCGTACCTTCGAAGTCTTTGGAAAAACTTCCTAAGGTCTGCTACGTGGTCTTCCTGACGCTTGGATTTGATGATCACATCATCTACGTACACTTCGATCTCTTTGTGTATCATATCATGGAACACAGTAGTCATTGCTCTCATGTATGTTGCCCCAGCGTTCTTCAAACCGAATGGCATTACCCGATAACAATAAGTCCCCCATGGCGTAATGAAAGCTGTTTTCTCTGCATCTTCTTCATCCATCAAAATCTGATGATACCCAGCGTAGCAATCCACAAAGGAGCCGATTTCTCGCCCGGCGCAATTGTCGATCAAGATATGGATATTGGGCAATGGAAAGTTATCCTTTGGGCTTGCCCTGTTCAGATTACGGTAGTCGACGCATACCCTGATCTTCCCATCTTTCTTTGGTACTGGCACTACATTAGCCAACCAATCAGGATATCGAGAGACCCGAATAACCTTTGCTTGCAGTTGCTTGGTTACTTCTTCTTTAATCTTCACACTCATATCTGTCTTGAACTTCCTCAGTTTCTGCTTGACGGGGAGGCATGTCGGGTCAATGGGTAATTTGTGAACCACTAGCTTGGTGCTTAAACCCGGCATGTCGTCATACGACCATGCAAAAACATCTTTAAACTCAATGAGTGCTTTGATTAATTCTTCCCTGATGCTAGGCTCAATGTGGATGCTGATTTTGGTTTCTCGGACATTATCCGCACCCCCTAGATTTACAGCCTCGGTGTCATTCATATTAGGCTTGGGTTTCTCTTCAAATTGGCATAGTTCTCGGTTTATTTCTTCGAAGGCTTTATCCTCATCATATTCAGACTCATAATCGATCTCTTGTATCATTAAATCAGAGCCGGATTGATTTATTAGACTAGGTCGAAGATCCGTCGTGCATGCCATGTCATTAGAACCAGTAAAAAGAGAACTGTTCAGAAAGAGAAAAGAATAAAACAAAATTAAAATGAGACAAGAAAAGAATTTTATTAAAATGCGGGATAACAGGGTTCACACTTTTACAAGATAAAATGAGATTTGGATTACACCCTGAATAATCCGAAAAATAAAAAAGTAAAAATCAAAGCCTACTACCAGGACTCTCCCCGAGTAGGAAGAGGAGTAACCGTCCAATTGTTGGTTTTGGCCTCAGGCCCCATAAACTGTATGTCTGTTCCACTGGAACCCTCTCCGACTTCTACCATATTGACATTAGTGAACAATCTTTCGAAACTCTGATTCAGATCCCCGTCAATCCCAATCAATCGCCCGAGAACTTTCGGGACTGGTGACCCCTTGGCGCTTGCTCTAATAAAAGATCTTGAGAGACGTGGCACAGGTTTGGGAAGAAACCAAACTTTCTTCTTCATTTTCCGAGCTCGTTTTACATCTGCCGCAGTCGGTTTGAACCCCAACCCAAAAGTCTCCAAATTCTTGAGCAAGGAAACAGGTTGAACAATTCCCTGAAGTTCAGCTCCCAAGCCTTTTCCTGGCATAAACCCATTACCCAGCATTTCTGAAACCATCATAACCGTTGCGGAAGCTATCCTAGGATGCTGAATGATTTCACCCTCGGGGATCTTGTTTGCCGACACTGCATCAAAAATCTGGTAGACCCAGGGACCTTTGTCATCATTAGTCTCTATGAAGGGTACAATGGCGCCTCCTACGGTGCACGCAGTGTCCTCGCCGTGCAACACGACCTCTTGTCTATCCCACTCGAACTTGACCATCTGATGCAAGGTGGATGGCACTGCTTTGGCTGCATGGATCCACGGACGTCCCAACAGAAAGTTATAAGATACCGTAGCATCTAATACCTGGAATTTCATGGTAAACTGGACTGGACCGATGGTCAACTCAAGTACAATATCCCCCATGGTGGCTGTTCCATTTCCGTCAAATCCTCGGACGCAAATGCTATTCTTTTGGATTCTTCCGTGGTCGATCTTCAATTGGTTCAGGGTGGATAATGGACAAATATTGGCACTTGAGCCGTTATCCACTAATGCCCGAGTAACTGCCGAATCTTCACATTTGACAGTTAGGTAGAGAGCTTTATTATGCTCCGTGCCCTCCACTGGCAAATCATCATCTGAAAATGTTACCCTGTTCACCTCGAAAATTTTGTTGGCAATTGTTTCCAGGTGATTTACAGAAATCTCATTGGGCACATGAGCTTCATTCAGTATCTTCATCAGGGCCCGACGATGTTCATCCGAATGGATTAGTAATGATAGCAGTGAGATCTGGGCCGGTGTTTTCTTCAATTGTTCGACCACGGAGTAATCCTACACTTTCATCTTCTTTAAGAAATCCTCAGCTTCTTCTTCTGACACAGGTTTCTTTATTGCAGCTGGATTGGGTCTTCTCAACTCCGCCGGAGCAAAACACCGTCCTGATCGAGTCAGTCCCTGCGCCTCACAACTATTCTCCTCCACTTGTTGTCCCTTGTACATCACCACTGCCTTCTCATATTTCCAAGGCACAGCCTTGCTATCAATCATTGGTGTTTGGACTACTGGTTTTATGATGACCGGTTCCCTGCAGACCCCTTTCACAACAACCACGGGTGCAGATGATGCTCCCGTTATTACCAACTTGGCTGGTTCTGGTTTCCTTGTAGCGGCAGATGGATTCTTCCCCAATATCACCACTGGCTTGACATCTTCCCCCTTCAACTGTACCCCTGCTTCCTCATTGATCGATTTTTCTTTTGGAGTGGCACGGATCATCATCACTGTCTGTGGGGGTTTCTTCGTCTCCCCTCCTTCGTGCACAAGCTCGATCATGTGGGCTTCAGGGTGCTTTGGCAATGGGTTCTGGTTAATGTTGGGTGCCTCCGGTGCCTGTACCTCGATCTTGTTGGTATCAATAAGATCTTGTATTGCATGTTTCAGCCTCCAACATTTCTCGGTATCATGTCCGGGAGCTCCCGAACAATATTCACATCTTACCGAGTGATCCATATTTTGGGGTAAAGGATTTGGTAATCTAGGCTCAACAGGATTTAATAAACCCAACTGCCTTAATTTGTGGAACAAGGCAATATAAGTTTCCCCAACTCAGTAAAAGTTCTTTGCCTCTGCAATCTTTCATTTCTGGCGGCCGGATTTCCCCTGAAACCCATCCCTGGAGGGTTCCTGTAGGCTCTTGGTGGTGGATAGGTGTTTTGTGGTGGTGGGTATGTGTTATGTGGAGGTGGGTATGTATTGTGGGGAACCGGCGCGCGCCATTGTGGGCGAACCGGAGGTTGGGTGTATGTCTGGGCTTGATGGACGGTGAAATGTTGTTCTTGTGGTTGGTAGTAGGGTTGTGGAGGGTAATTTGGAATGTGTGGGTAGTTTAGACGATGGGGTCTGGGTTGGTAATGAGGGGAAGGACCTCTAGATCTGGACCAATTGTCGGCCTCTAATGTCGTGACCTCCTCTCTCCTTTTCTTCCCTAGCGCACCTCCCGTGCCGCTCTGAATGGCCTGAGTTGTTGCCTTAATTGCCGAATAACTCAGGATTTTATTGGACTTAAGTCCCTCTTCTATCATACCTCCCATTTTCACAACTTCATTAAATGATTTGCCAACTGACGTCACCAAGTGACCAAAGTAAGTTGGCTCGAGAGTTTGTAAGAAGTAATCCACCATTTCTCCTTCTCTCATTGGGGGATCAACTCTGGCTGCCTGTTCTCTCCATCGGAACCCAAATTCCCGGAAGCTCTCTCCGGGTTTCTTCTCGAGCTTTAGCAATGTGAGACGGTCTGGGACTATCTCAAGGTTGTATTGGAAATGTCCTGCGAAAGCCTGTGCCAAGTCATCCCAGGTGTACCACCTGCTCGGATCTTGTCTTGTATACCACTCTAACGCCGACCCGCTCAAACTCTGGCCAAAGTAAGCTATTAATAGCTCATCTTTGCCCCCTGCTCCCCTCATTTTGCTACAAAAACCTCGTAGATGTGCCATAGGATCACCATGCCCTTCGTATAAATCGAACTTGGGCATTTTGAACCCTGCTGGTAACTGAACGTCAGGGAAAGGGCATAGATCCTTGTAAGCCACGCTGACCTGGTTACCTAACCCGTGTATGTTCCTGAAGGATTGCTCCAGGCTTTTAAATTTCCGCATTACCTCGTCCTGCTCTGGGCTCTTAGCCGGCTTTTCAATCTCCGCCGGGACCTCAAAGTGGGGATTATAGGTATGTGGCTCGGGTGCTTTGAATGTGAGTTCAGGGGGTAGTATTGTGTATCGTGAGCCTGAAACAGTGGCTCACTAGATGATCTGTGCAATGGGGCTGGGGGAGGTGCCACAAAGACGGGAACATTTGGTGGAGGAGGGTTTTGAGTGGGTGGTGGAGCTTGGGAATCATAAGCCTCTCTTCCCTGATAATAGTGATGGCTTGGGAAACTTGTTGAAGGACCGGGAGAGGGGTATTCCGGCGTGTGTGTTGGTTGGAGGGTATGAGTAACGGGTAGTTCTTGCCCCTTCTGGGCTCTAGCTAAGGCTATCTGCATTTCATTCATTTCTAGCCTCATTTTTTCCATTTTCTCCAGGGCTTCCTTCAGCATCTGATTGGCCGTTTTTTCTGATTCAACGCTGTTGTCTGACCCAGTCATGCTTTCTGATATAGGACCTTTTGATCTTGTCTGATAATGGTACGGTGCCAGTACGCTCTAACAACTAACTGATATTGATTGGAAAAACAACAAACTTGTCAGTGTTAGAGTCTTAACAGATATTGTAATTGCACGTTAGGGGGATGCAATGCTCCTAGGCAGTTAATCATTTCTAACATGCTTTTGCTCCGACCGTATGCATCATCCCGGCTTATTTTTGCTCTGACAAATATATATTCTTCCTTTTTTTTTCTTTTTTTTTTCTTTTTAATTACGGTCGAATCCTATAGAGATTGCCTACGTATCGTGACCCCGCACGAATCAGACCAAGCGTAGTTCGTGCCATAAGACCAAATATTTTTTTTTTTTTTTATTACTCAAAAATAATGCTATTACAAGCCATCACAAAAAAAAAAATACAGACTTTATATATATATATATATGTTTTTTTTTTTTTTTTTTTTTTTTTTTGAATGTTTGAAGAAAAGGAAAAAAACATATGGGTAGACAACAGACTCGAAAAACAAACAAGTGCAAGATTGAACTAGGGATACATTAAAGCTTTGAATTTTGGTGCCCGCGAGGCATCATTCGGCCTTTCCGCGGGCTTGGGGGCCAGGCTTCTTTGCAAGCTTTTTAGTTCCTCCATGATCTGATGGACATAACCCATGATTGAGGCAAATAGGACATCACGAGGCATCTCTTCACATGTTAGGCACTTTGTGGTGATATAGCGCCCTATATCATTGATCCTACCCCTGATTCTATCCCTCTCTATGCACAGCTGTTCTATCCGTTGATTCTTTAGTCCCAATATTCGAGTATTGTCAATGAGCTGCTCTTGGAACCTCTCCATTTGTTCTTCCATCCGGGCTATCGACTCATGGTAGTGTTCTCTATATGTTCTAGCATCCTGGGCTTGTTTGAGGACCCGATTATTGAGAATGGAGTTTATCTCTCTCAATGTCGCAACACTCATTTCGTAGTCCCTTTTTACTTTCCATAGGTGCTCTCTCCGTGATGTTGTAACTGTAGCCCACCTGACCCGCATTCTTGTTATACAAGCCTGGGATCTCTCCAAGTCTTCTCGGCTTTGGCTGACTTGATTTCTCAATTCCGCTATCAACCTTTCATCAGAGCGACGTTTCTGTCGGTCGCTATCACTCTTACTGACTTGGCGAATTCGGGCTTTCAGTGCCTGGTTTACTTTGGCTAATTTGTTCTTCTCACCCTGCTCTGAGGCTACTTGAACGTTGTTTTCAAACATAAGTCTTTCAATTTGTCGCTTCAGCTTCCCGATTTCAACCCGGTAGCCTTCCTCTCTCACTAACCAGTCCCACTGTTCCTGCGAATCATCCGTAAATTGTTGGACGTGAGCTCTTTTGGCAGGCCTCTGACGAATCTGGAACCTTTTCCCGAACCAAACATCGTATTTTGGGTCTACCTCACCCTTAGCCAGCTCTCGAACCATAGTCTTGGGTTCAAGGAATCTACATTCATGCCACAACTTTCTAATTTTTCCTTCGGGGAACACGACTCCTGGACTCAACTCAATGGCGTGCTTGCTTAGATCCTCATCAGTGGGAATTACCTGAAATCTTCCTAGTTGGCGCAGTACCCGATGAGGAGCATATGGTTGGATGCTACGAAGTCCCATCAAAAGAACATGACATTCCTCGGCCGCCATGCATATTACCTCAGTATCATTCAACCACCCAAATGCCCATTCAACTTGGTCGGCTGTTGTTGACCTCAATTGTGCAAGCCATGCTTCGACGCCTTCGGGAAATATGACGCCTGTCATTCGTTTCTCAAAGCCGCTAATGAAGTTTTTCTCAGTCAACCCGTGGTTCATGTATCCCACTCGGTGATGGAGGTGTTCTTGCATCCACAACTGGAGTAACAGATTGCATCCCTGAAAGAACTTGCCTCCTTCTCGGCATATAGTTAAAGCTCGGTAGATTTCAGACAAAATCAAAGGAACCACAGTACTGTCGGTTCTTTTGATTGCAACATCGGCCATCCCTACAAGGCCTATCTCTATTTTTTTATCTTTGCGGGGACAGACCACAACTCCCAGAAATGCTGTGATAAATGCCAAAGTACGTCTTGCTTCCCACTTGATTCTGTTCCCAGTGTGAATTAATCCGAGGTTTGGTTCTTCCAAACCCTGAGGAATTCCGTACCGTTGATACAAGAATTGGAGAGTACAACATCCCTTCGACAAATCATCATTCTGTACCTTCCGACTAATGCTTAGCAAATCCAAGAACGCGTGCGGAGATACTGGTCTTGGTGAAAGTAAATACTGCCCTCTTAGTTTCCCATTCAACCCCGCATATCCGGCGACTTCCTCTAGTGTAGGTGAAAGTTCAAAGTCAGCAAAACGAAACACGTTGCGTGTTGGATCCCAGAACGGTATTAGAGCCTCGATGATATCTGTCCTTGGCTTGATATTCAACAGATCGACAAAACCTCCCAAAACTCTTTCCACTATCTTTATACTATCCTTTCCCATATCATTCCACCACATGTGGAGTTGCGAAGGGACCTCGCTACACACTGAGAATGGTTCATTTTGACTTGTGCTCATCCTGCACATTTATTATAGTGATTAAAGAAGGAAAAACTTTTATTTGACTTAAAAACTATCTATATTCTAAAGAAATATTTTTTTGGATTTTAATAAATTTTTTTTCTTGAAAAAAACTTTTAAGGAGAAAGGAAATATTTTTGAACCAATATTCTGAATTTATGAAAGAAATACTACAGAAAAAATATTTTTGAATTTTATTTTGAATATCTTTTAAACAAATAATTGGGATTTTGAGATTAAAAGGAAATATATTTTTTTTAAAAAAAATTGAGGTCTAAAAGAAAAACTTTCTAAAGAAGTGAGTAATGTTAAATATTTTTGGATTTTTTTTTTTTTGAATATGGTGAGCCGAAACCAAAGAGGTTTGCCTCTGATCTCACATCCGGTGAGAATCATACCCGCGTAGTTCAGGCTATAAACTAACTAATTTTTTTTTTTTGAAAACAAACAAATTTTTCCTCTTCCTTTTATATAAAAAAAAACTATTTTCATTTTTCATTTTTTTTTTAAATAAAGCAAATTAAAATAAAAGACTTATTCCTACACACTTTCTGCTTTCTAGGCAAACCAACAATTCTAAAAGTAAAAATATATATATGTTTTTTTTTTTAAAAAAAATTCGGCAGCACTTCGACAGTACTTGGACACTGATTTTTTCTAAATTAATCATCTAACTTTCCACTTGCTATTTTTATTTTATTTTATTCTTTACACTCCCGAGACTCAGAAACCGGTCAACATGCAAGACCGAGCAAATAAATGCACATAAAACAAATAAGATGCATCAGGATGGTCATTTTCATTTTTGGTGCACCTGTCCTAGACAGACCCAACCCCTGTGTTGAGCCTCCAAAGTCAGATGCACGTGATGCAAACAAACGTTCCTACTAGGGATCCGACATGTGGTTTTGTTATACTAGGTTCAGAACCTGGGTGTTTGTTCTAGACCTGGCTTACCCGAGCGGACAGCTCGAGCCGAGGGGGGTAGCGTACCGGGAATACAGAAGCTTCACCGGCTTAGCAACTTGTCCGAACCTCGTTCTAAATTGGGATTTTACACTATACAGAAAAGAAGTCGTACGAAGTACACCCTTCTTCATGATTTAGAAGACTCAGAGAGGAGATGGGTTTCGGCACAGTTTATACACAGTTCATGTAATATCAAAGCGGTAAAAGCAGCATTTAGCACATTAGGCTCAAACATGTAAAAATCAGATAAAACCAAATATAACAATTTATATGAGCTCGAATTTCTAACCCTGAACCACTGGTTCTTTTCCGGCACCTCCTTTTAAGGAGAAAAAAACTAACTAATATTCTGCTTTTATCCGGGCAAAGAGGGGCAGCTGTAAGCACGTGATTTTTGCCCTATATGAGAATTACTCCCAAAAAATCCAAAAATAAAATGATTTTTCTTTGGTGTGCAATTTTGTGATATTTTGTGATATTTTGAATAATTATTTGTATTTGTTTGTGCGTGTTTATTTGATAAATTAATAAAAAATACAAAAATATGTCGCATTTTGCATATAGGATTTAATTCTACAATTGTAAGTAATTAAATTTGTTTTACAAAAATTAAAAATTACAAAATAGGCATCGTTTGCATTTTTAGCATTTAATGTCCAAATATACAATTTTATGCTTAATTAATACTTAATTGTGCGTTAATTGTTATTGGGAGTTAATTTGCACTTTTATAACTTAATTTAGTTCTTAATAATAGTTTAAGTATTTTTATAATTTAGTTTTAGAAAAATAAAAGAAGAAAAGAGAGCGAAAATATAAAGAAAGTCGGAATAAAGATGAAATCAGTGCGCACAACGGAGGTTTGACGAAGAAGATGAAGCAACGGAGAAACCATGGACGACGTCGACGGAAATCATTTTTCGGCACCGGAAATCATTTAGAAAAATAAAGATGAAATCGAAGAAGAGTCGCCAGAGCTGTCACACCTCCTTTTTCCGGCACCGCGAGGTGCGTAGGGAGTTTTTTCCAATTAAAGGACAGTCGAAACGGGATTGGTTTAATTATTTCAGAGTCGCCACTTGGGAGATTTAGGGTGTCCCAAGTCACCAATTTTAATCCCGAATCGAGGAAAAGAATGACTCTATATTACAGTCTGCGTACCAGAAATCCGGATAAGGAATTCTGTTAACCCGGGAGAAGGTGTTAGGCATTCCCGAGTTCCGTGGTTCTAGCACGGTCGCTCAACTGTTATATTCGGCTTATTTATCTGATTTTTAATACAATTATGAACCATGTGCAAATTTTATCTTTTACCGCTTTATTATTATAATTATTATTTTTTTAGGAATGTGAACATCGCTTAAAACATATCTTTGGATTGTGTCACATGAAATGCACCCACAATACGAAACATATTTTATTTGATGTTTTAGGATTTAGATTTGGGTCGCATGAAATGCGCATCCGAGTTTAAGAAGGTAAAATTAATTAAATCGCGCCTAAAGAGTTTAACGCGTCATTATCTTTGGGGAAGGAAGTGAAATTCACTAAACAATCCATCCCAAATTCTAAGTAATTTTTTTTTATAATTAAATAAATAAATGAGATTGGAGAATCCTATACATTTGTATTATTTACATCTATTTATTTTTAGCGAAATCCTTTAATAATATCCTTTAATGACTACCTTTTTATTATTACTAAGTTTTTTTTTTATAAATATAAAATCAATATCTACATTCTTAAAAATGACATATTAAATAGAAGAGAAAAACAAATATTAGCAGAAAGTAATAAAATTATAATCATAGATACAACATGGAATTATCGAAAAATAAAAAAAACTAATTATCCCATAGTTGGATTAAAATTCAAATTATTAGTAAGACTTAAGCTTATTGAAACTAATTATTTACAAATACTGAAAATTGAAAGAAATAAAAATAAAAACTTGAGTACTAAATCATATTTCTAAAAATTAAACAATTTAACATTAACTAACTTTGTTTTAATTCATCATGTCCTAATACTTGTTTGCAAGCTAATTCATGTTATAACTGAAATTGACTACATGATTCGGATTAACTTATCGTTGACGAAAAAACCTTATGAATAAGGAACTTAGTTAATTTTTGCCAAACTGATTCAATAACGTCATTTTTACGTTATTTCTTCTATTTTTTTTTTATTTAAACAATTTTAATTAATAATCAGGTTTAAATATATTTCCTAATAATCTGGTAAAGACGTTATTTAATATTTCGCTATAATATGCCTAGTTATGCCGATGACAGTGATTTACGGAATAATAATACATGAATAACCTAAATACAATACAAAAAATTAAATTAAACTAAATTAAAAATTTAACACTCCATTCTTCATTTCAGCTTACAAAATGCCAAAATTACAGTTGTGTACCTGATATTGTCAATATAAGAAGAAGAAAGTCAGCAACGTAATACGTAACACAGCAACAGCAACAATAACCAGCAATAACCAGTCAACGAAAATCCCAGTGACAGCTTTGAAAAATTCAAAATAAAATCCAGGAATGCCGAAAATAACGGACAGAAACCAAGGGAAATTTTCAGATTTTTGACAGGCTAGTTAATCTTCAACCCTTAATTTCTACACCTGTATACCAGAATATTTCTCAGGTGTGTACTACTTTCTCTTCTAATTTTCAAATTTTTTTTTCTTTGTATGTTTTTTTCTTTTCTTGAGAGTTTCAATGTTTTTTTTTTCGGAATAAATGTTCAGCTTTTTTTTTCAATCTCTTTTTTTCTGTCTCTATTTCTCCTCCCCTTTTGTGTTCAAGACTTCACATATATATATCCCATCCCATAAATCAATTAAAATCAATCCCTTTCTCTACCAAACCCATTATCTTTCCACTCATCCCCATTACATTAAATAAATATATCACACCACCCCATTATATTTTGTCCCCCATGCTTTATTTAAAATAATACAAGATTCCCCTTTAATTTAAATCTTGTCCCCCCTTTATATTAAATAATCATATCACAACCCACCCCATTTCATTTTGTCCCCCATGCTTCAAATAAACAATTACAAAATGTACAATTCCTAAACTACCCCTTCCGATCCTACTGAAATTACCAAACTACCCCTGAACGTATTACAAATTTACCAAACTACCCATCAGCTATAACACATCAATTAATCAAACTTAACCAAAATATAGACAATATGATCAATTTCTAACAATGTTCAAACAACAATATGAACATGGATGAACATCATAACAACAATATCACATGAACATGATTTTAACAACATTTCAACAACAAATCATATGAACATAAATTGAACAACCAAGAATAACTAAAATTTGATTGAACAATATTTTAGCAACAAACAATCCTATTTTCGGATTCAACAACAACAACAAACAAAGTATGAAGATTTCTAAATTCAATCATATTGAACTTAAAATCAACTCTAACAACATTACAACAAACAATTCTTATATTAAACTTTAAACAAGATTATGAGAACAATTCAAGCAATAATCATAAATGGTAAACAAGAAATCAAACTATACAAAATTCGGATTCAAGATCATCCAAACAAAGTATGAACATGAATGAATCTATTTTAAGACAACAAACATGACGGATTAAACGATTAAAACAATATATTCCTTTAATACAACTAAATTCTTTAAACAAATAACAAGATCGACGAAGAAACAATTATGGACTTAAACTTGAACTTAACAATATTAACAATTTCTAACAATACATAAACACATGAAACAAATTGAAGAAATAGTTGATTAAATTTCAATTTGAATCTAACAAACATCAAACTAACAAATACTTACTTAAACAATAATACAAACATGAAATAAACATGAAAACAACTAATTAAACTTCTATTTTGAAATCTGAAAATTAATTTTAACAAAGCACATGAACATGAACAAACTAGAAAAAAATGATTTCAACGATCAACAACGAACAAAACAAGAATCAAATATTTAACGATTTTAACTTTTAGAAATATAAAAACGAAATATTGGACAAAATAAAACTCAAAAACAACTAACCGGAGATGAATCAACGAAGAACTTTGATTGTAAACAAATCTGTCCGAGCCTCGACCCAAAGCTCGAACAAATGACGATGAAGACGAAGAGAAGATGAAGCAGCCCGTAGCTACTGCCGCGACGAGCAGCAGCAGCAGTCCGTCCAACACCTGCTGCGACGAGCAGCAACAACACGACGTCAAGACAGCGGTCACGGCGATAGGCAGCAGCGATCCGGCAGCGAAGGCAGCAACACGTCGCGGACAGCCATGGACGACGACATGGTCGACGTCGAAGCTCGTCCATGGCTGTGTTCGTTTGGTCATTTGATTGAAACAGAAGCAGCAGCAGCTAGTCGATCTTGGCAGCGGCAGTCCATCGAGGAGGATGACGGGAAGACGACGCACCGGCAGAAGCAACGGTGAGCAGAAACGGGCAGCAGTGCGCACAACGGAGGTTTGACGAAGAAGATGAAGCAACGGAGAAACCATGGACGACGTCGACGGAAAAAAATAAAAACGTGAAGATGGAGGGGAAGCCATGGTTGGGGTGTGGTCGATGTTGGTGAAGGCAGCCATGGTTGTGCTATGGAGTTTTGAGGAAGAAGAAGGAGAAATGGGGGGGGGGGGGGGCGGATGCTTAGCTCTTTTTTTAGGGTTTTCCTTTTATTTTTTTGTTTTGTTTTGTGTCTTTGAAATGCAAGATAGGGGTATTGGGTCTTTTGGGTTATGGACTGGGTCGACCCAGTTCGAAATGGACTGGGTCGTAGGGAAGATTGGGCCATTTTTTGGGCCTATGGCTTGAAATCGAAGAAGAGGCCCAATTCCGACTTTCTTTATATTTTCGCTCTCTTTTCTTCTTTTATTTTTCTAAAACTAAATTATAAAAATACTTAAACTATTATTAAGAACTAAATTAAGTTATAAAAGTGCAAATTAACTCCCAATAACAATTAACGCACAATTAAGTATTAATTAAGCATAAAATTGTATATTTGGACATTAAATGCTAAAAATGCAAACGATGCCTATTTTGTAATTTTTAATTTTTGTAAAACAAATTTAATTACTTACAATTGTAGAATTAAATCCTATATGCAAAATGCGACATATTTTTGTATTTTTTATTAATTTATCAAATAAACACGCACAAACAAATACAAATAATTATTCAAAATATCACAAAATATCACAAAATTGCACACCAAAGAAAAATCATTTTATTTTTGGATTTTTTGGGAGTAATTCTCATATAGGGCAAAAATCACGTGCTTACACAAGTGAATACAGAGTTTCAAGTTAATGCCCTTATTGATCAACAGACGCATACTTGGAAGTTGCACGTCTTCAAAATTTGTTTTGTATTGATGATATTCATGCAATTTTATTTGTCCTCATCTCTACTACAGGCTCTTTGGATAGAATTATGTGGCAACACTCTAAATCAGATAATTATAAGGTTAAGTCGGGTTATCATTTATCTAAAGAAATTGCAAGATATAGGGAGGTTAACAATACTAGACCACAATCTAGTCATCACTCTTTTTCAAAAGCTTTTTGGGAGTTCTTATGGTCTCTGAACATTAAGAACAAATATAAACATTTTATTAGGAAATGTATTTTGAATGTGCTACCTGTTAATTGTACTATTTCTAAACGTTTAAGTCATGTATGCGATGTATGTAAAGTTTGTGGCTTAGAAAATGAAACTATTGATCATATGCTCTTTAGATGTCATAAAGCTCATATAGTTTGGAAATTAAGTCCTAATAATTGGCCTAACTTAGAAAATACTTTTGATTTTGCTGCGTAGTAGTATGATGTTTTTGTTAATGCTAATAAATATCCTGAATCTATTGAAATTGTTAAACTAAGCATTTCAATTATGTGGCAAATTTGGAAGGCTAGGAATTTGTTGAATTTTAATGGGGATATATATGAACCTAATGAAATTGTAAACAAAGCACTTTTTGATTTTCATGAATATGAAAGTTCTATGTTTATTATCTCTTCTCCTTCCCACATATCTGACTGTTCTGATAATAAAAATATTATTGTGGCACAAGATGGTATTGATATGTTTGCGGATGCTGGATTACAATTGGAAAATAAGATGGCAAGCATTGGAGGGGCGATTATGGATAGCTGTGGTCATTTGCTTTCAAGCCTTTGGCACCCCAATTCAATTTGTCAGAAAAGCCATTAATGCTGAAGCACTAGCAATTCGTGAAGCTCTGGAAAAAGTTAGAGAAAATGGATGGTCAAAGGTGCATATTCTATCGGACGCAAAAAATGTGGTGGATATGATAAGAAAAAGGATAGTGGTCTCATGGGAGATAAAAAAACTACTTGTGTGAAGATATCTGAAAGATGATGAATTCCTTTGAAGATATAAATATTGCATATATTCCTAGATTTTGGAATGTCTTAGCACATAATTTAGCCAAGTTTTCTATCTCGCTATTACATAGAATTAATTGGGTTTCTATTTTCCTAGTTAGATTGTAAACGATGTTGTTGGATCCTTTGATTTTTTGAGAGCTATTATTATCTAATATAGTAAAGTTGTTTGTTGGAAAAAAAGGAATAATTCTTTTATTTATTTATTTAATCATTCGATATTCAAAAAAAAATTCTCACAACTCAAATTCAACTACCTCGGCTTAAAGATCACAGGATTTCAAACAAGTCATCAGGTATATGTGGAGCAACTAGTGTGCCATCAATATGTCCAAGACCATATTCCTCCACCGTTCGCTGGAAAATAAAAGGAAAGGAATACCTCATGAGAGTTGGAAACTTTTTAAAAAAAAAAAAGGCAATTCAGTGTTAAAAATTATAGGTGGACCTTGGGTCGAGTGAAGTGCAACAATTGTCAATTTTAAGCCCGCTATTTAAAATATATTCATAATTTATAATGTATTTAAAAATTAATCAATTCACCCAAACTTCAGGACTATGTATCCTGAATTTGGAAATTCAAGACTTAGTGTCCTAAACTTTTGAGCTGCTAATTTGAAATTCCGGACTAAGTGTCCCGAATTACTAATTTAAAATTGAGGACATAAGATTCGAACTTCAAGACATAATTTTCAAATTTTAGGATATGATGTCCTGAAGTTTGAATTTTGAGGTTTAAACTCTAGGACGTCGTGTCTTGAAGTTTGAGTGACATTGACTAATCTTTAAATATATTATAAATTGTGAATACATTTTAAACAGTATACTTAAAAGTGGCTATCTGATGTCATTTCCACACTCGGGTCTTTGGAAACTATCAACCGTAGATTTGAGAATTTGAGGGAAAGTTTTATTTTATGTCTCACCCAACTGACACTAATTATATGAGGCATCTTTTTTGTCTCACAGTTTTGTGGATCCAGATTTTTGTGGACCCAGAAGTGTAAGATTAGGGTCCACAAATTTGTGAGACAAAAAGGAGCCTCACACAACTTAAAAATAGCACGGTATAGCCAGTTTTTGGATTGGTCATTCAAAAATAGCCAGTGTTTACGAAGTCAATGAAAAATAGCCACTATTTTGCTACAACAGAGACCGGTCCAGCATAATATACTGGAGTTCGGTGTACCTGTGTATGAACTGCAGCATATTATGCTAGACCGGAATACTTTGCTGACTCCAGTATAATATACTGGAGACTGGAGCACCGGTGCTCTAAACTCCAGTATATTATACTGGACAATTATACTTGCTGGAACTCCAGTATATTCTGCTGGAATTCTAGTGTACTTATGCTGGAACTCCATCATATTATGCTGGAGTTCCAGCATACTTATCCTAGAACTCCAATATAATATGTTGGAGTTCAAGCATACTCCAGTTAATATACTGGCGTATTTTTCGGGTTTTGAACAGTGTTTTCGCTCAAATTTATCTTTACATGAAAAGTGACTAAATTTTGATTACTTTTGAAATTGAGCTATTTTTGAACGACCAATTGTAAATCTAGCTATTTTTGAATTTCTCCCTAACATAACTAATATCAGTTGTGTGACACAATAAAACTTCTCGAATTTGAGGAAGGCCATCAGAGCCGACAAAGGACTCATAGAAATGACGCTTTTCGCCTAAAATATTTTTAAATACTAGTACTCCATTTTCTTATCCTTTTGAGAAAATTAGGTTGTAACTCTGTTTCCTCGGCCCACCAAAATCTATGGATTATTGTTTTGTCCATTTGGGATGAGAGAAGTGAGGAAGGAAAAATCAGTCTCTTGCTTGGTTTATAAGACATCATTTATTAAGGCTTTATCCCACTGAATAGAGTTGTACACTCTCTCTCTCTTTGTCCCTTGCGAGAGGAGTACAACATTTGTGTATGATAATTAATATCATACAGGTTGTCATGCGTAATTATTCTTCATTTTTTTAATGTAGGATGTGTTAACTGAAATGGATTATCTTAATACGTTTTGGGCAAAGGGATATATATGCGTGCGTGTGTCAACAAAAAGCTTCATCGGGTAAGAACCATATTATGACAAAACATTACAATCTTCTCCTACACTTATACTCTATTTTCCCTTCATTCCATTTCCTTCTTATTATCAAAAGCCCGATTAAGAACAAATACTGAAAGCTGTAACAGTGTTTTTTTCCCTCCTTTTTGCCAAATGTACTTTCTCTTGATATTTTATCTCTTTGTTTTATTATTTATAGAAATTGTGTTGGTCAAGGTATAATATTTTTGAAGTAAAAAATGCTGCGAGATAGACCCACTTTCATTCGTTTGTGAGAAACGAAGCCAATGGTTTTACTTTAGTGCATTGATTCAAGGCGGTAGTGCTATACAAAATACAGCTGTATTAATTGTACACAGAGGTGTTCATGGTTCGATTTGGATCGATTTCTTCCTAAAAAGAAATCAAACTAAGTAAATCAGTTTTTCAAATATTTGAACCAAACCAAACCATTTAAGTCGATTTTTTCTCGATTCGGTTTATATCGGTTTTTCGGTTTTTTCGGTTATTTGTCGGTTTTTTCTTAAATATAAGACATACACTACCAAACATACATTTCGGCGACCACATTTTCAACGTAACACTATCAAATCAATTGCCCTTTGAGAAATTTATTATTTACCAAGATATATTGATGATAATTGAAACAAATAGTGATGAATAATTTAAGGACTCAATTAAAAATATATTATTTTTAACATGAAATAGATTCTTAGACTTAACAAAAGAAAACTACCAATTAAACTAAAATGTAAAGGTAAAGAACTGTACTAAAAGTGCAAATGATTAATATTTACTATAAAAATTTTAAAACTTTGTACAAAAGTATACATATATATAGGTGTAATAATAAATTTAAAATAGCTACTCCTATATTCGGTTTGGTTCGATTTTTTTTAATTAAAACCAAACCCAAACCAAATTTGATCGGTTTTTAAATTTCAAAACCAAAACCAAACCAAACCAAAAAGTATCGGTTTTTTTGGTCAGTTTGGTTTGGTTTTCGATTTGGTTCGAATTTTCGAATTTTTATGAACACCCCTAATTGTACAATTGCAGAATTCAAATGCAGCTAGTGATGTATAATAAATGAATCTAATTAATCTATATCTATACCTATACTAATTTAAAAGCAGGAAGGCCCTTAGCGAAATGTCGTTCGCCTTTTTTACCGTTTAAAATTTGATTTCACACTAGACAAAATAATCATTTAATTATTTTCCTAATATTTAAGTATAGACATTTAATTAATTTTCTAATAATTAGGACTTCAAAGCCAATTAAATTTAACATATTATATTCTTCCTTATTTAAACTATATAATATCACAAATTTGTGAAAGAAAAAATAAATAACCGGCAATCAATTCCTCTTAGTTTTAGGAGTCAATTTCGTCTCTCTCAACTAAAATTTTGACTTAAACATTTGTCATCATGATTCCAAATAATTGGATAGCTATGTTACAGTGAGTAAGTCAATAATTTTATTATCTGAAGTCAAGTATTCTTTTAATCTAATTTTTGTTAGTTGTGCATTTGCTAAGATGATTGAATTTTGAGTCCATAATTAAATTTGTATTATATGAAACTATTAAGACATTTTCAGATTATATTTTAAATATCTTCTACTAAGAAAAATAATTTTTATTCTTCAGCTTTTTTGTATAATATCTAAAAATTACAATCAGCACTTAGAATAAATTACAGAGAAAATATCTATATCTAACAATATAAAAGAGAAAAAGAGAGAAAGATGATCGATAATACTAATAGTCTCACACACAAAGATTTACTATTCATTAATATCTTAACCTTTAAAAATAGAATTCTTAATATCATATTCTTCTTAGAATATGAGGTTGCTAGGATTCCCCGAAAGATTTATAACTTGGGTGATGGAATGTGTTAAAACAGTGAACTATACTATTATGGTGAATGGAGAGTCAATAGATCCTTTCAATGCTAAGAAAGGACTTAGACAAGAGGATCCTATGTGTCCATTTCTATTTGCAATTGCAATGGAGTACTTAAGTCCAACCTTAAAGGAAATGGCAGAGAGGAAGCAGTATCATTATCATCTCAGATGTGCCAAATTAAAACTAACTCATTTATATTTTGCAGATGATCTTTTAATATTTTCTAGAGAAGATGTTGAATCACTGAGGTTCTTTAAAGTTTTAATCAATTTTCAGATGCCTCAGGATTGCAAGCAAACATAGGGAAAAACTCCATTTATTTTGGAGGGGTGGGACAACAAGACCAAGAGCAGATACTGCAAACACTGGGATTTACGAGAGGAATGTTACCTTTTAAATACCTGGGAGTTCCACCGTCAACTAGAAAGCTAACAATAATACAATGAAAGCCCCTCATTGAGAAGATTATAGCAAGAATCACTTCATGGACAACTGATAATAGGTGAATTTAACTATATTCAGGCCCTAAATAACCGCCTTCTTGCATAATTTTAATAATAATAAAAGTGATAACAAAATGCTCTTATTAGTGCTTTTCATGATTTGCATGTTATATATGACTAGGGAAGGCTAGAGAGCACTTTTGGAGTAAAAAAAAATGAAGAAAGAGAGACCAACCGTGAAATGTCCCAAGTGAACCACGCAAAAACAGGCTGAAGAATCAGAAAAATGACTCTGTCGCGGTTCCACCGCGACCGCGGCAGAACCGAGGTGAAGGATGCTCGCGGACACAAGGAGATTCAGAGGAGCTGTTTGGCCGCGGTTCCACCGCGAACGCGGCAGAACCGCGGCAGGCGCGAGAAAAGTGCAGGGACTAAAGTGCAAACACGAGATTTTTAGCCCTAAAACCTATTTTAAACACTAGACTTCGCCCAAGAGAGGCATGTATTGATTTTTAGAGTATCTTGGCAAGAAAAACCATTGTGAGAGATCACCCAAAACATCTTTCTTCTTTTCTTTGATTTCTATTGCTAGTTTATGATGAATCTTATCTTAGTTTGTTTACCCATAGTTATGAGTAGCTAAATCTTTTGTCTAAGGTTTTGATGGAACCTATTGGGGGATGAACTTCTTGTTTATGTGAATACAAATTGCTAGTTTCAATCTTTATTTATTCAACTATGTTCTTGTTGTAGTTAATTGACAGGATCCTCAATTAGTTGTGCCTATTTAGTGTGCATAACTCGGGAGAGAGTGCATATTTAGGTTATTGTTGAATAACACCACTCCTAAAGTATAAGAGGAATCTATAACTGCTGGTTTAAAGGCGGGATTAGGGATAACGAAGCCTTGGGTGCAATCTTAAGTGAACTGTGTTAATTAAAGCTAGCTAGTGTATCTTGGGAGAGTGCAATAGTATATTACTGTGATTACTCGGGAGAGATTTATGGTAAGACGAGTGTTCATGATTGATAGAGAAGTGTTGGTACATTTGTATGAAGCATAAACAAAAGGGATTCCATCAATAGGGGAAATCTTTACCTTAGCTTTATCTCATCATTGTTTACAACCTTAGCGTTTTAGTTTACAGCCTGTTTAATTTACTTGCAATCTTAGTTACTAAAGAAACCATCAACTTGTGATTCAAACATTTGGGAAGCTGGTTCTGAAGAGTTTAGTGGGTCTAAAGATTGTGATTGATAGGTTAACTCTCTGTGGGATTTGACTCCGGACTTGTAAACCGGATCATATTTGCAACGACTGCATTGTCCTTTTTACAAGGCATAGTTGGGCGTGATCAACAACCAAAAAACTGTCATATGCAGGAAGAAGTCAATTGATAAGTAATGTTTTGTTTGGAGTCCAGTCCTATTGGGCCCAATTGTTCATATTGCCAACAAAGGTGATGAAAGCTGTGGAAAGTTTTTGTAGAAGCTATCTTTGGACAGGTACAATGTCATTACAAAGAAAGCACTAATCAATTGGGAAAGAGTATGTTGTCCTAAAAGCAGTGGAGGATGGAACCTCATTAATATGAGAATCTGGAACAAGGCAGCCATAATCAAACTGTACTGGAATTTGGCAAAGAAAGAGGATAGGATGTGGATAAGGTGGATTCATGCATACTATATAAAAGGACAACAGATGGAGCAAGTAAAAGTTCCACAACAAGCAAGTTGGATGGTGAGGAAAATAATAGAAGCCAAACATCTACTAGAACAGAACAATGTACATATTTGCATGGAAAAAGGGGTCATTAAACATATATATATATATATATACCTTCAGCTATTAGGTGATCAACCAAGAATGTCGTGGAAGTGTTTGATGTTTGAGAATGCTGCAAGGCCAAAAGCTAAGTTCACTGTGTGGTTGCAAATGCAGAATATGCTACTTACTGCTGACAGGTTGAACAAATGGGGAATGGAGGTAGAAGGCAAATGCAGGTTATGCCAGAGAGAAGAGGAAACAAGAGACCATCTCTTTGTGGAGTGTGATTATACAAAAACAGTGATGCAAAAGCTGATGCACTAGACACAGAATCAAGGTATAGCAGCAGCTACCTGGGACCAACATGTGCATGAGGTGATCAAGAGAGCTAAAGGCAAATCAAAAGAAGCTCAACTATTCAAGATGTTATATTCTGAAGTAGTACATAGTATATGGATTGAGAGAAACAGAAGGATTTTTGAGAAAACAAGTACAACATGGGAGAGGATAGCCAAAGAAATAGCTTGTGTTTGTTGTGTACAAGCTCCTCCTAGATTAGCTGATATAGTTCAAAGATATAGATTTTAAAAAATAGGAAGAGTAAGAGCATCATGTAAATATGATAGTTTTAGTTGTGTTAGCTAGCTATGGTAATTTGTAAAATTTACTGGTGATTAATAAAAAGTTAGTTACCAAAAAAATAAAAAAATAGAATTCTTACAAGATAAATTTATAATTATGTAAACACTTAAAAATTGGGATGGGCTAATATTAAGAATTTGAATCAATAAATACAAATAATTTTCTTTAATATTGAGAATAAATAATTAAGTATTTGAATTAACTAATTAGCAAAAAATTTAATTTATTATTTTTCTAACTCATCATACAAGTAAAATTATTTTTAAGTAAGCACAACTCAGAATATATAAATTTATTTCTAAAATAATAGCACTGCAGTGAAAGAAATAATTAAATTTTGCAAAATCACTTATACTATGATATTAGAAGTTAAAATAATTAAAATACAAGCTCGAAGGAATACATAAATAGAACACACACGCAAAGCACGTACTTTAAAGCTAGTATATACAAAAGTGTAAAGAATTTTGAACCTCTGTAGTATGTACCTCTCTCTTTTCATTTTTTATTATTGTGAAGGGAAAAGAAACATGTCCATTACTTCGAATTATCACGAAAAGAGAATTCAATAGTAGATGATACCTCGACCAACCAGATCCGAGGAAAGAGAGAGAGTTAGCCAGAAGATGAGCTGAAGTATTATCTGGTTCGTTATAAATAAAAAATTAAAACTTTTATCAGTAAGGTGAACACCATAAACACTAGACGTTCTTCTAACATGCCTTCAAAAATTGCAGTCTCGAGGTAACCGAAATTCCTCTAACATAGTGAACCACAGGTCCCTGATGGACCAATGTATTCCTCATCGGCATTAATACATTTATCCAAATATTTTAGCCTTACTGCAACATGAATCGTTGAAATCATGGCTTGTTAGGGTAGCATCTTTTGACGAATCTACTACTCCACTAATTAACCAACCTTAAAACCCTTTTAGTAAGTCAATCATTTAAATTTTCCTAAGAATCAGTCCAAATAAAACGAGAACTTGCCTTGGTAAACCAAGTACTTCCAGGGTTCAGCCAATTAACTGTTTTGTTAGAGTGGAAAGTTACAGAGACTAATTACAGGGCTCCACGTTAGCTCCTTGAGAACCAATTCCAGCAAAAGGAAAAATGCACCTACCTAAAGTGGGATTTTTAGGAAGAAGCTTTCCAGAAGATTCTGAAAGCAAAAACATCGCATCACAGAGGACTGACTATTCCCGACTAGTTTTCTCTTCATGTTTGCCTGAGGAATGGCAACATCATAAATACAAAGTGCTTTTGGACACAGATTCACAAGGAACAACCCACCCTGTTTCCTCGTCATTCGACTATGTGGACGCTGGAAAAGATGTTACCTCCCAGACTTTCTGGTGCATGAAAGCAAATTAGACAGCTACTGTTCCCCGCCATCCAGTTTTCACTCTTTGGCATCTGAATAGCAAAAAGAACGTGTTACAGACTTGACGACTTTAAAAATCTCATATAGTGCAAAAGACCACTTTCCAGAGCTAGCAACATATATTTTTATGCTCTTTTTTTTGTGTGTGTGTGAAGTAAATAGCTTCATTGATGGCATTAAGAAGAATTTCTTTTTATACTTTTTTCTTTATATTTTGGATTGTGAGGTTGAATGGAGCTTGAAGTTCGTATAATTATAAGAAAATTACATGCAAGAGAAATGCGCAAGAATAATAAGGGAAAATAAGGAATTTAGTAGTTAAAATACAGATACTTGTCATGAAATGACATCTAGCAAAGAACAATCTACTTGACAAGAATGACGAGTTCCTACACAAACAAGGAAAAATATACTATCAAGGGCCATTATGTCACTATCCATTCAGTTAAATTGTATGGATAGTAGGTATATATCTTTACTTATAACCAATCACCAATTTAAGAGGCATTTGGCCACTCGCAAGGTCCCCGAGCTCCCATGCAAGAGATGTTGGTTCACTCAAAAGGCAATAACGTTCTGTCAACGGCACATTGATTCGGAGGAATCTCATGCAATTTCCTTTTTCTTAGTCAAGAAATCTCATCCAATTTCTTGATTAAGAGGTTGCAATGCAGAGTTTGTGTTATCAACCAAATCACACAATAAAAACGACAATTGTTTTAAGGTTTAAACCAACATTAACTTGTTGCGCGACCTAGGAAAGTTTGAAGTCTTGATAGATCCCTAAAACTTGAATGAACTAATTAGAGAGGCAAATACAAGAATTTCCTTGAAACTTGAAATTAGAAAACCACTAAATATGGTTTCCTGAAAAACAAAAACTCACCTTTGTCATTGAGAAAAGTAGAAACTCTCGCATTCATTTCGATATTGTTAGTCATTATACCAGTTGGAGCACGTGCAGCAGATAGTCTAATTGTGGGAGGGGAACAAGTGTTGCTCCTACTTGAGAGCTCATTAAGGGTATGATTTCCAGTTTGATGGTTCACATAGATGTCCGAGCTAGCAGACGAAGACATTCCTATCTTTCTCTTGCTCTTGAACCTTCACCTAACAGAGATGTGAGATACTGAAAAAGGAACAGAAAGCAGTACAACTGTTCTCGTGTCTTATTTCCATTTTGATCTCGAGCAGTTTAGTTATTGCAGTACCTGTCTTTCCGCTTCTCAAGATATCTTTGTACTGATGCTTTCCTGCTTGGGTGGCCTTCCACTGCTTCTGCATAATTGGTTTTTGAGGGATGGGAGAGAGAGAAAGATATAAGAAAGAAATTTATGGAGAAGTAGATTGCTTTGACTTCAAGTCTTGCATTAATTAGAGGGCATTCAACAATAGTGCATTGACAAAAGAATAAAAGAGTTGCAGATCGATCTTCTTAACTTTAGGAAATCCTTTCCTAATATAAAATATCACAATGTTGCCATAGAAAATGGTCAGGTTATGATGTGGGCTCCATGATTCTGTTAAGAGTAACCAACTGATTCTATTAAAACAGTGGTTCACAGGAGAAACGACATTGTTAAATCTTCTAGTCTGCAGACCTTTTGTTTGTAGATAAGTATCTTCTAGTCTGCAGACTGTGTTATGCAATTCAATTCAAATGCAAAACCTGATTTATGGAAGAACCTTCAGCACATCAGTCGTAAAATATCCAGGCAACAGCTGGACTCGTTATCTTTTCCTCTAGTTTTTTTTTCTATTTTCTTGTAATGATGATGTTCGGGCCAGCTTGCGCAAAACTTGATTATTCTACCGTGTACCTGCTACCTCACACCAACACAAGTATCGGATACTCCTCCAACTCAGACTAAGGCAGATGGAAGAAATCACCCTGGCATTTTTTGTTTTTGCTGGGATTTGAACTTGGTCTCTAAGGTTTTGACCTACTTCATTAACTGCTAAGCCATACCCTTGGGTGCTCCTCTAGTTTTCAGGCACCACTTCAATAGTTTGGTAGCTTGTGGAATTTCGAAATTTCCATATAAATATAAAATCTGGTCAGGATGATAAGTCTAGAATTATAAAGAGTAGTAA
The DNA here is from genome assembly GCF_000715075.1 of Nicotiana tabacum. Taxonomy (NCBI): domain Eukaryota; kingdom Viridiplantae; phylum Streptophyta; class Magnoliopsida; order Solanales; family Solanaceae; genus Nicotiana; species Nicotiana tabacum. Next base: position 149,264,026 of record NC_134101.1, read on the forward strand.
TTTATCTTCTTTTTTTAAAATAAGTTAATGAGTGGTAATATCTAAACAATGACAAGTTTTGCCGTATCTTTTCCTCTGATTTTCAGGTATGATGCTGCAATAGATAAATTTTAATGCAAGCTAGAGGTCAGCAAGGCCAGTTAACATGGAGAAAGAAAGCCATGGCCTCACACCACCCTGGGGAAAGGGGGGGGGGGTTTACACTAGATGTGGCTAGATACTGAAAGCCAAAGATTGTGACTCTGACATTAACATGGTCCAGTAGGCCCAGAATGAAGTCCTTTCATGAGAAAGTTGATATCTTCATGCAGTGACCTCAGCTTGATACTTAAGAAGCAAAATTATCCAACAAAGAATGGCAGGGATAAATAGAAACACCAATTACATTGCTCAATTAAACTAAACACAAAAGACTCTAATAAGTTTCAGCAAGGTACAATGAGAATTCCCCCCCCCCCCCTTGGGAGGTTTTTTGGGGTAAGAGGGTGAGGGGGCAGAATCAGAAAGAACAAAAGAAAACCAAAGAACTTGCCAGAGTTGTCTTCATAGAAGGTATTGCTTTCCTCCAGACGCAGGCGAGTCACTTCACTCATTTTCCCTGTAAAATATTCAAATGAATATGTTTTGTAACACAAGGACACACCACGTGGAGATTCAATGAAAAGTTACTTTTCATAGGAAGCCGTAATCTAGATGTAAATTCATATTCATATATGAACTTTGGGAAGAGGAGGGGGAGCGTGGGAAGAATCAAATTTATCAGCACAATCAAGTGCTTTACAGGTTATTTCTGTTTTTCGATTAAACTTTAAGCACATGCCATCAAAATCCCCAAACACATGGACTAGTGCATTCATATTCTTCAATCTCCAGCATTAACCAGCAAGAAACAAGATAGAACCTGTTTGCATGGTTGGCATGAGCACCATACCAGAATCTGGACCCAGTTTAACACTTGAAGCTTGCAAACGGCATTCGGAGTGTCGAGCTGCTAAGGTAGCACCCAGTGGAGTTTCTGAAGGCATGCAGAGTGGAGTTGCAGCAAGATGCATGATTGCTTGTGCCTGAAAATACGCCAGTGACCACAAAAGGAACCAAAATAGTGAATCGTCGACATTAATTCGCTGTAGTTCTGATGTGCATCATAGCTTAAACTACCTTTTCAGCGGGCACATCATCGTACACATTCACCTTGCCACAATAGAAGATTGTCAATTGACTTGCTGGTGTGTTTCCCAAATCTGTGGTTCTGGATTCACCAAGACAAGGGCAATTAGCATTTGAAGTTTTGAACTAAATATAATGGAATTTCAAGAAATCTCAGTCTGTAAAGGCGCATGCACTGGTAGAATCACAAGTTGCCTTAGGATGCCATCTTCAATAGAATGGTTTTTAGCATAATGTAAACTACAAGAGCAGAGGAAAAATCAACTACATAAAAGCAGAAGAAAAAAAATAAGAAGTAAATGTGAACAAAGCAATTTTAATGATTTGTAGGAAACAGAGGAAGAATCTTTCCAACAAGCCAAAGGGTAAATTAATAAATGTAGAAGAATATATGGAAACGAAAATATATACTTAGGAAAGAGATGACTAGAAGACTTAAATCGAAAACTACAAATGTATACAGTACAAGAAATATGTTGTTCTGAGCTGCATTATTATCTTCCAAGTTCTCACATGATAGCTGTGGAACCATTGAAGTCATACTTTAAGCTACTGCAAGAAGCCTAAGGGTTTTGGTTGAGGCAGTTGATACAGCATAACTCCAAATGATAAACCTTTCACTAAAAGTATCCCTAGTAGCACCCAGTCCATGCTCTTCAACATTTTTCAACTGTACATATTGCTCTTACCCGCAACACAACAAGCTCTATAGGAGTAAGACTGCGGTGACTCTCTGGGATCTCGCAAGTGGTTTAAGTTACTCCGACACGGCAGTTTAGGTGCCACAGCCGTGACAACACGACACTAGTATGGGTGTCAACACGACACTATTTTGGGTACTTTGACCACGACAGACGAAAAAATTCGAGACGAGATACAATTTGATTCCTGAAATCAGAACTAAAACTAGGGTAAATTTGAAGAAAGTAGCATACTTTATCTAGGAAATTCAATCCTTTACTTATCTATTGCTTGAGAATTAAAAAAAAAATCCATATTACAAGTTATACGTAAGTATACCACAAAATTTCTCATAATTTAGAGATATTTTTATTTTTTTGATTTATTTTAGCTGGATCCCCGCACTCGTATCCGTATTAGGATCCGTATCCACGAATCTTAGAATTTACATTTCGAAGGATCCGACCTCTAGATCCGCACCTGGTTGGATACCCGCACCTGTGTCCGAGCAACTTAGCCGGTGGTAGTAGAATTTGGGACACAACCAAAGAAGTACGAACAACTCTGTAAATGAGATGTAGTACCCGAAATAAAATGTACATGGGCAAGTAAAAATCTCTTAATGCAATGCAAAATGCAGTCAAAGCCCTGAAAGACTTAAGCTCTCAAGCTAGACTAAATTTAACGGGCATGAGTATTTACTTGCTTGTCAAATCATCCAGCACAATTCTTGCACATCTTTTACCAAACCAGTTCAAGGACGGACAGGCAAATAAGCGAAGCATTCCATATCAGCCACTCAATTAATATTTCAGGGGTACAAAAGTTCAACTATTAGCTAGGGTTTGGCCATAGATTTTGGCTTCACTTTTTTAAAATAAAAATAAAAACATTGTGTATTTATGAAATATGATAATGTATTGGGGGAAAAATTTAAAAAAAATTCAAGTTACCAAAAACTACCCTTTTTTTTGCGAATTTTTTTCGCCCACTCACAAAACTTCAGCTTTTCTTCAAATAAAATGCATGTCCAAACACAACTTCAACTTTCAAAATTATTTTCCAACACCACTTCAAAAAATCTTTTTTCTAAGTTTCAACCAAATCTGACCAAAGTATAGCTTAGTATTCATTTGGAACAAAGCGTCTCAAATTCAAACACCTTATTTATTTGTAACAAAAAAGTAAAACGCCAGCCTTTCAGGATATAAAAAGGCTTAATTAATTACATAAAACCAGTGGACGATACGATGATTCACCTAGAAGGAGCTAAGTTATTGCCGGCGGCAACGGCAACTGAACCGGCAGCTATATCACCTGGAATATCAGGTTTTTTCGGATGTTTTCTTCCGTATGGCACCGTCCCTTCAGCCGATTCCGAAAATCCTGCATCGGTATCCGTTCCTTTCTGGACCTACATTAGTTTCATATAATCAACAATTACGTGCTTAAACATGCACTGTTACGTTCACAATATGAAATTAAGTGAAATGGAAACGCACTTGTTGTACTCTAGTGTCTGGGCGAGGAATGTGAAGTTTTCTCCGAGGGCTGGTGTCAGAATCCGGCGTCGTCTCGAGAAGCGCCTTCAGTGAAATCACCTGCTGAATCGCCTGTGATTTATTCCATGATGGCCTTCTCATTCCTGTGCAAAAATATATTAAGATATATTCTTCAGATGTTTTTTTATTCGATTCTCGATTTTCGAAGCTCCTAATTTTTTAATGTGCTAGCAGAGGGAGGGGGAAAAGAAATAGAGAGAGAAAGAGACCTTTTTCTTTAAGGTAACGGCGGCAATCTTCGCGAGTGAGCTGAGAAATGTCGTCATCAGTAAGCAGGTGGAGAGGTTTGTCCAGAGGTGATTTGGAAACTGTTTCTTCCGGCGGCATGCTGCTAAATTCAGGTTAAAATCGCTATAATTTCGCCGGAAAATCGGCAATAGAAGATACCTGAGGTTGACGCGTTGAGCGTGAAGTGAGTGAGTGGGACTGAGCTGACTGAGTGGTACCGGCAGTGGAATTCGAGTAGTTACGGAAAAATAAGCCGCGGCGTTGCCGCTTAGATTGTTGCTTTTTGTTTTTGGCGTAACCCATTTGGGGGAGGCAAGCCTGCAACCCCAGGTTGCCACGTAATCAGGGATGTCATTATTGAAAAGGGAGATAGCCCCATCTCATCTTTCGAAATTGGTGATGCCCTTTGGCCCGGGGGTGGGGGTCCCCTTATTACCACCTCTACTTCGCAGGCTACTTGTCCCATCACATAGTATTCTATATTCAAAACCTATCTACCTACGCCAAATTCAAATTTCACTTATTGACTGTTTGGCCAAGCTAAAACTCCGTTCATTTGGAGGAGTCCTTGCTCCAAAATACTTTTGGAAAGAAATAATTTGTGCTTAATTAAACAATATAAAAATACTTTCGAGAAATAATTTGTGTTTGACTAAATTTTTTAAAAAATATTTTTAAGTATCTATATTATTATAAAAGCATGAATACAATGTCGGTTTACAAAAATAACCTTATAATATTAAGCATAATAACTCATAATAAAAAGGCACAACCGAAATTCTAGATATTAGTCTTCTAATCCTATTAGTTTTAGGACAATACTACACGTTAGAAATTCTACATGATTAACTTTAGGGATCCTATTAATATAATTACTTTCGGGATGTCTAATTCATATAAAATTGAACAATCAAAATCCTTTCATTGACCTAAATTTCGGAATCTCTTTTCATGCGTTAGGTCATATAGATGACACATGATGGTTTTGCATGTATGACGTAATATATGTCAGTTATACAATTAAATATTTTTAGTCTGTAATCCTATTACTATTAGGTAGATTTGTCAAATGGGCCGGGTCGACCCACGAATCGGCCTACATAACCCATTAAAATTGACCCTTTAACCGGCCGATGACCCACGAAATTCTAACCGAACCAACCCATTAATTTAAGGGGCCTGGGCCGGGCTATAATATTTTGACCCACTAAACCGGACCGTATCCGAACCGGTAGTTGACCCACAGGTCAACCGACCCAGACCATATCATATATATATATATATATATATATATATATATATATATATATATATATATATATATATATATATATATATATATATATATTCAGACAAGTGGTGAAAAATTAAATCCAAACATTAAAAAAAAGAATATAGTTCAAGACACTACGAGGCGTCTTGTCGAAATAGTCGAATTCAATATGTTTTAGACTATTAGTTATAGAAATAGTTGAATTCCATATGTTTCTCAAATTTTAATGTTAATAAAGTATTTTTCACTTTTATTCTAATTGGTTCAAGGACATTTAATAATTTCAAGTTCGTATATATGTATAAAGTTTGAAATTTTATCAATTATTAGTTTTTATCCTTTTTTAATTAAATTGGATTCAGTCCATTAGGGCCCGGGTTAAGGGATTACGGGTTACGGGCCCGGGTTGGATCAATATATTTTGATTAATGGGTCGAATCCGGATCGGCCCCTATAAAAAAGTGAACCGGACCAGCCCGGTTAAGGACCCAAAGGTCAAGAGTCAATAGATTTGGGTCCGGATCGGGTCGACCCATTTAACAGGTCTACTATTAGGATATACTTCTTAAGAATTCCTATTAGTAATTTAATTTAAAAACGCATTATAATGTCCTATTACTAATTTAGTTTGATAATGTATTATATTGTCCAAATCTATTTAGAAAGGAGACTATATTATTCTAAAAGCATAACTACAATATTAATATACCAAAATAGCCCTAAATTATTAAGCGAAAGAACTCATAACGAAATGACATAACTGTAATAACTTATTTTTTGGACTATAATACCTTCTATGCTAATTTTTAATATTTAAAATTTTAAAATGAATAAAATTTTGTCTATTAAATTCTTATTAAAAATAAAAATTAATTTCATAAGAATCCTCCATATTGGCAATACATTACCACTCTATAATGTCCAATACCAAGAAAAAATAAAAGTAATATTAAAATGGACTGCATAAGAGTTGAAATTCAGAAAAAGATACCCCCGCGTTAATATATATTTATTTTATATTTAAACTATTTTTCTACTCAAATAATATATTTTAATAAATTTTTCGTATAATATTGAAAAATACCAAATTATTAAACAACAATTAAGAAAATATTTAAGAATATAAATGTGTGATAAAGAGAAAAAATAATGATTGATAAAAGTCAATACCACTAATGATTCTACATGCATAACGATCTAAAAGTGAAATGTCAAATCAATATTTTACTCTTTGAAAATAAAATTTATGGTGGATAAAATTATAATTAAGGTTAAATAGTCAAACCAAGAGATGAACTAATATTAAGATTTGAATCAACATAAAATAAATTATTTTTTATGTTAAAGCCAAATAATTAAAATTTTAAATTAATTATTTAGCAAGAGAATCTAATTCAATTATTTTTTAAATTCATCATATGAGTAAAATTCTTATTCAAATTTTAAAAAAATCTTAGGGTACATAAATTTATTCCACAAAAAGACCATTAGAACACAAAATAAAAAGAATAGTATATTATTAAGAATCAAAATGCTATACAAGTGTCTGAGGAAGCACAATCAAAGCTAAATCCTAATAAGAAACAAGCTTTCAAGACTATATTATAAAGAGTCGACTCTGGTATAACGAGATTATTCTTTGTATATGCCTCCGGCGGAATCGAAATAATATTTCTATGTCATGTATTACTTGCAAATATTATATTAAGAGACATGACACTATTAACAATAATAGCAAGTTGTGTACCAACAACAATTTTATTGTGAGGATTTTAGATTTGATATACCTTTTCAAACAATTTAAATAATCATCACAAATATATCAAAGCAGAGCAATGGTGCTAAATTTATAAGGAAAGTAAAATTGATAATATGGGATGAAACACTTATGACTAAGTATCAAACGATCGAAATAATTGCTTAGAGTTCTAGAGATATATTAGATATTAATGAACCGTTTGGTGAAAAATTAACGGGTTGGGAGGTGATTTATATACTAGTAGTTTCAAAATCGACAAAAGCTGAGACTATAAAAGCTATCTTGCCAAAGTTATACTTCTGGCCTCAAATGAAAAAGATTCAACTGACAAGAAATATAAAAGCAAGAACATAATATGTCCATCATGCTACTGAAAAACTTAGATACGCCGAATAACTTATGTAATAACACACAGATGGTATATAGAAGTTTTGACAATAATGACATACATGCAAAAATTATGATACGGGTCAATGTGCTTCTAAGTATATTCTTATCACTGAATTCAACTTTTGTCTTCTGAAACTAAGGAATATCTTTTTAAATTTGTGTGGAAATAATTTTTAGTATGTTTATGTTTTGCAAATATAATAAATAAAGTACAAGGACAAACATCTTAAATATTGGACTATATTATCACAGTATATTTTCTTGCACGAACAACTGTATGTTGCACTTTCAAAAGGGATATCAAGATCGGCAACAAGAGTTATGGTTAAGGCATAGCAACCAAAGCATTAGGAGAAAACATATACGGAAAAAAAAATTATCCACAAAGAAGTATTCGTTAATATGTCATCACATTAAATACTTTTAAACTATAGTACATAATTATCTAACTAACATGGCAAAATTGATTATTTATGTAAGTTTTAATGATGTTCTTTTATTTTAAATTCATGTATTATGCTAATGTAATAATATTTTTCGGCATTGATGATTGTTGTGTTATTAAACATAAAATTTCTCTCATAATTAAATTTTATTATTCGTTCATATAAATAAATGTTTAAATCATTACGTATCATTATTAACGTGCAATGCACGTTCATAGATACTAGTTAAATTATAAATAAGCACATAAAGAGATTTACTTAACAGTTAATAATAAATAAATAAATAATCTCAAATATTTGTTATTAAAGATAATAATTAAGTTTTTTTATTTTATTTAAGTAAAACATGAAAATAAAATTAATAAGTACTTTAATTCTTTCAAGATGATTTAAATATATCAAAAAATTATTCATCATATTATACATTAGGAGAATTCTCAGTAATATAATCTCTAATTTTAAGTATTAGATTTAAAATAAGTAAGGTTATTTTCGTATAAATTATATTTTGCTAAGGGTATTTTTTGTAAGAAAAAAAGTTAAAACTGTTTCTTCCCAAAAACACTTTCCCCTTCCTCCCCCAAACACTTGAGTTAAAAAAAAAGTAATTTGAAGGAGGAGGGGGTACTTTTGGCTTTGGAAGAAGTTTGACCAAACAAGCTATTATTCTATATAGTGTTTAGGTTAATTTGTATAAATTATTCACCATTTTCTATCAACACATATAATTAAATGTTAAGTGTTTGTAATTTTGTTCACGAGGTCTTAAGGTGATGAGAATAGCTTTTTTATTCTTTACTGAAATTTGAATTTGGTGTTTAATGTTTGCACTCATTTCATTGTTTATCACTTTATCTAAATTTGCATTAAGTTAGCTCTTTCAATAGTACGAAGTTCTTTTTTAAAGCTCGAATTCAAAATCACTAAATAAGGGTAGAATGATGCCAGCTGTTTCACTAAATTCTTTGGTGATTTTTGTAACCTACTCGTTTTGTAGGCTTGTAGCAGTATGCGTCACTTTCTAAGAACTTGTCTTTCATAATTTTACGTGGAAACAGTGTCACTGATCTTATTATTATTTATGTTACTACTTTTTCTTTTTAGTTAGCTATGAGCCATAGATTGTTAAATTTGTTTTGAAAAATTTAATTTGAGTAAAGTTTGGTTTGAAGATGAAAATATGTTTGGACATCAGTTTTCAAAACATATTTTACCTTTTGTTAAAAAAAAATAAAACATGATTTATGTCCACAAGTTCTAAAAACTATCACAAATACCCAACAGTACTTTCATCAATAACATTCATTATCATTATCACAAACCATATTTCTGAACATAAATAAATTTGATACAAAATTTTCATTTTTATAAGAAAGAATTACAAGAAAATATACATGACTTCACACGATAACAAAAAAATGGCCCATGTTTTTAAGTTTTACCCCACCTAGCCCACATTGTACATATTTTGAAAGCACTAGCAAATTCAAAATCTGTGTTCTTACAACTATTGCTTCTAAAAACTATGAAGTTAAATCTGTATTATCACAATCATTATTTTCACTCTCTCTTCTCCTCACATCTTCTACATATACTTCAAGGGACCATGTATTTTCTGCTTTTCCTCTTGCGTCACCTGCTTGCAATGTAAGAAAATTGAAGAGTAGACGTCCACCATTGAAGACCATTCAAAGCTTTGCTTTTGAAAATGAGTTTTTTTTTTTAATTTGTTAGTTGTTTGGATTAGGTGTTGTTCCAATTGATTGAAAATATCAAAAAGAGTTCAAAATTTAAATTTGGAGTAGATTTTGAGCAAGATTTGAGTTAAATTTCAGAAAAGACACAAGGAAGAAGACGAAGTCAGTTTTTTGTATAATTATGTATAATCTTGTATAATAGTGTATATGAGTGTAGAAACACACCTTATACACTATTATACACTTTTATACACCTTTATACAAGCGTCTGTAGATGAACTTCTTTCACGATTTTCAGTTGTAATTCTTGTTCAAAACCAATCTAAATCTTCATTAAATGACTTCAGATTTTATATACAACCTCCTTATACTATTTCTAACAAGTCTAAATAATACCCACTCCAAAATTCTCACAAAATCAAATTCGCAATTTAAACCCACATATTTAAGCTTGTTAAAAAGCTAATTTTCACCACCCAAATGAATTTGATTTGTTGAATTAATATTTGAGTCACAATTACTGCTTCGAAAATTAATTTAAAAGCTTAAGGAATCTTTTTTAAAAATTAAATAGTATTTTTGAGAACCTATTGGAGTTAGATGTTGAATCTTAGCATATTTTGGGCCAGTTGATTGTAAATTGAAATATGGGCTATAAAATTGAAAAGTAGGGAGCCCAGTTGTTCTAATGTGAAATTTTCCCTTTTTATAATGAACTACATAATACACTATCAGATGACCGAGAAGACGAAGCAGCATTGTTACAAAATAATAAATGGTGGGCTCATTTATAAAATACAAAAGTTTGGAGCAATTTTTAAAATTTTTTAAAAATATAGTAGTAATATTTTTGGC